>NC_059122.1:7310344-7614464 GCF_020740685.1 Jaculus jaculus | reverse complement strand
TTCCAAGGTATTATTTTTGACTGTTTTCCTAAATCACCAACATATTGAAAACAGCTGTTAGCTAGGTGTGAGGCGCTAGAGGGAAAGTGTCAAAGGTATTCCTTTTCTCTCCCACGTGAACCTCTCCATTGCCCAGCAGGTCACCTTGGAGTTTTGGAGGTTTAACAAAGATACACTTTGATTGAAATATATGATTTGTACATAGTCATTTTCCCTGCCCCACTGGATTTCTGAAATTGGAAATTTCAACTCAGGTGCATGTAATGAGAACACCACGGTTCACCCATTAAGACCGGGTGCACTAAGGATGGCAAGCATGCAGTTACTACCTATGTGCCTCCAGTGGCCTTGGCAAGTCCTCAGGTCAGCTGTGCAAGGGAGATATTTCCCCCCAAATCTTACAAGTAAGGAGCAACAACAACAACAAAAAAAAAATAACACTCAGAGAAGGAAAACACAAAGCAAAAAAAAAAAAGACCTAGAATCTTCTTTTCAGATACCACAGAGCCTAGTGGGTGGCCCAGAAGTCTAGGTTTGGCTGGCTCCAGAGAGGATGCTATTAACTTTAGCAACACACACTTTGAGAGAAAACTCCAGACCCTGAAGGCACATGGTGCATGCGCAGAGGGAAGCAGAGGGAGTGCGGGCAGCTGCGGCCTCAGTAAATGTTTAGCAAATGCCCAGGGAGGGCATAGAATCTTGTGTTTTGCTTTAAAGAAAGACCACCTGAAGACGCCTGGTTCCCTCAAGTAAGGCAAGTTTTAGGAGAAAAGCATGCTAGGGACGAGGGATAAGGTTGCGAGTACCCACATTGTCAACTGGCAGGGATAAAGTAGAGGAAAATAAACCCGCTCCCCAGAGCTGTGGCCTTGAGTCTGGGGAGGTCTGCTTGGGATAGCGGCAAAGATGGTAGGTAGGAGCAGAAACTCCGTCGACCGCCCCTCTTAAAGCACAGCGGAGGGGCTGGAGAGATGGCTTAGCGGTTAAGGCGCTTGCCTGCAAAGCCTAAGGACCCAGGTTCGATTCCCCAGGACCCACGTAAGCCAGATGCACAAGGGGGCACATGTGTCTGGAGTTTGTTTGCAGTGGCTGGAAGCCCTGGTGCACCCATTTTCTCTCTCTCTCTCTCTCTCTCTCTCTCTCTCTCTCTCTGACCCCCCTTTCCCTCTCTCAAATAACATATATATATAGTTAGTTCTTTTTTTCAAGGTAGGGTCTCACTCTAGCCCAGGTTGACCTGGCATTCACTATGTGGCCTTGAACTCACAGTGATCCTCCTACCTCTGCCTCCTGAGTGCTGGGATTAAAGGCGTACACCACCACACCCAGCTAAAAAATAAAGCATTTTTTAAAAGAGATTGTAAAAAAAAAAAAAAAAAAAAAAAAAAAAGCACACTGGAGGGGCTGTAGCACCAGAAAGTTCTGTGTTCTAACAACTTGGAGGAAGGAAACTGGCCCCATCCTGACCATCTTTCTCAAGCAGGCCCAACAGTGGAGTAATTAGACCAAAGAGAGGAGGTCTCGGGGAGCCCTGCCCCCAGGGTCCTGTCCAGATGTGTTTAAAGGCAGCTGTTGTGATGTCAAAATGAAATAAGACACGTAACCAGATTAGGGGGAAATTGTGGATATTAACAGCAATAATTACTCTCTGTTCAAGCAGCTTCCTGAAATTAAAATTAAAAGAAAAAAAACATCAAAGCAGAAATCTTAACTACTTTATTGAGCCCCAACATAAACCCTTTGCGTTGACATACATTGGGGAGGCATGAGAGAGAAGTGGGGGGGGGGGGACGAAAGGAGAATGCAAGGAGAGATTGTGTGCTTTACTGCAAATTGACTGACTTCTGAAAACAACTTAGTTTTTCACTTAAAAGCAAAACATTTAGAGAGCACCTCTCGGGGCGCGGGGTGGCCCCAACAGCACTGCTGGGCAAACAGCCCCTGCCCTGGAGAGGCTCCGGCCTGGAGCAAGAGGCGGAAGTTCGAGACAGTTACTAATGCACCTGAACGTGGCCAGGGCTGTGATGACGTGGAGCTAAGTGGCTTCATTTCACCCAGATCCAGATGAACCAAGGTCCGCCTCCAGGAAGAAAGGAATGTTTTGGCTACATACAAAAAGGGAGGCCGGGTGAGCCCACACACCTCCTGGACACACCCAGCTAAGCGAAGCAGGCATTGTGGCATCCAATTCCAGTAGACTCTCTTGGGCATTCTTTTTCTTTTTAATTAATTTTTTTTATTTATTTATTTGAGAGTGACAGACACAGAGAGAAAGACAGATAGAGGGATAGAGAGAGAATGGGCGCGCCAGGGGTTCCAGCCTCTGCAAACGAACTCCAGACGCGTGCGCCCCCTTGTGCATCTGGCTAACGTGGGACCTGGGGAACCGAGCCTCGAACCGGGGTCCTTAGGCTTCACAGGCAAGCGCTTAACCGCTAAACCATCTCTCCAGCCCTTGGGCATTCTTTTTAAATATTTTTTTGTTTTATTTTTATTTATTATTTGAGAGGGACAGACAGAGAGAAAGAGGCAGAGAGAGAGAGAGAGAATGGGTGTGCCAGGGCCTCCAGCCAGTGCAAATGAACTCCAGACACGTTTGCCCCCTTGTGCATCTGGCTAATGTGGGTCCTGGGGAACGGAGCCTCGAACTGGGATCCTTAGGTTTCATAGGCAAGTGCTTAACCGCTAAGCCATCTCTCCAGCCCAGGCATTCTTTTCTTTAAAAAAAAATATTATTTGCGAGGGGAGAGAGAGAGAGAGAGAATGGGTACACCAGGCCCTCTTGCTGTTGCAAATAAATATCACCACATGCTACTTTGTGCATCTGGCTTTTTACCATGGATTCCCCAATGCATTCAGGAGTTCAACAAAACTTCTTGGATTCCTAGCCACCTGGCTGGAGGAGGTGTCACTGGGCCCATCTTAGGGTCCAGCCCTAAGGTGTGGTGGTGGATTTGCAATTCCAGTCTAGAGATAACACACAGAGCTGGGGTTCCTGGTTCCTAAAGTGTGTTTGTTTGTGGTGAGGTTTTGGGGTTTTTTGTTTGTTTGTTTTTAGCTCATGCCTCCCCCCCCCCCCCCCGCGCGCCTCTCCTTGGTCCTGTGAAGGCAGGCCAGCTTCTTCTGCCGTTGTGGAACTTCCCCTGGATCTGTAAGCTTCAATCAATATCCCTAACTCCATAACTGTGCCTGGTCTGGAAGTTCATCTCAGTGATTTGAAGCTGTCTGCTACAAACCCAGGCAGTCAGGCTTTGCAACCAAATGCCTTCATCACTCTCTCCAGCATTCTTAATGCAAAGTTTAAAGAAGAAAGAAAGAAAGAGAGAGAGAGAGAAAGATAGGAAGAAAGAAAGCCAGCCAGCCAGGCGTGGTGGCACACGCCTTGAATCCCTGCACTCGGGAGGCAGAGGTAGGAAGATCACCATGAGTTTGAGGCCATCCTGAGACTACATAGTGAATTCCAGTTCAGCCAGAGCTCGAGTAAGACCCTACGTGGAAAAACAACAACAAAAATGTATTTACTGAGGAAATACATGAAAATGAATTTTCAAGTGGTTTACAGCCTCTCAATGACACTCATTGATCACTGAATGGAGTCAAAAGTCTCTGGGGAATCTCTTCGGTATACACACAAGTGTGGGACGTGCAGGGAGAAGGGACATTCTCTGCCTTGCATTGCAAAGGCTTCCAGCACCCCCACTAGGTACCACTTTATGATGGATCCTATACCTTAGGAGCTTCAAACAACCCACAGATAATGGGCCTTTCTTCTTGTCAATCCGAAGCCAACTCACATCGGTTTGGGAGCCAGGCAGACACACATTAAAGGTTACACAGGTTTCTGCCAGGGCGTGGTGGCGCACGCCTTTAATCCCAGCACTCTGGAGGCAGAGGAAGGAGGATCGTTGTGAGTTCAAGGCCATCCAGGGACTACAGAGTGAGTTCTGGGTCAGCCTGGAGTAGTGTGAGACCCCACCTCTAAAAAAAGAAGAAGAAAAGAAAGATCACCAAATTTTTATGCTGATAAAAGATAAAAGATTGGGGCCAGGCAACATGGTATAGGCCCCTTATTCCCGCACTTGGGAGGCTGAGGCAGGAAGTTTATAAGCTCAAAATCAACCTAGTCTACCTCGTGAGACTCTATCCAAAAACAAACAACAAGAACCAAAAGAACCGCCCCCTATCCCAAATAGGCTTAAAAATACTAGGTCCACCAGAGCAGACTGCTAAAGAGACCAGGAGATTATTCCCATAAAGGCAGATTCCCCCTCCCACAGCCCACACCAGAAGACCAGAAGAACTTGTCATCTCAGGAAGGGACGAGAGGAGTGAGCCGAGAGACAAGATCAAGCCTTCCACATGGGCAGTGAAAGGCACACACATTGAGCAGTATTGCTGCGTGCTGGAGAGATGGCTTAGCAGCCAAGCTGTTTGCCTGCAAAGCCAAAGGACCCGGGTTCGATTCCCCGGGACCCACGTTAGCCACATGCACAAGGTAGCGCACGTGTCTGGAGTTCGTTTGCAGTGGCTGGAGGCCCTGGCGCGCCCATTCTAATGCCTTCTTAGAGCAGTCTCTGAGCACCCAGGTTCCCAGGACAAAGTATGCTGGCCGAGGCTGGCCACCTCTTGGAAAGGCCTAACAATCCTGCCCATGTCACTGCCTGGCCACTTGGCCTTAGGGAAATTGTTCCACATCTTTCAGTTTCATTCCTTCATAGGTGAGAAGGGGATGGTACTAGAAACCCTATTTGAATGAAAATCCCTGGGCCAACCCATGGTAAGGGTCCTCAGTGAATTCATTTGCATGCTACAGAACATATTTGCATATGTTGGATAGCTGGTCACTCTTCCTCTGGGCTCTCAAAAGGCCCATCTGGACCTGCTCTCTAGCTAACCCCTTTTATTGGTTTATTTTTATTTATTTATTTGAGAGTGACAGAGAGAAGGAGAGAGAGCGAGAACGGGAGCGCCAGGGCCTCCAGCCACGGCAAACGAACTCCAGACGCATGAGCCCCCTTGTGCATCTGGCTTACGTGGGTACTGGGGAATCAAGCCTCGAACCAGGGTCCTTAGGCTTCACAGGCAAGTGCTTAACCGCTAAGCCATCTCTCCAGCCCAAGCTAGCCCTTTTTTATTCATCTGTTGCTGGCCCCACCGTCTTCTCAGTGCTATGGTTTTTTTTTTTTTTTAATATTTTTATTTATTTATTTGCAAGTAGAAAAGGATAGAGAGACAGAGAAAATGGGCACACCAGGGCCTCTAGCCACCACAAATAAACTCCAGATGCATGTACCACTCTGCATATCTGGCTTTAAGTGGGCCCCGGGGAGTCAAACCTGGGTGGTCAGGCTTTGCAGGCAAGCGCATTAACCTCTGCGCCATCTCTCCAGCCCCCTGGTTGTTTTTGAACACAGTTTGTTCTCACAAGTCTGCCTCCCATGTCACGTCAGATTTGCATTTAATATTTTTGTCGTTCTATTCTCACACATACCCTTAGCCTAGTTAACTACCTTCATGGACCAGGGGCTGGGCTAATAACCTTATCCATTCATTCAAGGTAAACAAAAAACATTCTCAGCCAGGCATTAATGGCACACACCTTTAATCCCAGCACTCAGGAGGCAGAGGTAGGAGGATCACCGTTGAGTCCAAGGCCAGCCTGAGACTACGGAGTGAATTCCAGGTCAGCCTGAGCCAAAGTGAGACCCTACCTCAGAAAACAAACGAACAAACAAAAGTACTGAAAATTGCGTGGCTGACACAACCGAAATTTACTTTCACGTGGTCATGGATCAGGTAGCCTGAGACTGAGGTTTCGCACGGAGTCATTTCTCCTCAGGCCTTGCTCTGCGGGTAGATGGGCGGCCTCTCCTCTAACGCCACCTGCTCTTCCCTCCTTGTCTGCCTGCCTCCTCCTGTCTCGATTAGGAAACCAACCAAAATGGATTAGGGGGCTGGAGAGACGGCTTAGCGGTTAAGCGCTTGCCTGTGAAGCCTAAGGACCCCGGTTCGAGGCTCGCTTCCCCAGGTCCCACGTTAGCCAGATGCACAAGGGGGCGCACGCATCTGGAGTTCGTTTGCAGAGGCTGGAAGCCCTGGCGCGCCCATTCTCTCTCTCTCCCTCTATCTGTCTTTCTCCCTGTGTCTGTCGCTCTCAAATAAATAAATAAATAATATGAACAAAAAAAAAATATTTTAAAAAATGGATTAGGGCCCATCCTATGACCTCATATTACCTTAATTGCCTCTATACGGAACTTTCATCCAAACATAGCCTCAATCTGACATGCTGCAGTTTAGGGCTTAAATGAGTCCATTTGGAGAGGACACAGTGAAGTCCTGTCATGGAGCTGGAGAACAAAATGACTCCTACCGCCTACGTCACAATGACAGGATCTGTCTAAGTGTACAACTCCTGTGTATTTCTTTTTTAAAATTATTTTATTTTATTTTATTTTATTTATTTATTAGCGTCAGAGAGAGAGTGAGGACGGGCACACCAGGGTCTCCAGCCCCTGCAAACGAACTCCAGACACGTGTGCCCCCTTGTGCATCTGGCTAGCATGGGCTCTGGGGAATCGAACCTGGGTCCTTTGGCTTTGCAGGCAAGCGCCTTAACCGCTAAGCCATCCCTCCAGCCCACTCCTGTCTATTTCTAATGATGTCAGGATTCCTCCAGGACAGTGAAGGGAATTCCCCAACCAGACTCCAGCCCAGAAAGGAAAAGCATTACAGAGGTCAGAGTCGCCAGCTTGGATTCTTTGGACCTAGAATGGTAACATCTAGAAGTCGGTAGTGGGTATTTCTTGGGTAGATGGATGGATGGATGGATGGATGGACGGACGGACAGACAGATGGATGGTAAGTTTTGACTGCCATCTCCAAATGACAATGCCACATCCTTAAAAGAAAATATGGCCCAGAATAATGTGTAACAAAACCCTGCATTGAAAGGTCCATTTATAGTCTAAGAAAACTTTACATCTCTTGTTTGCCCCTCCCAAGTGGCCCTGTGACAGAGGCCTAATTGCCTTTATTTGGCAAGAAGGAACAACTCCAGGCCAGAGACGTGAAGGCACTTGGCCAAGATTTGGTTGCCAACAAGTGTGCCTACTGGATCCAAGCTACCTCCATGCATGACCGCAGCTTTGGAAATTATAGTGAACTAAAATTAAATTTGTAGCGAAACATGCCGCTTCACTTGAGAAACTCAAAGCTGGTGGCTGGGAAAGACAGTATTACCGAAACCAAACACATTGCATCCTGACCTCCTGCTCCTTGCCCCCCCACACACCCGGGCCCCTCATATGACAGCTTCGATCATTCCATCTTCTCAATGCGATGGAGATTGTGTGCAACCTCCCGTTTAAAATGCCATTCTCCCCTTTTTAAAGTCTGAAGTTCTGAACAGATCTTAAACAAGTAATTTAAGACCTTGCTCTTTCAAGTTTAACATCTATTGAAATGAGGGGTAACTTGTTGCCCTTGGAAGCTCGCTCTCGTTACTCCTTGTCCTTCCTTCCAGAAGAAATCCATCACACCATCTTGGTCGTGTCTTTTGGCAGCTGAAGTGGACAGCAACCAGCAGCCGCTCCAGGATCCAGCAATGACCTGGCTGTAGTGAGAGGACCAGGGCATGGGAAACTATGTTTTGTTTTGTTTTTATAAGCAGTCACTTGAAAGCAAAGAGTCATCAGACAGCTTGAGACAGAGTACACTGCGGTCCTCCTACAAGAGAGACAGAGTCATGTCACAAAACTTGGGCATAGTACACATATGCTTGCAGATCTTGGCTTTACCACGACTGCCTGAAGATTTGGAGCAGCCATATGATCCTCCCCAGATTTCACTTGCGTTGCCTGTAAAATGGAAATTACAAGAAGACGTATCTTGGAAGATGCAAGAAATTATATGAATTAATCCAGCTGGGGCACATTGATGCACGCATTTCATCCCAGCACTCGGGAGGCAGAGGTGGGAGGATCGCCGTGAGTTCAAGGCCACCCTGAGACTGCATAGTGAATTCTAGGTCAGCCTGGGCTAGAGTGAGCCCCTACCTCAAAAAACAAAAAACAAAACAAAAAAGAAATTGGGCTGGAGGAATGGCTTAGAGGTTAAGGCATTTGCCAGCAAAGCCGAACAACCCAGGTTCGATTTCCCCAGGACCCATGTTAGCCAGATGCACAAGGGGGCGCACGCATCTGGAGTTCATTTGCAGTGGATGGAGGCCCTGGTGCGCCCATTCTCTCTTGCTCTCCCTCTTTCTCTGTCAAATAAATAGATAAGTAAAAATATTTTTTAAAAATTAATCCATATAAAGTATTTGCCCCCTAAGACCTGGTACATTATATACTAAGATGCCAGTCTGGGGGACAGTCAAGAAAAAGGATCCCACATCCCAGTGTGGCAAACGCACCCCAGTTTCTCCTGTCTGATCAGGGTACTCCCTGACGTTTTCATCTGTTCTTGTCACTTGGTCTGTTTCCCCAGAACTCACCTGTGTTTCTCGAATTTTCATCAGAGAACATGCTCACCCGGTCCACCCTCCAGCTTCCTCTGCCAAGTCCTCATACGTAACCAACCTAAAACATTAACCATCCCCCAGTGTTTCGCCCTATCTTTTGAGTGTATCCTGAACTCCTGAATCTATGGCGGGTGGGTCGGAGGGAAACACATCTATTAAAACCACCATGTCTTCTCTCTTGCATTCCCCCCCACGATGACTTCCCAGCCTCCAGAACAGTAAGAAATAAACTCTTTATAAATTCCCCAGGCTCTCGTGTTCAGTTCTAGGAACATAAGATGGACTAAGACAGGTGCCCACTGTGTCCAGTATGGGGTTGAGGAGAAAAGAAGGCCTGGCATACAGTGGTATATGGCCGGCCACACCCCCTTTCTTCAGCAGAGGCCTTGGCAGAAGTTGAGCGCTCAGTGATGCATCATGGGTTGCTGTGGTTAACAAAGCTATTAGTCTCTCTCTGGTTTTCACTTGCAGAACCAGGGAAGTGGGAAGTCCTGGGAAATGGAGCAGCGGGGTTCAGGAGTGTCCACAGAGGTGTACATTGAAGAGGCCCAGGACCCGGGGCAGAACAAGCTTCGGTCCTAGTGACCGTGGCTTAGAGGCAGAGAGCAGGCTGGTGGGATCCGGTGTCAAACTAGTTAGTGAAGCAGGACGCGCAAACAGAAGAGCCTCGTCAAGATCGGAGAGCGGAGAAAATGAGAAGCAGGGAACAAGATATGAGTTCAGGCCAAAGGTGGGGTGAGCAGTGACAATGGGAGCATTGGCAAGTGTGTGCCGGATCGCAGGAGTTCACATCGTCCTCACCAAGGGGCCGTTCGGAATTGCCCATCCATCCTCCTCCATCAGTCACTGTAAGAAAAGGCTCTCTGGGACATGAAGCTGCTGTTAGGTCGAAACTTCTCAAGTCCTAGGATCCTGGCCCCCAGGGACCGGCCACCAGATCCATCGGTCCAACCGCGGTCTCTCTTCAAAGTCCCATTAGGGTCTTCTGAGAAACAGCATCCAAGTGGCACCCAAAACTCTGCCCCTCCCTGTCTGCCCTCCTCAGGCCCATTCCTGTGTCTTACACCACCTCTGGGTGCCCTGAAATGCCTCCTCTTTGACTATTTTTCAATAAGCCTATTTACATGGGACCTACTGTGTGCTATTCACACATTAGACACCCAAACGTCACTTTTACTTTAATATTTATGTATTTGTGAGCAACAGACAGAGAAATACGCAGAGAGAGAGAGAGAATGGGCGTGCCAGGGCCTCCAGCCACTGCAAACGAACTCCAGACACGTGCGCCCCCTTGTGCATCTGGCTAACGTGAGTCCTGGGGAATCGAGCCTCGAACCGAGGTCCTTGGGCTTCATAGGCAAGCGCTTAACCACTAAGCCATCTCTCCAGCCCCACTTTTACTTTAGTTTCTCCAAGATAAGATCTGAAATCCAACAATTGCACAATCAGATAGGATCCACATGCTTACATGATAGCACAAGGAGATTTTAAGTGGAAGAACAAGACACTCAGGCCAGGGAGGAGGACCCAGTTGAACACAAGGCGTAGTCCTAATTGCGGCTGAGGGCTCGACCGGCCAGATCTGCAGAGGTGACGTGCCCACCCAGGGGCCACAGGAGACAGAAGGGCAGGGACTTAAGTAGGGGCCGAGGAAGGGAGCCCGTTGACCTTTGAAGCCGACTTTGCAGTCTCTACTTTCCTGAGCACAGCAAAGAAAAATAATTCATCCCTCCCAGGGCAGGGGCCAAGGCTTGCTGCATGATGGGCTAATTAGGTGTAAGACGACACCACAAGCCTGGTTTCTGAAGACCAGTAGGGATCAAACCCACCAGCTCCCAGACCAGACAAGAACAAGCAAGACCTTGCTCACAATGAAAGTTGCACCTTCCCCCACCCCCTGCCCAGTTCCCAACCCTCCCTTACCCTTCAGCCACCCCGTTGAATAGTCAGATGACGCTCCAGAAAGAGGGCGATGAATGATCACCTAAGATTGTACACTCTGTTTCCTTTCTGACGTGGAGCTCTGATTACCAACAGATAAGATATGAAAGAAAGAATCAAGGATGTGGGCGCTCCCCATAAACGTGGCTTGTTTTTTTCATCAAACGTCACTAAAAAAAAAAATAATAATAATAATCACTGCTTGCTGTGTGTAAAACATTGCCCTTGCTACAGGAGAGTGATTAGACGTGACCTTTCCTCAAGCAGTTCATAGCGTAATGGGGAACAATGACTCAGAAACCCAAAACAAATATTTCCCTGTTCGGGTGTTGTTTTTTTTAAATTATTATTTTCTTGATAAGGGCAAGGTTTTATGCACCCAGTGAGAGTGTTCAAAACCTTGTTACCGGCGAGCCCCGTCTTAAAAGGAGGAATTCATCAGATAATGCAAAACAAAGAACTGCTTACTCCGAAGAAGACATCAAGACGAGGCATTTTAATGAGTGTCAAGGACCATATTTGCTTAATTCTAAGATTTTACTGATTGTCAAGAAATCTGATTACCCCTTATAAAGGGGGAATTAAGATACATTACATTATATAAACACATTTAAAAGTTATCTACCCCGGCTGGAGAGATGGCTCAGTGGTTAAGGCATTTGCCTCCAAAGCCAAAGGACCCAGGTTTGATTCCCCAGGACCCACTTAAGCCAGATGCACAAGGGGGCGCACGTGTCTGGAGTTCGTCTGTAGTGGCTGGAGCCCCTGGTGCACCCATTCTCTCTCCTCTCTCTCTCTCAAATAAATAAAGAAAAATAAAAGTTTTTAAAAACTTATCTATCCATAATACCCCATTTCCCCAGTGCTGTGGACCATCACTGTCTTGTGTTCTGTAATAATAAAAGCTTCTTTATTTAATCCATGCGTCCGACGTGCACTGATTCTGGTCAGTCATCCACAGATATGGAAACGTACTCGGTACAGGGCATGCACAATATCTTTTTCTTTTTCTTTTTGTCTCACTCTAGCTCAGGCTGACCTGGAATTCACTATGTAGTCTCATGCTGGCCTCGAACTCACAGCGATCCTCCTACCTCTGCATCCCAAGTGCTGGGATTAAAGGCATGCGCCACTGGACTCCTCTACATCTTTAGGACTGACACATCATCTTTAGACATATCACAAAATACCAGGGTTTCGTGTGTATTTCCAAATTCATAATTCTCAGAGGTTTTCTCCCTGTGACTGAAGCCAACCTTCTCTTAGTTTTACTATAGTTCTTAGAAATTTACACATTTTCTGTGAACCAGAAAAAAAAAAAAAAAGGATGCCTAAATACTATTTTTTTGCTGTTTTGGGGAGGGTTGGTTTGTTTGTTTTTTGTTGTGGTTTGGTTTTTCTCCCCTAGGCTGCTTAAGTATGTTTCCTACACCTCCATCTTAACCAGAAGTCTCAGCCCAAATACTATCTTGATCATTGTAGAAACAGAATTAGTTTTAAATCTTTCACAAAACCCCAACTTCAATAGGATGATCTCAGAAGTGAGTTCTATATCAAGCCCGTAAGAACTGGTTAATTTCAATCCTGGCCAAACCCTTAAAAAGAACCAGAAAAAAGAGAGAGAGAAAGATCCTTCAGCTTGTGTCATGAATTGGCTAAACTCTCAATGCCAAATCCAGATATGAATAACATGGAAAAGTTCCAGGCCACTGTTATTGAACAGAGATACAAACATTTTCAAACTGGTTTTGGCAATGCTAAAACATATAGCACAGTTTGACAAAGTTTCATTTATCCTTAAAATACAACTTGGATTGTAATATTAAAACCCATTAGCATAATTCACCTCAGCCAACGCAACTGAGCGCCGGACGCTTGCGCCACCTAGTGGGCGTGTGCGACCTTGCGCTTGCCTCACGTTTGTGTCGGGTTTATGGTGGATCTAGAGAGTCGAACATGGGTATCTAGGCTTTGCAAGCAAGTGCCTTAGCCATAAAACTATCTCTCCAGCCCTAATTAACATTTTACTTTTTCTTTCATTTAAAATTTTATTTTGAATAGCTTCAATCAAAAAAGATTCTATAAGGTTATTTACAATAATGGATGTACAATTATGCCTTTTTGACAACAGGGTACCATTCTTGAGCAGCAATACAATTTTTAAAAGATAAAGGTGCAGTATTATTTCTGATATAAAGTTAATAAAAAAATCCAAGATCTTAGGGAATTAACTACTTTATTGATTTATTAATTTCATATGCATAACTATCTAATTTAATACAACTTTTTTTTTTTAAAATTTATTTGAGAGCAACAGACACAGAGAGAAAGACAGATAGAGGGAGAGAGAGAGAATGGGCGCGCCAGGGCTTCCAGCCTCTGCAAACGAACTCCAGACGCGTGCGCCCCCTTGTGCATCTGGCTAACGTGGGACCTGGGGAACCGAGCCTCGAACCGGGGTCCTTAGGCTTCACAGGCAAGCGCTTAACCGCTAAGCCATCTCTCCAGCCCTAATACAACTTTTTAATGATAGAGAAAAAAATATTATCCCCAGTATAGACTTTTAATACTGAATAGAATAAAATATTTAATAAAAATTTTGGTAAAACTTGGGATAGAAACTTTCAAATTGAAAAAGTGAATCTACCAAGTATCCAAGGCACACATAGAATGCTAAAAAACATTGTTCAGAGGAGAGAATAGGTCAAAGATCCTCCACTCAATATTAGTCCTGCCTATGCAACAAGTCAAGAAAAAGAAATAAGGGATGGAGGGGATAGCTTAGTGGTTAAGGCATTTGCCTGCAAAGCCAAAGGACCCAGGTTCGGTTCCCCAGGACCCACATTAGCCAGATGCACAAGGGGATACATGCGTCTGGAGTTCATCTGCAGTGGCTGGAGGCCATGGCATTCCCATTCTCTCTGTGTGTCAAATAAATTAATTAAAAAGAAAACTGATAAGAATAGGAAATAGTCATAAATGTTATAATTATTTATTAACTAATAATGTTGGTAGTTATTATTAATAAGAATCCAGGATGACAGATATTCCATCAATATACAAAAGCCAATTGTAGGTTAAGCTTTCTTTGAAAAATTAACTTCTCAAGAGATAGAATTTAGCTAATCATAGACTTTATACTATATAGTGTTTATGCATAGATAGACACACACATACACACTACTCTCAGGTAGAAAATTCTGAAACTATTCAAAAAAAAATCCACCCTTCCTGCAAAAGCCAACAAATGTAAATTTCTATCATGTTCATGGATGGTATAACTAGGTTTCCTAATGATATCATTTTCTTTAAGATAATCTATAAAGTAAAATGATTCCTACTGAAATCCCAACAAGAAGAGTTTTCTTTTGTGTGCAAAACAAGAAAATTTTGTATGAATTCTTCCCTTACTAGAATATATATAAAGTTATAATATTAAGATCAGAAAGCAGAAGGATACAGGTAGACAAAACTATTAAGATGTATAGCAAGAGATTTATAACCTTTTTGTAAAGGTTTTTCTAGAATAAAAAACATAATAGAAAGTGTGGGGTGGGGAGGGAGGGAATTACCATGGGATATATTTTAGAATCATGGAAAATGTTAATAAAAATTAAAAAATAAATAAATAAATAAAAATAGATCTTAAAAAATAATAAATAAACAAACACCTACATGTCAAAAAAAAAAACATAATATAAGGTTGGAGATGTGGCTTAGCCATTTAAGCTCTTGCCTGCAAAGCCAAAGGGACCCAGGTTCAAGTCCCCAGGACCCATATAAGCCAGATGTACAACGTGGCACATGCATCTGGAGTTCATTTGCAGTGGCTGAAGATCCTAGCTCCTCTCTCTCTCTCTCTCTCTCTCTCTCTCTCTCTCTCTTTCTCTCTCTCTCGCCTTTATCTCTTTCTCTCTGTCTCTCAAATAAATAAATAACAGTAAAAATTTTAAAATATAACTATAAGTAACCTGAATATTTTTGCAGAAAAAGCTGGTTAGAGTAAGACTACTGCACCCTACAGAATGGTATTGCCTCATACATCCATGTGGGTGGGTCTCAGAAACATAGTGGAGGGAAAAAAATAAGTTTCAGGACAACTCACAGCATAATGTCTTTATTACAAAATCCCAATTGTATAAATGTTTACAGCATATTGTTTGGAGTGCAAACAAACATAAAAGGCTGAAGTGAAAAGAAAAATATTGGTAAACACAAAGCTTTGGAATCTGTGGTGGCTACCCTCAGCAGAAAAGGAAAGAAAATAGTTGGGAAATACGCAGCAGAGAGGACAGGGCTTCCAAGGCATGGCTGGCAATTCAGGGAGTGAGTACGCAAGTATTTCTTTTATTATTCGTTTTTGTTTTTGTTTTTTTGTTTTTTTCCAAGGGTAGGGTCTCACACTAGTCCTGGCTGACCTGGAATTCACTATGGAGTCTCAGGGCGGACTTGAACTCACGGCGATCCTCCTACCTCTGCCTCCTGAGTGCTGGGATGAAAGGCGTGTGCCACCATGCCTGGCTCTTTTATTATTCTTTGTTTGATAGGCACAGTGTATTCATCTGCATGAATAAAGGGCATCAATGTAAAAGGTGCCACATGAGTGCCATACAAAATAAAGAAGATGTAAAGTACAAAGAAATGCATCCTGTCTTGTTTTGACACTAGCCTACTTCAATTTGCCCCTTTTAGCTGAGAGCAATATTGCCATTTTATTTACTTGTGTGATTTGTTTGTTTGCGGGGATTGATTATTGATTTGGTTTTTTTTTTTTTTTTTTTTTTTTTTTGAGCTAGAGTCTCCCTCCATAGCTTAACCTGGCTTTGAATTCATGGACCTCCTCCTACCTCTTGCCTCCTGATTACTAGGATTAGAGGCATGTGCTATGACACTTATCCATCACTTTTAATCCTGTTATCCATAGGTAACTATTGGCATGATGGCGGTTTGATTCAGGTGTCCCCCATAAACTCAGGTGTTCTGAACGCTGGGTCCCCAGCTGATGGAGATTTGGGAACCAACGCCTCCTGGAGGGAGCGTATTGTTGGGGGCGGGCTTATGGGTGTTATAGCCAGTGTCCCCTTGCCAGTGTCTGGCACACTCTCCTGTTGCTGTTGTCTACCTTATGTTGGCCAGGGGGTGATGTCCACCCTCTGCTCATGTCATCATTTTCCCCTGCCATCATGGAGCTTCCCCTCGAGTCTGTAAGCCAAAATAAACCCTTTTGTCCCCCAAAAGCTGCTCTTGCTCAGGTGATTTCTACCTGCAATGAGAACCTGACTACAACAGGCATCATTTTTACTTCATTTCATAAACCAGTACACTAAAATTTTCTTTACAGCATACCTTTAAATGCATTGCATAACATATAGATAGATAGATAGATAGATAGATAGATAGATAGATAGATAGATAGATTGCTGCATTTTTTCAAGGTCAAAAAAGTTTGACATAAACATTCTCTTTCTCTTTCCCTCTCTCTCTCTCTCTCTCTACACACACACACACACACACACACACACACACACAACTACCTACAACTCACTCCCCTAACTGGCTGCTCACCTATTTATTTTAACAAAAATTTCAAAATACAATCCAGAAACATTTGGCATATGGAAAACAAAATCTTTACAGGTAGAAACTGTGATCAGTTGGCATCGCTGGTACAGAGAAACAATGAAGGGAGAACAGAGTGAGAAACAGCCAGACATGAATCCGAAAGTAGAAAATGAAGCCAGCTTACAGAGAGCTTTACGTGACAAGCTGAGCCACAAGAAAACATCTGGTCCATGTCCCAGTGGCCAAACACTCTCCATTGTACATCCTTCCTTGAAAAAACAATTAAAAAAAAAAAAACAAGTAGAAATAGGACCAGAGAGATGGCTTAGCAGGCGCTTGCCTGCAAAGCCTAAGGACCCATGTTTGACTCCCCAGATCCCACATAAGTCAGACACATGTGGTGGCAAATGTTCAAGGAGTTGCCGTGGCTGGCAGCCCTGGTGCACCAATCCTATCTCTCTGTTTCTCACCTATTAAAAAAAAAAAAAAAGTGGGCTGGAGAGATGGCTTAGCAGTTAAGCGCTTGCCTGTGAAGCCTAAGGACCCCGGTTCGAGGCTCAACTCCCCAGGACCCACATTAGCCAGATGCATTAGGGGGCACACGCATCTGGAGGTCATCTGCAGTGGCTGGAGGCCCTGGCGCGCCCATTCTCTCTCTCTCTCTCTCTCTACCTGCCTCTTTCTCTGTCTGTCACTCTCAAATAAATAAATAAAAATAATAAACAAAAAATTAAAAATAAAATAAATAAATTTTAAAGTAAAAATGAGTCAATACTCCTGACATGTGTGAATTACATGAATCATATACATGTATTTCTCTAGCAATCAACTAAAGATGAGAATATTTCTGTCCTGTCTCAAAGCATTGCCTTAGACAGCTCCTGCGAGACAGACTGCTCTGCTTTGGAGAAGATCCATAGGTGGGTTTTAAGCAGGGACATTAATATATTCAGATACCTGCTCAATGTCTCTTAGATGAATGTGGGAGTGAGTTCTCCGGTAACATGCGCACATCTGAGGAATGAATGAGAAATGACGAAGGAGGAACTATGCATTTCTGGGTGCCCAGAATAAAGGGCTTGGATTCAACACGTTCTTGCCTCCAGCCACAGGAAGGGGGAAAGTTGAAGGGTCACTTTCACAATTCATTTCATAAACATTGAATAGAATGGAAGAGCAGACCAGATAGTTAAGAAAGAAGTTGTTGAAGATGATGATGAATCCTGAACCCTTCCTGGGGGCGGGCAGGGAGGGAAAGAGAGAGAGCAGGACCCAAAAGCATGGGGAAGACAAGATGAACTTGTGCAATTGAGGAGGCTAAGGTGTTACGAATCGGATCCCTAGAAAGAGGAAAGGAGATGTTTGTGATCCCGGGACTTGTTCATGCTAATTAAGCCCCTTCCAGAAAGCTACAGTCCCACCACCTGCCTTTCAACTAATTTATTTTGAAACAGCAGCTCCCTAAATTGCCAAGGCTGGCTTTGAATTCCCTTTGCGGCCCTGGCAGCCTCCCTGGTAACTGCGATCACAAACCTTCTTATGACCTGCCGCCCGTGATCCTGTGTGTTTACGAGGCAAGCCAGGCCACAAGCAAATACACATGTCCCTATGGAATTGGGCTGAAGGGATGGCTCAGCCGTTAAGGCGCTTGCCTGCGAAGCCTGAGGACCCATGTGCGACCCTCCAGGTCCCACGTAAGCCAGACGCACCGAGGTGAGGCAAGTGCAAGGTCGCACGTGTCCACTAGGGGCGCAAGTGTCTGGAGTTCCAGTGCAGTGGCTGAAGGCCTGGCATGTCAGTTCTCTCTCTCCCTCTGTCTCTCTGTCTCGGTGTGTGTGTGTGTCTCTCTCTCTAAAATAAAAATAATAAAATAAAGTTTCCCAAAACAATACTTGTCCCTCCTCTATGGAATGCATGCTAATGTTTTTACTTTATTATTTCTAATGTTAAATCACAGTCCGCAAGTTAGGTTTCAGGATCACAGACTTTGGAAAACACTTGCCCAGGAAAATGCTTTTACTTTAATTATTCAAATAGCATGTCATTAAAAGACACTGGGGGCTGGAGAGATGGCTTAGTGGTTAAGGCACTTACTTGCCTGCAAAGCCAAAGGACCTTGGTTCTATTCCCCAGGACCCAAGTAAGCCAGATGCTCAAGGTGGCACATGTGTCTGGAGTTTGTTTGCAGTGGCTGGAAGCCCTGGTGTGTCCATTCTCTCTCTCTCAAATAAATCAATAAAAATAAAATATTTTTTAAAAGACATTGGATTATGGGATCTGAATCAGCTTTGACTTAAATTCCAGGATTCCCTACTAACCAAGTAACCCTGGCAAGTCTTATCTTTGGTTTTCTCATCTGTAAAAATTGAAATAAAAATCTGGGCTTCATAGGGTTTATGGGGATGCAAATAAAAGAGCACAAAGCATGTTATCTAACACATGGCTGACTCTGAATTTCTTTTGGCTCTTCTTGGGCATTGCTAGATAAAACAAATTATGAAAGCATTTCTCCCCAAGATGCCCACCAATTCCGTGACAATGAATATCAAAGCGTAACTACTCAACCCAAAAAAAAATTCAAAACGAATTAAGTCTGAGCAGACCTCACTTTACCCAGGGTTATGGGTGATTTGTGCTAATGTGGCTAATGTGCAGAGGCCTGGAAACCTGGTGTCATCTAGATGTCTTGTGAGCCAGTCAGGAGATCCTTGGAAGGAAAACTGCCCAGATTGTGAAACATTTGAGATAAGCCATTTATTATGTTGACACGGTGGCTCAGTGAAAAGTCAGTGGAGCCCCAAGGGTGGGAATGAACAAGGATTCTTATGTTGATGGATATCTCGAAAACATGACTCAACACATAACCCCTCTGCCCAAACCAAAAAAAAAAATCATAGGCTAAGGTCTCCAAAACCTGGGCAAAGTTTAAAATTAAGTACCTCAGAAATCATAAATGAGAATAAAAGACAAGCAAAAGGGAATGTTACTGTTAATAAAATGAACTTTAGGGTCAAACAGCCCCACTTCAAGCAACTAGCAGCTATATGCCTTTGAACTCAGTGATCATACAACCTGGAATGTGCCTTAACCCCTGGGCCTCAATTTTGCCATCTGTAAAATAGGGACATCTGGGTTCCAAGTGTGTGAAAGCATGGGCCTCAATTTTGCCATCTGTAAAATAGGGACATCTGGGTTCCAAGTGTGTGAAAGCATGGGCAGAGTTCAGTGGAAGGGCAGCGAGTGGAAATCAACCTGTGTGGAACTGGGGAAGCGTAGGATGGATGGTAAAGGGTGCCCACAGTTCTTTGTGTCTATGTAACAGAGTATAAGGTTTAACCATGTTGGTTGGACGTTTGCAATTATGGGCATTTTTTTTTTTTTTTTTTTTTGGGAAACCAAGTCAACTGTGATCAACTTGAAGCTACATATAGTGTGAGCTATGGCTTAAAGCCTCCCATAACTGGAAACACTCTTATTATTTTGAGGGGAATAATAATTTTTTAAAAAATGTTTCAGAAGCCGGGGGTGGCAGCACACGCCTTTGATCCCAGCGCTCGGGAGGCAGAGGTGGGAGGATCGCCGTGAGTTCGAGGCCAGCCTGAGACTCCATAATGAATTCCAGGTCAGCCTGGGCTAGAGTGAGACCCTACCTCAAAAAAAAAAAAAAAAAAAAGGTTTCATAATCTTGTGAATGCCTTCTTTGAAATCTTTGGGGAACAAAATGGCAGCTATATCTGTTCCTTCTTAGTATACACACGGTGTCTTACTGCGTCCCACTTCCCGTATTCCAGGCTGTAAAATGAAAGAACTAGACGTGATAGTTTGATATGGTGCCATGTGCTTCCATGTCTTGGGGTGACATATAGCACAAACTTGCACACCTCCATGTTTTCACTCCACTTGGAACGCTCTTCCCCTTCCTTTCTACCTCTCCCATGGTCCTAAAGACTCTGCCAGGAATCACCTCCTTGATCCCACCTTTCCCAACTTGACCCCAGCCCGCCTCCTGCCGAGGGAACCTTCCCTGGGCATCGCTACCACGCCTCTCTCGCCACTCAGCTAGATTGTACCAACCAGACACGTAGATGGGGCTGTTTGGTTTCTGCCATGGATTACAACTGTGGTTTCTAACGTAGCAAAGGTTAAACTGCCCTAACTAAAATAGAGGTTTACTTCTCTCTCACGCAAGGGTGTCCCAGGCCGGTGGAGGGCTCTCCTCCACATCTCTCAAGGTTCAGGACAGAGACACATGCATCATCTAACACCTCCCTGGTGTGACTTATTTTTAATATGTTATTTTTATCTATTTATTTATTTGACGGAGAAAGAGGGAGACAGAGAGCGAGTGGGTGCGCCAGGGCCTCCAGCCACTGCAAATGAACTCCAGACCCATGCGCCCCCTTGTGCATCCGGCTAACGTGGGTCCTGGAGAATTGAACTAGGGTCCTTTGGCTTTGCAGGCAAATGCCTTAACTGCTAAGCCATCCCTCCAGTCTGACTTTAAAAAAAAAAAAAAAAAAAAAAAACTGGAGAGAACTTATTCTTATGTTCATGCCTAACTCTGGGATGAGGCTGGGAAATGAAGAGCTCGGCTTGGGAACCACATCTGTTCCCCACGATAGTCTTCCTCCCATCAAAGGTGACCACACTTTGCAATGGTCATCCATCAGCATCTGCCACACTCCCACGAAGACAGTGGCCTCTCCTTTCTCATCTACATACCCCCGACAGCCAAGCAGTCCTAATAATGCCAACCCCTTCCCACCCTCAAGACCACCTCCAATATACCCTGCGGTGGTTTGATTCGGGCGTCCCCCATAAACAGGTGTCCTGGACGCTAGGTTCCCCAGCTGATGGCAATTGGAAATTAAAGCCTCCTGGAGGCAGTGTGTTGTTTGGGGTGGGCTTATGGCTGTTTGAGCCAGTATCACCCCTCCCCCCCGTTGCTATTGCTTGGCACACTCTCCTGCTGATGTTGTCCATCTGATGTTGGCCAGGGGGTGATGTCCACCCTCTGCGCATGCCAACGTCTTCCCCTGCCATCGTGGAGCTTCCCCTCGAGCCTGTGAGCCAAAATGAACCCTCTGTTGCCACAAGCCACTCTTGGTGGGGTGACTTCTGCCGGCAATGTGAACCTGACTGCAACAGACCCCGAGGGCTCATTCCAATAACCTCCTTCCTGTGTTCACCAAATTTTCCCCTTAATATTTCCTAACGCATTGCAAATTCCGCTTGTCATCTTGCTTAATTTCTACCCTCCTCCCTATACGCCCCAGGACGTTAAGTCCACAAAGTAAGAATTGTGTCGAGTTGTTCCCGATTTTATCTTGAAAGAGCGCCTGGTGCATAATAGTTGCTCAATAGATATCTGTCACATGAAGATAAAGAACTAACCATACCAAGTCTTTTTTTTTTTTTTTTTCCTCTGAAAGCTAGCCTGTCTGGTGCTCTGGGCACTTGGTTTTTCATGTGTTGATAAGGTAGCTGGTGGCCTTTAAGAACAGGACAGTCAGGGCTGGAGAGATGGCTTAGCGGTTAGGCGCTTGCCTGTGAAGCCTAAGGACCCTGGTTCGAGGCTCGGTTCCCCAGGTCCCACGTTAGCCAGATGCACAAGGGGGCCACGCGTCTGGAGTTCGTTTGCAGAGGCTGGAAGCCCTGGTGCGCCCATTCTCTCTCTCCCTCTATCTGTCTTTCTCTCTCTGTCGGTCACTCTCAAATAAATAAATAAATAAATAAATAAATAAATAAATAAAAGAACAGGACAGTCAAAGCTTGAACCGTTCTAGGTGCTGTCACGCTGATTATAGTCACCTCAACCTAAACCTGGCGAGTGAATTTGCAAGACTCTTTTGCAAGCCCAGTCAGCACTTCTCTTAGTATTTATACCCTTATATTAACGCTGCTCTCACTTTGGGTAGAGAATCTCCTCTATTCAGATGGCAGTGACCTTGGGATGACTCAGAAGGTACCATAGTGCTGGAAAGAAGTGACTGGACTACCGAGTAACATCTCGATCACACCTTCCAAGGCTCAGGGTCTAATGCAGAAGAGGTGGCGGAAAGAATGTAAGAGCCAAAGGAAGGGCTGGAAAGATGGCTTAGCGGTTAAGCGCTTGCCTGTGAAGCCTAAGGACCCAGGTTCAAGGCTCAATTACCCACATTAGCCAGATGCACAAGGGGGCGCACGCGTCTGGAGTTCGTTTGCAGTGGCTGGAGGCCCTGGCGCACCCATTCTCTCTATCTCTATCTGCCTCTTTCTCTCTCTGTCACTCTCAAATAAATAAAATTTAAAAAAATTTTTTAACGGGCTATGGAGCTAAATAGACCATTCTCAAAGGAAGAAATACGAATGGCATATAAGCATCTAAAAAAATGTTCTACGTCACTAGTCATCAGGGAAATGCAGATTAAAACTACATTGGGATTCCATCTCACTCCTGTCAGATTGGCCACCGTCATGAAAACAAACGATCATAAATGTTGGCGGGGATGTGGAAAAAGAGGAACCCTTCTACACTGCTGGTGGGAATGCAATCTGGTCCAGCCATTGTGGAAATCAGTGTGGAGGTTCCTAAAACAGCTAAAGATTGATCTACCATATGACCCAGCTATAGCACTCCTAGGCATATATCCAAAGGACTCATCTCATTTCCTTAGAAGTATGTGCTCAACCATGTTTATTGCTGCTCAATTTATAATAGCCAGGAAATGGAACCAGCCTAGATGTCCCTCAACTGATGAGTGGATAATGAAGATGTGGCACATTTATACAATGGAGTTCTACTCAGCGGTAAAGAAAAATGAAGTTATGAAATTTGCAGAAAAACTGAATGGATCTGGAAAGGATTATACTAAGTGAGGTAACCCAGGCCCAGAAAGCCAAGCACCACGTGTTCTCTCTCATATGTGGATCCTAGCTACAGATGATTGGGCTTCTGCGTGAGAATGAAAATACTTAGCAGCAGAGGCCAGTAAGTTAAAAAGGAGACATAAAGGGAAGAAAAAGGAAGGGAGGAGGGTACTTAATAGGTTGATATTGTATATATGTAATTACAATGATTGTAATGGGGAGGTAATATGATGGAGAATGGAATTTCAAATGGGAAAGTGTGGGGGTGGGGAGGGAGGGAATTACCATGGGATACATTTTGTAATCATGGAAAATGTTAATAAAAATTTAAAAAAAATTTTTTTTTAAAAAAGAGCCAAAGGAAGGATAGTATTCTTTACAATGTGCTCCCTCCAGACACAAAATGGCCTGGATATCCATGACCTCACAGTGCCTGACACTCCCTACACAAGACCCTCATAAGAGGAGGAAAAGATTATGACATCAAAATAAAAGAGAGACTGATGGAGATGGGGAGGGGATATGATGGAGAGTGGAGTTTCAAGGGGGAGGGAGGTTATTACCATGGGATATTTTTTATAATCATGGAAAATGCTAATAAAAATTGAGGAAAAAAAGACTTTTTCAATAACCAGAACTTTCTATCCAAATACGGAAGATGAATTCAGTTTCATTAGATGACGGATAATGACTCCAAAGATGACGGAGGATGGGGGAAGAACTTTCGAAACTGCGAGGTCATACAGAAAGGTACTTATAACCGGCCCTGGTTTCTTCTGTAAAGAAGGGCTTAAAAAAGAAGGGCTTAGGGAGAGACTGAAGCCCGGGCAGCCAATCTGCAGACTTGGCAACATATCTCAGCAGATACAATCTGAGCGAGTCCACAGCGGTGAGATGGCCGGGGAGGGAGAGCTCAGGGTGACATGTCCAGCTACGTTCTCATGGGAGCTGCGTGTCTGAAGGCCTGCAGCTGCTATCAACAAAGGAAAAGAAGAACGCAGCTGGCCAGCTGTGTGGGGCTCTGGGGCGGGGGAGGGGGAGCAGTCCTGGAAGCTACATCAGACCAGTCAATTGTCAGAGACAGAAAGTTGGCATTTCCTCAGATGTGTACGTTGAAACCCGATTCCCAGTGTGATGACATTGGGAGGCCAGGGCCTTTGAGAGGTCAATAGGACATGAGGATGAAACTTCATGAATGGTATCTAGGGGGCTTTATAGGAAGAGACCTGAGCCGGGCGTGGTGGCGCACGCCTTTAATCCCAGCACTCGGGAGGCAGAGGTAGGAGTTCAAGGCCACCCTGAGACTCCATAGTGAATTCCAGGTCAGCCTGGGTTAGAGTGAGACCCTACCTCCAAAACAAAACAAAATAAAAAAAGAGAGAGAGAGAGACCTGAGGGCTGGAGGGATGGCTTAGCCATTTAAGGCATTTGCCTGCAAAGCCAAAGGATCTTGGTTCAATTCCCCAGGACCCACATAAGCCAGATGCACAAGGGGGCGCATGCATCTGGAGTTCGTTTGCAGTGGCTGGAGGCCCTGGTGTACCCATTCTCTTTCTCTCTCTTTCTCTTCCTCTCTCTGCCTCTTTCTCTCTCTCTCTCTCAAATAAATAAATAATTTTTTTTAAAAAAAAGAAGAGACCTGAGCGCTGGCTGTGCTAGTAAGACTTCCATCGCAGTGACAAGCAACGGAAGAAGCCATTTCAAAGGAGTTCCAAGGCCACACACTGAGAGAGCTAAGAAAGAAGTAGGGAGAATTCTCGAACCAAGTGCAGCGCCCAAGCATGTGTCCCCAGCGACCCACGTCCTCTAGGCTGACCTCTTCGTCACATTACCTTCCAATACTGCCACGGAATCATGAAGCCACCTGTGGACTATCCAGTGATTATAGCAGAGTCTCCACGGTCCAGTCTCTTCTCGGTTACTGGATCCAGCAGCTAGGAATCAAACCTCCAACACATGGGCCTTTTGAGGGGACAAGTCTATGGAGTCTCAGGGTGGCCTTGAACTCACAGTCATCCACCTAGCTGTGCCTCCCTGGGGCCGGGATTAAAGGCGTGCCCCCACCCCGCCCTGCTTTGAGGGGAAAATTCTACATGACCAGCTTGCCCATGTTTCCTATGGAAGGATGCAGAGCTGTCAGCCATCTGCAAAACACACAGCACCCCTTGATCTCTAGCTGCCTAACCTGAAGATCTGAGAAAAATAAAAGAAAAGAAAATTAAAGAAAAACGAAAACCCACTGGCCGGGGAAACCCACTTCAGTAGACTCTTCCATAAGAACCTGGAGTGACGTACAGGAGAGCCCTCCGCTGTTGGTAAAGCCACCCAAACTTGGTCCCAGCAGCCCAAACTGACCGAGAGTCAATTTCTACATCGGAAGACTTGAGCGGCTGAGGGAACTCAATGCTTTGCCATGGGAATGCGACCTAGAAAAGGCAGTGGGGGAGGGGGGCTGGAGAGATGGCTTAGCGGTTAAGCGCATGCCTGTGAAAACTAAGGACCCAGCTTCAATTCTCCAGGTCCCACGAAAGCCAGATGCACATGGCGGCACATGCATCTGGAGTTCGGTTGCAGGGGCTAGAGGGCCTGGTGTGCCCATTCTCTCTCTCTCTCTCTAATAAAAAAATAAATAAAAATAAATATTTTTGGAAAAAGAAAGAAAGAAAAGGTGAGGGTGGGGAAGAAGCCTTGACCCTCATTGTCACACAGAGGAGAAGTGACAAGCCAGGCGATCGAAGAAGGGCAGGGGACAGTTGTAAACAGGAATGATTTATTAAGTCCCTAACGCATAACAAAACATGCTCACCTCTTTCTACCATTTGCACCCTCCTCTACCTGTGACCTTGCCGTTGCTGGACAAGATGCCAGGCCAGAAGCGGCTCACAGAAGGAAGGGGTTTATGTTGGCTCAGAGTCTCAAGGGGGAGCTTCTTCGTGATGAAGAAAGCACAGCAAGTTCACGTAGCGGGGCATCACATCTCCACAAACCAGCGGGAAGCAAGGAGAGAGCAGGCTGGACTATAAAAAAAAAAATTCCCCAAACCTTTGCCCCAGCAACACACACCTCCAACAAGGCTGAGGGTTAAGGGTGAAACTTAACCACAAACACACGAGGCTACAGGGAATATTTTATGTTCAGACCACCACAGCCATAGAGAATAACAAGAATAATGTATATACTATTATCCAGTTCAGGCCTGACTACTCACGGAAGGCCTACTGGGAGCCCCACACTGTATCAAAGGCAGAAAACTATTACATATTTTTCACTCATTCTTCAAATGTATGGGGGCTGGAGAGATGGGTCAGCTGCTAGGGCACTTGCGTGAAGAGCCTAATGACTTGGGTTCGATTCCCCAATACCCACATAAACCCAGATGCACAAAGTGCAAGTCCCTCCCTCTCTCTCTTTATCTCTACCTCTCTGTGCTTGCAAATAAATAAATAATAAATTTCTTAAAACGTGTGGCGAGGAGCTGATGTCACTCATGGTTGAAGAATCTGCTTCATTTTACAGATGGCAGATAAGCACAGGAGTACCAAGTCCATCAATAAGAAAAGAAAATAGCCAGCTGCCCACCACAAGACACACCATCCCCACCACATCTTCCAGGGCCCGGGAGAAGTTGCAGAAAAAGCAGCCACACGAACACTGCTCTTACTGCTAGCCTGACAACCAGCTCCAGGGTGATGACGACAGACACAGTGATCAATCCAAACCCAGCAAAGCAGAAATCCAGGGGCTCCAGAGAGCTCAACACTAAATCAGACTGCCAACAGGCCTGCCATGGCTCAGGAAAGATTGTGGAAGAGGGAAGAGGAGGCAGGCAGAAAGATTTTAAGACCCACAGAGTGGGCAGGAATACCCTAAGGTATAGAGTCCCCACTACCCCATAGGGACTGACTGAGGCCTTCATGACCCCATAGTGAATACCATAACCCCACTGAGGAGGGTCCCCAGGGTAACAGGAGCCGGGAATCAAAAAGTATAACACACACACACAAATATTTATGTATGTATGTATGTGCATATGTATATATGTATGTGTATGTGTATATATATATATATATATATATATATCACTGCAGAAGTTGACCGCAGTTGTACTAGTAGCTTGATGCTCAGGAATGAGTTGCAGGCCAAGAGCTTCATGAAATGCGCAGTGGGCAAAGACAGCAGGAAAACTGGATTGTCTGTGTGAGGTGGGGTTTTGCCAAGCCCATCATTTCCAAGGATGGAAGTTAGAAACGTAACAAGTCATAATAATAGCCATCCAGTTATTTCTTGAGAACACACTGATTGAGGTGCAGAGCCTGAGTGCAAAGTATTAGGATTAATGTGCTGGGAATGAAGGACCAGGTGGTGGAGAGTCATCAACACCTCAAAGAAAGAGGCCAAGGGGCTGTAACGCAAGCAGAGGTCTGGCTGATACGGGAATTCTGGGTTCCTTGTACACCCATGCGCCAACAATATGGGGTGTTCCTGGATCGTTACCCTATGAATTCAAGGAATCAAACCCATGTGCCAGAGGACAAGGCTCAGAAAGATTTTATTACAGTTGAAAGCTTTAGGAGGACGAAAAGAAGGGGACTTCAGCCTAGAACATAAGAGAAGGAAACAAAGTGGAGCTCCTGCCCAGAGAGGGAAGAGGGCTGTGAGAAGCCCACCTCGAGACTCAGATCTGGGTTTTATATGGGAGTGGCTACGTGAGGAAGACCAGGTTGGCAGGGTGCAGTGGACAAAGACCAGATTTGACAGCTTGGCCAGTCATCCTAGGTAAGGACCAGAGTTTCTGTCCTCTAGCAAGGGTGCAAACTTAATCTAGAGATCTTTCCTGGAGGGTATAACATCTAGGTTTCTGCAAGTTTAGCGACATGTCCTGCTTTTAGTCAAGGAATAAAAATACCGGTCACAAACCAGGCGTGGTGGCGCACACCTTTACTCCCAGCACTCGGGAGGCAGAGGTGGGAGGATCGCCGTGAGTTCGAGGCCACCCTGAGACTACATAGTGAACTCCAGGTCAGCCTGGGCTAGAGTGAGGCCCTATCTTGAAAAGCACCCCCCTTAAAAAAACATACCATTCATTTTTGGAGTTCTGTTACCCTGACTGCCTAGGCAATTTCTATCTCCTATCAGTGCTGAGTTTGATGAGGCTATGCCTTCGTTGCTGGAAGAATCCACGACCGCCTTGTGTGAGGAAGATGCCCTCATCTTCAAACTTAGGCTCCAAACCCATGGGTACTTTAGAGAATGGGGAGGAGACGATCTCAAAATCACACCCGGGGGGAAGACGGCTCAAAACCCACAAGGAGCGAGAATGGGGACAGAAGGTGAGAGGAATGCTTTGGCCAGAGGACACAGTGCATCTGGGTGACGTTATCCATAGGCAATCCTTCCAGAGACGCCGGACGCATTGTTTTGCCTGCGCACAGGGGAGTTGTTGACTGAAATGCAAGGGTAGCAGTGACATAAACAGAGGAAGTTAAAATTCCAGAAATCCTCTGGTAATCGTGAGGAAAGAAACGAGAGACCCTGAGGGGTAAGAGCGCTGGAGGAATGGATTTATCACCCGTGATCTGTGAAGCCCCCACTGCTTTTTACCACGCTGATCTGAGCGTGTTGTCTTGTCGGCACTCCTGTGGCTGGTGGAGAGGATGCCAGTGTCTCCGGTGGCATTTGTGCGTGGATCGTGGATCTGGGAGACCGATGGGAGAAGTCCCAGGCAGTGTGGGGTCGTTGATTTCAACGGGATCAGGAATCTCCAATGGAACAAAGGCCACCTGGATGCATTTTACCAGCAGCCGCCAACCAACTGAGGCCTTCACCGCGACACAGCGCTATAGCGTCTGTCTCACAGGAACTTTTTGCAAGACAGAGTTCGTTTCATGGGTGCTAATTGGACTGCTGTCTCTGTGACAAACACCCGAGAGAAATAACAGAGAGGGACTGGAGAGATGGCTTAGCGGTTAAGCACTTGCCTGCGAAGCCTAAGGACCCCGGTTCGAGGCTCCAGTCCCCAGGACCCCCGTTCGCCAGGTGCACAAGGGGGCGCACGCGTCTGGAGTTCGTTTACAGTGGCTGGAGGCCCTGGCGCGCCCATTCTCTCTCTATCTATCTGCCTCTCTCTCTCTCTGTCTGTCACTCTCAATAAAAAATAAATAAATAAATAAATAAAAAGACTTTGATTACTTGGCGACTGAAGGGTCCCTGTGAGGTGTCTGCATTGAACAAACGCAAGATAGCCAGTCACAGTATATTTTATATCCAAATGATACCGCAGCATTATGCAGCCTGGCGAATACCGAGAAAAGAATTGGAATTACTACTTTTCAGCCCTCATAATAGGAGGAAAAGATGATGACATCAAAATGAAAGAGAGGCCGATTGAGAGGGGGAGGGGATATGACGGAGAGTGGAGTTTCAAAGGGGAAAGTGGAGGGAGGGAGGGAATCACCATGGGATATTGTCTACAATCATGGACGTTGTTAATAAAAGAAAAAAAGAAATGACACCCTGTATCTCAGGCCCGCTCAAGAACTGGGGCATGAATCGGTGCCCCTTGCTGCTGCCAGGCACTGACGGGAAGAAAAGGCACCAGAGAGCAGCCTGAGAACCTCTCCTTGCCCGCTGCCCACCATTTCTTTCAGGATCCTTAGGCAGCTAGGACATACGGGGCGATGCGGACTGCTGGTTCTCCATTAGGCGATAGCTGCCCCCCATCACAATGTGAGCCTGGGGGGGTCTCTCAGTTCCGTCTTCCCTCCACATACGGGGAAAAGCAATGGAATAGATGGCAGAGACCTGTGGAGGCTTGCCAAGCCATCCAGAAGCAGAGCTGCGTGGAAGCCCCTGGCAGTGAAGGGTTTGAGTAAGCTCACACTAGGGTAGAAGGTTCTGGGGGATGTAGCCGGCAGGCCATGGTTGGAAGAGAATAAATTTGCTGGGAGAGAGAGAGACAGAGACACATAGTAAAAGGACTCCAGATCTGACAACTGGAGGTGATGCTCAGGATGCGATGTCTTCCAATTCTGACATCACCAGGGAGCTTATTTTTCAATCCGTGTTGTATTGAGAGTCCGTGGGGGCTAGTTTCAAGGAAACACAATGGATAAATATGTATATATATATATTTTCCTCTTTGGTTTCCAAGAAAGCAGGTGGCTATAGCCAATTCCCCAGGAGCCCAAGTTTGTAATCTAAAGTTCTCTGGGTTTTGGGAACGGTCCCAACCCCACGGACTCATCACCTGGGAAGGAAGACGATTCAGTCCAGTGACACTGACTATAATCATTTAAGAGTCTTTTATGATGTGGTCCAATTGTACCTCGGGGACTTGGCCAAGATGTAAAGAAATTATTCTTTCTTTTTAGGACCAATTCCCCACCCCCCTCCTCAACTCCGAATAAGTAGAACATTCTGTAAACCATCTGGGCCCTAGGATTGAATTTTATTGATGTTACTTTGTAAAATACAAGTCTTCGAAATAACATACCACGTTAGCAAGTAAAGACGTGTTTAGATCCTGTGGAAATGAACTCCAGGGGTCGAAAGGAGGCCTAATGCAAGGGAGGAGCTTGCAGGGGGGGCTCCCTGAGGTCATGCCTGAATGGTGAGAGAAACGTCAAGGGGGTCTCTGCGAAGCTTTCCTGACAAGACTGCAAAAACGCCCAAGAACCTTCTAAAGCCAGTAACGCGAGCTGCTTCCTGCCTGTGGCATGGGAGTGGGGGCGGGGGAACGAACAGGAACGCCCATCTGCAGTCACCCCACAGAGATCATTGCTACCTCATTGCAGGGAGCCCCCCATTTAGTTCCAGAGACTCCCGGGGACACAACATGAATCCTATGTGGAGTCTGCCTCTATCTTCTCTGACCCCTTTCTACCTTGACCTCTGCTCAGCTCACATCCACATCTGCTCATGACGGTTTGTGGTCACGGGTAACTTACATAAACCCAGAAGGCTTCCTGGCTTGTGTCTAAGATCAAAAAAAAAAAAAAAAATACTGGTCGAAGCCGGGCGTGGTGGCGCACGCCTTTAATCCCAGCACTCGGGAGGCAGGGGTAGGAGGATCGCCGTGAGTTCGAGGCCAGCCTGAGACTACAGAGTGAATTCCAGGTCAGCCTGGGCTCGAGTGAGACCCTACCTCGAAAAACCAAATATATACACGCCGCACTATGAAAGTTTCGGGTGACGGTGGCGGATTTCATTATCAATTTTGTCGAAAAGCATAACGCTAGATAATTCCTACAGCACCCAACCCAGAAATAATTCTGAAATATAAATTCGTTTTTAAACATCTTACCACATCCTCGAGTTTCATCTTTATGGAAAACGCTGAAAGTCCACTTCCTTTTCTGTCTTAGTTTACCTAGTTTCTGCACCAAAGCCCTTCTCCAACACCATTCATCCCCCCTTACCTTGTTATCTGACCACCAGAGGAAGCCCTGTGGGAAATGGAGCCTGCATCTCTCCACTGGGTGGCTTTATTACTGTTTGTTTATTATTATCATTAATTATTATTAATTTGAGAGCAACAGAGAGAGAAAAAGGCAGAGAGAATGGGTACACCAGGGCCTCCAGCCACTGCAAACCAACTCCAGACGCGTGCGCCCCCTTGTGCATCTGGCTAACGTGGATCCTGGGGAATCGAGCCTCGAACCCGGGTCCTTAGGCTTGACAGGCAAGCGCTTAACCGCCAAGCCATCTCTCCAGCCCCAGTGACTCTTTTTTTTTGCATTTGTTATGCTACCAGAGTATCAGGTGGGCTACCAAATTTGTTAATCCAAGGGGGAGGAACAAAACCAACTTTGAAGAGTAGAGTACTCCGGCATTCCAGCCCCTTACACGCAAAAGGGGCAGCAGTCTCTCTGCCGTCTCAATGCAGAAAAGCGGGCCCAATCTCAACGGGTGTGATCTCTCAAACAAAAGCAGCCAAATGTGCGCTATTTAGGCCCAAAGATTTGGTCTCTTTCTGTGCCATGCCCTTCTGCTCATACCAGTTCATTTCTACACAATGCAACCCTGTGTCTCAGGACACAGACAGACTGCATCTCACACAAACTGCCTCTTGCCCAGTCTGGAGAAAAAAAAAAAAAAAAAACCACTTTTTCACCCTCATAAGCCAAACCTCACAGTCCATAGTTCTTACCACATTCAGGTCTTTCAACTCTGACCAGAATAGTCCATCAAGCTGTACTTACAGCACTGCAAGGCATCTCTTAGGCCAAGGTTTCAAATCCTTCCACATTCCTCTGGAAAATCAGCTCCAAAAGACCAAAGGTCCACACAGTCAGGTTTCCGGCAGCAATAACTCCACTCCACAGCCAGCAATTGTCTAGGCCGTTAGCTCTGCGCATGTCTCACTGAGCATCTGACCGAAAGCAGCTCCTAGGAGGAAAGTTATTCTGGTTTACAGACCCCAGGAGAAGCTTCATGACGTCCGGGGCAGAAACTGGACATCACCTCTGCCGTAGCAGAGAGACAACAGCAGCAGGAGAGTGAGCTGAGCTCTGGCAAGGGGGAGCTGGCTGTAACACCCCTAAGCCCCACCCCCAACAACACACCACCGCCAGCAAGGCTCCACCTTCCAAATTGCCATCAGCTGGGACCAAGCATTCAGAACACTGGAACATCGAAGGTTTGCAAGCAGCAAGCCCGGCCAGCCCAGCAGAGTGGCCACAGGGGCTGTGGCCAGCAAGGCCATAGGGCAGGACTGTCCATGCCTTTAGGGCTCACGAGACCACCATGCTGCAGACAGCGGTCATGAGCTACAGGGCTTAATGTTTGCCTTGTTCTGTTTCAATCTTGCTTATGTCTTGCCTTTTTCTATGTCCCTATGCCTTCCTTTCAGAATGGTAATTTTTGGGACAGAGGGATGGCTTAGCAGTTAAGGCGTTTGCCTGCAAAGCCAAATGACTTAGATTTGATTCCCCAGGACCCATGTAAACCAGATGCCCAAGGGGGCACACACGTCTGGAGTTCATTTGCAGTGGCTATAGGCCCTGGCATGCCCATTAGCTCTCTCTCTCTCTCTCTCTTTCTCTCCTTCTCTGTCAAATAAATAAATAAAATTAATTTTTTTTTTTAATCTTAAAAAATAGAATGGTAATGTTTGTTTTTGTTTTTTGTTGGTTTGTTTTTTGGTCTTGGAGTCCTTCCTCTTCTAATTTTTTTTTTTAATTGGCAACTTCCATATTTGTAGACAATAACCCATGGTGATTCCCTCCGTCTCCCCACTTTTTTTTTCTTTTGAGGTAGGGTCTCACTCTAGCCCAGACTGACCTGGAATTCACTCAGTAGTCTCAGGGTGGCTTCAAACTCACAGCAATCCTCCTACCTCTGCCTCCCGTGTGCTGGAATTAAAGGCATATGCCACCACTCCCAGATTCTCTTATATTTTGATGTCATGATCTTTTCCTCCTATTATGAGGGTCCTGTGTAGGTATTGTCAGGCACTGTGAGGCCGTGGATATCCCGGCCATTTTGGTGTCTGGAGGATCGCTAGAACCATGCTGTTTACCCTAAGTCTGTTGACATTAGACATTGTAAGTGTGTGACTTAGTTTTTTTTTTTTTTTTTTTCTTTTCATTGATTTTGCAAGGACTCACAGCCATGGACTTACTCCAGTTTCTCTCCATGCAGACAGCAGACCTTGCTCACTGGCAACGTGAAGCCTCACTCGCCCTGCCTGTCCAGGGTCCTTGGAACCACGTGTGGCCTGGAGTAAAGCACAGAGGTCACACTGCTTTCATAGTGGACTCACGAACCGGGTCAGGACAGGGCCGTTCTCTGCGATGGCAAGGAAGCGTCTTGCCTGCAGAAGAATCATCACACTGAGCCGGCCTCAGAGAGACAAATGTCATACGCTTTCTCTCATTTGTGCTTTCCAGATTTTATATCGATCTATAAAGTCATGCATGCATGTGTGACATGAAAGTAAAAGTGACGTTGACTGGCAAAGGCAGCTAACAGGAAGGGAAAATACGGGGCGCATGCTGAACATACAACATATGCGGGTGTGGTGCTGTGATGCAGGCGGCCCCCATACACTAGGGTGTTCTGAACGCTGGGTCCCCAGCTGATGGAGATGTGGGAAGTAGCGCCCCCTGGAGGCGGTGTAGTGTTGGGGGCGGGCTTATGGGTGTTACAGCCAGTGTCCCCTTGCCAGTGTTTGGCACACTCTCCTGTTGCTGTTGTCCACCTGATGTTGGCCAGGGGGTGATGTCCACCCTCTGCTCATGCCTTAGTTTTCCCCTGCCATCATGGAGCTTCCCCTCGAGTCTGCAAGCCAAAATCAACCTCCCCCGCCACACACAAGCTGCTCTTGGTCGGGTGGTTTCTGCCAGCAATGCCAACCTGGTTTCTCCTTTGCTTCTTCTCTAAACGAAAAGAAGCATGGAAGAGCCTCGAGCTAGTTTCACTGAGTAATATTAGTCAGCCTCTTAAATGTCATTGGTGGGCTGGAGAGATGGTTTAGCGGTTAAGCGCTTGCCTGTGAAGCCTAAAGACCCCGGTTCGAGGCTCGGTTCCCCAGGTCCCATGTTAGCCAGATGCACAAGGGGGCGCACGCGTCTGGAGTTCGTTTGCTGAGGCTGGAGGCCCTGGCGCGCCCATTCTCTCTCTCTCCCTCTATCTGTCTTTCCCTCTGTGTCTGTCGCTCTCAAATTAAAGAAAACATTAAAAAAAAATAAAACATTAAATGTCATTGGTTCTCTGTATCTGGAGATTAATTTTATCAACATTTGATCAAAAATATTCAGGAGGAATGAATAAAAAAAAAAAAAAAGAAACGCCTCTGTAATGAACATGGACAGTCTTGTTTTCCTTGTCTTTATTCCCCAGATAGTACAGTAGAGTATTTGCATAGTATTAATACTTCATTAAATATCATAAACAGGGCGGGAGGGATGGCTTAGCAGTTAAGGCACTTGTCTGCAAAGCCAAAGGACCCCGGTTCGATTCCCCAGGTCCCACGTACGCCAGGTGCACAAAGTAGTGCACGTGTCTGGAGTTTGCAGTTGCTGGAGGCCCTGGTGTGCCCATTCTCCCTCTCTCTCTCTCTGTCTTTGCCTCATTCTCTCTTTCTCTCAAATAAATAAATTTTTAAAAAGTTAAAACAAAATTAAAAAAATATCACAAGCTAGAGATTATTTAAAGTGTATGGTAATGTAGAGGTTCTATGCAATTACTGCAATTACTATGACATCGGATGTAACAGAGTTATGAATCTGTTTATTTAGGGCCCCCAGGGAGTCCTTGTACCAACACCCCATGCTGAGGAATAACTATGACTACTTTATGTAAAGCTCTATTTTAAAAAATATTTTATTTATTGATTGATTTGACAGATAGAGAAAGAGGAAAATGAGAGGTTGAGAGGGAGAATGTGCCAGGGCCTTCAGCCACTGCAAACAAACTCCAGATGTGTGTACCACCTTGTATATCTGGCTTACGTGGATCCTGGAGAATCGAACCTGGGTCCTTGAGCTTTGCACGCAAGCGTCTTAACCACTGAGCCACCTGTCCAGCCCAAAAGTTCTTGAGAAGTAAACAAATTCATAGCAAGAGAAGCAGATCAACACTAGCCTGGAGCAAGTGGAGAGTCAGGACGAGGTGGGCTGGAGAGAGAGGATGACATGGCGCCATGAGGAAAACGTTGGAGCGAAGAACGCATTCGCTAGTTTGGTCACAGAGTGGTTCTCTGGGTATGTGCGTGTGCCAACGAGCCAGGTGTGGTGGCACACACCTATTGTTCTAGAACTTGTTAGCTTGAGGGAAGAAAATCATGAGGCCAGCCTGGGCTTTATAGCAAGCAGCAAGATTCTGTAAATAAATAAAATTGTACTTTCAAGTCTGGAGAGATGACTTAGAGGTTAAGCACTTGCCTGTGAAGCCTAAGGTCCCTGGTTCGAGGCTTGATTCCCCAGGACCCACGTTAGCCAGATGCACAAGGGGGCGCATGCACCTGGAGTTCGTTTGCAGTGGCTGGAGACCCTGGCACACCCATTCTCTCTCACTCTCTCTCTCTTGCTTTCAAATAAATAAATAAAAGCAAACAAAATTTTTTTTTTTTAAATTTGTACTCTTCAAATATGTGCATGTCACAAGACAGCAGTCATATATTGATGCTTTTTAAAGGAAAGATGGTATGCCCAGTGGCTTCATATCATCACATCACACTGAGTTGCATTCTGTTATTTTAAAGTCCCTGTCTATTTCTCTTCAATCTTATTCATGCATTCTTTCCTCCTTCCCCTCTTCCCTGAAGCCCTGCTACAAAGAGGACTGAAGATTTTCACTTGTTTTTTATTTTTTTCTCTTCTCTAAATATTCCTGTGGTGGTCTGAATGCAAATATACGTTCCCCATAGGCTTCAGGTATTTAAAAATATACATTTATTTATTTCTTGACTTGAGAAAGGTAGAAAGAGACAGAGAGAATGGGCATGCCATGGCCTCTGGCCACTGCAGACGAACTCCAGATGGCATGCACCACCTTGTGCTTCTGGGACTTTACGTGGGTCCTGGGGAACTGAACCTACGTCCTTTGGCTTTGCCGGCAAACGCCTTAACCACTAAACCATCTCTCCAGCCCAGCTTCAAGGTAATTTTGGTCGAGCTTCCTACTTAGTCTTGAGCAGGCCCTGCTGGAGCAGGCATGTCACTGGAGGCAGAGTGTAGCCCTCAGGGGTGCAGAGAGAGAGAGAGACCTTGAGCTCTGGCTATTTATTCTTTTCCTTCGTAAATGCGTCCACTCAGCCATGCCTGATTCAGGAGACACAAGGTCCATGTCCCACGCTTCCAGAGGATGACAATAGGAACACACTCAGCTTTAGCCAGGGCAGGCTTGCAAGCCCTGAGTGGCATTAGCAAGAATGCCAGGCGTGGTGGTACACGCCTTTAATCCCAGCACTTGGGAGGCAGAGGTAGGAGGATCGCCATGAGTTCGAGGCCACCCTGAGACTCCATAGTGAATTCCAGGTCAGCCTGGGCTAGAGGGAGACCCTACCTCAAAAAAAAAAAAAAAAAAAAGAGAGAGAGAGAGAAAGAAAGAAAGAATTGAGAATTGATCCATGACCCCAAGGAACGTATATCCCATGAGGTCTGACTCAGACCTACGAAGGCCTAGAAATGTTAAGGGTATCCAAGCCTTTTAGCACACAGGCCTCTGTGGTCCTCGGCATTGCATGGGTTAGACTCGTTGCATCTGAATAGAAGTAGAGACCAGGGTGTGTCTATTCCTGGCTCAGCTCTGCAGAGGGGAGCGTTCTAATCCCATCCCACCTCCAGCCAGCCAGGCATGACTGCTCCACGTCGCAAGCACCTGGAAGGCCCTACTTGCTGACTTCTCAAAAGCCCCTCTTTTTTTTTTTTAATTATTTATTTATTTTTATTTGAGAGCAACAGACACAGATAGAAAGACAGATAGAGGGAGAGAGAGAGAATGGGCGCGCCAGGGCTTCCAGCCTCTGCAAACGAACTCCAGACGCGTGCGCCCCCTTGTGCATCTGGCTAACGTGGGACCTGGGGAACCGAGCCTCGAACCGGGGTCCTTAGGCTTCACAGGCAAGCGCTTAACCGCTGAGCCATCTCTCCAGCCCTCAAAAGCCCCTCTTAAACCCCTCTGTTCTTAGAAAGTGGCTCTGGCGAGTGTTGAGCAGCTCACACCACATGGGTCGCATTTACTCAGAATCAGAACCAACGAACGCCTCTCTCTCTCTCTCCATGCATGGTCCAGGTGGGCTGGCAGAAATCCTCCAAAACCCAAGTTTGGATGTAGCAACCTCACCTATGTAGCCTTGAGTGAGAAATACTTCCCAGGCAAAGGAAATACTCTCTGGATAAGGACACTTAAGCCTTTTTTAAAAAATATTTTTATTTATTTATTTTTATTTATTTGACAGAGAAAGAAAGAATGGGCGCACCAGGGCCTCCAGCCACTGCAAACGAACTTGAGATGCGTGCGCACCCCTTGTGCATCTGGCTAACGTGGGTACTGGGGAATTGAACCTAGGTCCTTTGGCTTTGCAAGCAAACTCCTTAACCGCTAAGCCATTCTTCCAGCCCTGGACTTTTTTTTTTTTTTTTCATGACATATGCCATTCCCTTCCTCTATTTAGAATGTTGAATCAAAGCCAAAAAGATGCTCTTTAGTTTCAAGTGTCTTTGGACACTTGGGCTTGGATCTGTCCTTTTTGCTACTTAATTTATGACAGGAACGTGTTCTGGGTATAACCACACAAGTTCCGCACGTTTCTTCTTCCAGGTCTTTTCTCTGTGGATGAAAAATATTCATCTTTGGCTGGGCGTGGTGGTGCACATCTTTAATGCCAGCACTGGGGAGGCAGAAGTAGGAGAATCGCTGTGAGTTCAAGGCCACCCTGAGAATGCAAAGAGAATCAGCCTGAGCTAGAGTGAGGCCTTACCACAAAAAAACAAATTACAGGGCTGGAGAGATGGCTTAGTGGTTAAGACATTTGCCTGTGAAGCCTAAGGACCCAGGTTCGATTCTCCAGGTCCCATGTAAGCCAGATGCACATGGTGGCGCATGCGCCTGGAGATCGTTGGAAGAAGCTAGAGGCTCTGGTGCGCCCATTCTCACTCTCTTTCTCCCTCTGTCAGTCTCTAATAAATACATAAATAAAAGCGCTTCGTTGTGAAGCCTAAGGATCCCGGTTCTAGGCTCAGTTCCCCAGAACCCACGTCAGCCAGATGCACAAGGGGTGCACACACATCTCGAGTTCGTTTGCAGTGGCTAGAGGCCCTGATGCACCCATTCTCTCTCTCTCCATCTCTCTGCCTCTTTCTCTGTCTGTCAGTCACTCTCGAATAAATAAATTAAATTAAATTTTTTAAAAAGATAAGAAGAAAGACAGGATGCTGCAGGCTGGGTTCCCAGGGAAGTGGGCTGTGAGACGGGAAACAGCGTGCAAACACTCCATGGCCTATTCTCTTCGTTGAGTGGAGGCTGCCCCAGAGGCAGGCACGGTCCAGGACAAGAGTCTTGAAGCACTGCCGAGTGTCTGCTGGGGACCCCACATAGACCTGATCTCACCCTTGGACCAGTCCTCGGGTCTCACTCCTGCGGATGAGCCGCCGCACCTCAGAGGGTAGCAGGAGCCCCGCCCAGTCACTCAGCTGCTGGGAGACAGACCTGGGACCACCTCACACACCACAGTTGCCTTTCTGATGTTCACTTAACTTTGTAAAGTCATTTGGTGCGATGGTTGGTCCTGACGTCAACCTGACGCGAATTCGAGGCCAGCCTGAGACTACACCGTGAATTCCAAGTCAGCCTGGGCTAGAGTGAGACCCTACCTCAAAGTAAATAAATAAATAAATAATAGCCGGGCGTGGTGGCACACGCCTTTAATCCCAGCACTCGGGAGGCAGAGGTAGGAGGATCGCCGTGAGTTCGAGGCCACCCTGAGACTACAGAGTGAATTCCGGGTCAGCCTGGGCTAGAGTGAGACCCTACCTTGAAAAACAAAAGTAAATAAATAAATATAAATATAAATAAGGTAGAATCACCCAGGAGACAAGCTTCTGGACAGTTCTGTGAGAATACGTCCAAAGAGGGGATTAAATAAGAGGGGAAGATTTTTCCCCTCAATGTGGACAGCACCATCGAGGGCCTGCCCAGACGTAACAAGGTCTGGGGAATGGCAGTGTGTACCCCTGCCTGCCTGTGCTTTTTGTTCATTTTTAATTTGGGGGTTTCTTTTGAGGTAGGGGTGTGTGTGTATGTGTGCGTGTGTGTGTGTATATATATATTCTATAGGCTCTGTTACTCTGGAGAACCCTACTTAACATACCTGGCTTTAGAAATGGAGAGATAGCTTAGCAGTTAAGGCACTTGCCTGCAAAGCCTAAGGACCCAGGTTCGATTCCCCAGGACCCATGTACACCAGATGTACAAGGGGCACACGCGTCTGGAGTTCCTTTGCAGTGGCTGGAGGCCCTTTCTCTATCTCACTCTCTCTCCCCTCATCTCTCTCTGTCTCAAATAAATAAATAAAATAGATAAATAAAATGTTTTAAACTGTACCTGACTTTAAAGAACCTTCAGGAATTCTTTTCAAAGAGGCAAGGAGAGCTTTTCTCTGCCACACGCACTCATTTCTCTTGCCTGCGTTTTGTGGTATGTGTGTGTGTGTGTGTGTTTTTTTAATTCTTTCCTTCTTCCTTCTGGTACTTTTTATTTTCCTGGAAGGAAAACTGATCATGTGGTGAAAAATATTTTCCTTAGAGATCACTTAAGGCGTTCGGCAACTTGGGTTGCCAACTATTGCAACAGAAGAAAGATGTGGAGCTGAGGGTGAAAATGGGAAACTTCAAGAAGTCTTAAAAAGCCTGGCTGGGGCATGTTTCAGGATCATGTCTCTCATCACAGGCCCAGATGACACTGTACCACCTTCTGAGTGGGCCAACTCCAGGCAGACGAAGTCAGGGTGGGCGAGACCACCTTTTGCCAGTCTGGGGCCCTTCTAGAACCTTGCCGGCTGACAGCAAACCAACCGTCCCCCAAGTCTCGGTATACTTGAGTGCTTTTTCCCTCTTGCCAAAACCTGATTTCCTGTTTCTAAGGGAGAAAAAAAATAATAATCCTCTAAACTGCCCCTTAAAAATAGGACTCCTTAAGGCAGCTTAAATATCAAAGGGCGCCTAGCATATAGGGCTGTGTTTGGTTAAGCGCTCACGGATCAGAAAACCTCTGATAAATTTCCCCCTTTGTAAGTGCTAGGGACTTTTACTGGACGTGGGCAAGAGATCAGTGAAGAGATCGTGCAGATTCCTGGAGGTGGCAAGAAACACTCAACTGCCCAGTGCATGGTGAGGCGCCAAGGCCAAGTGAGAGAAAGTGTCTTACCTGAGGTGACACAGCATGCCAGGACCCAAAACAGGCGTGGGCACGATGGCTCAGCTGCCCGGTCTCGTGATCTTTCCACACACACCTGCGGGTTTCTCCCGTGATCAGAAGTCCAGAGCATGTTCTCACTGTCAATGGGGATAGAAAGTGGAAAGCACTCACAAGAAAGCTACTAGGTATTCTTAAAAAAAAAAAAAAAAAAAAAAAGCATTATTAAGCCAGGCGTGGTGGCACATGCCTTTAATCCCAGCACTCGGGAGGCAGAGGTAGGAGGATCGCCGTGAGTTCGAGGCCACCCTGAGACTCCATAGTGAATTCCAGGTCAGCCTGGGCTAGAGTGAGACCCTACCTCAAAAAAAAAAAAAAAAAGCGAGCTGGAGAGATGGCTTAGCGATTAAGCGCTTGCCTGTGAAGCCTAAGGACCCCGGTTCGAGGCTCAGTTCCCCAGGTCCCATGTTAGCCAGATGCACAAGGGGGTGCATGCGTCTGGAGTTTGTTTGCAGAGGCTGGAAGCCCTGGCGCGCCCATTCTCTCTCTCTCCCTCTATCTGTCTTTCTATCTGTGTCTGTCCCTCTCAAATAAATAAATAAAAAAGAAACCAACTGCTCTCTTAAAAAAAAAAAAAAGGGATGGAGAGATGGCTTAGCGGTTAAGCGCTTGCCTGTGAAGCCTAAGGACCCCGGTTCGAGGCTCGGTTCCCCAGGTCCCACGTTAGCCAGATGCACAAGGGGGCGCACGCATCTGGAGTTCGTTTGCAGAGGCTGGAGGCCCTGGCGCACCCATTCTCTCTCTCTCCCTCTATTTCTCTTTCTCTCTGTGTCTGTCGCTCTCAAATAAATAAATAATTTAAAAAAAAAAAGCATTAGCCTGAAACATCACCTTTAACAAATCTTCACCGAGAATGTATTAATATATAACCTCAAATGATCACATTGGTATCTATGAAAGAAAATGGACAGAGGATCAAGAGAGCAAGCAGACTTGGGTTTAAACTTGTGAATGTACCTGACACCAAGGAACGTGAGGACAAGTCTAAGAAGGAGGTATAACTGTGTCTGTTTCGCAAAGGTGAGCTCTCCACCAGTGAGAGAGCAGGCGTTATAACGCAGATGAGGGGCTGGTGAGGTGGCTCAGCAATTAAAGGCGCATGCTGACAAAGTCAATTCCTCCCCCACGCAGCCAGATGCAAAAATTGGGGCGCGCACCTTTAATCCCAGCGCTCAGGAGGCAGAGGTAGGAGGATCGCCGTGAGTTCGAGGCTACCCTGAGACTCCATAGTGAATTCCAGGTCAGCCTGGGCTAGAGTGAAACTGTACCTTGGAAAACCAACCAAACAAAACAAAACTGTAACCATTAGCAATATCATCTTTCTGGTGTCCACCTCCCAGAGCTCGTGTGTGTGGGTGTGGGGGGGGGGGTTAAGTCAAATAATAGACTCAAAAGCTTTCTCTATAAACTGTAAAGAATTTAATAAGTTTGAAGGTTTATCATGTTGAAATCGAAGTTGTTCTATTTTTCTAAGTTTCCGCTCTGGTTTTTAACAGCAATATTTGGAAGCCAGGCAGTGGCAAGGCATCCAGGTCTCTCCACTGGAATATATATATATATATGTATGTATGTATATATATATATATATTTTTTTTTTTTCTTCCAAATAAAAGATTTGATTGAACACACACTTGTTTTCCTTGGGAGAGTCCCAACCACCCAAAAGTTTTACTGGGTGGGAAAGTTCTCATCCCAGTGGCCATTGTTGGAAGCAAACGAGAAACGTGGTGTGCAGCTCTCTGACTCTCCCAACAGAGGGGAGGCTGTGAACAGGCCACTACCGCAGTCTGCAACGGTGCCATCCAGGGACACTCATCTTCAGACCAAATGCCCTTCCTTGCGTTCCTTTTGTTTGTTTGTTTGTTGTTTTTTTTGAGGTAGGGTCTCACTCTAGCCCAGGCTGACCTGTAATTCACTCTGTAGTTTCAGGGTGGCCTCGAACTTACGGCGATCCTCCTACCTCTGCCTCCTGAGCGCTGGAATTAAAGGCGCGCGCCACCACGCCCAGCTTTATGCCAATGTTTTGATTGAGTTATGTCCCTTCCATAATTCATGTTTCACTCTTAGTCCCAAATGTCCTTGAATGTAACCACATTTAAAAACAGTCTTGGGGGCTGGAGATATGACTTAGTGGTTAAGGTGCTCGCCTGAGAAGCCTAAGGACCCAGGTTCAATTCTCCAGGACCCATGTAAGCCAGATACACGTAGTGGCACATGCATCTGGAGTTTGCTTACAGTGGCTAGAGGCCCTGATGCACCCATTTTCATTCTCTCTGTCTCTCCCCCTCACCTGTCTCTGTAGTTAATAAATAAAATTTTAAAAAATAGTCTTAGCCAGGTGTGGTGGCACACGCCTTTAATCCCAGCGCTCAGGAGGCAGAGGTAGGAGAATTGCCGTGAGTTCAAGGCCACTCTGAGACTACACGGTGAATTCCAGGTCAGCCTGAGCTAGAGTGAGACCCTACCTCGCAAAACCAAAAAGAAAAAAGTCCTGTGAGGCCAATGTGATAACCGCCACACTACAGAAACCACATTATAAAGAGTTGATTAAGGTTAAAGGAGGGCATGAGGTTTGAATTGAATCCAGTATGCTTGTTCTTACTATCAAGGGAAATTAAGATCTAGACTCGGGGCTGGAAAGGTGGCTTAGTAGTTAAGGCGTTTGCTTGCAAAGCCAAAGGATCCTGGTTTAATTCCTCAGGACCCATGTTAGCCAGATGCACAAGGGGGCACACGCATCTGGAGTTCGTTTGCAGTGGCTGGAGGCCCTGGCACACCCATTCTCTCTCCCTCTCTCTCTCTCTCTCTTCCCTTCTTCCCTGCCAATGTGACAATCTGACACTGGCATTCTGCTCCTGCCATGCATGCTTTGCCCGTGATGGATTCTACTCTCTGGCATTGTAAGCCAAGCTAAATCTTTCCCTCCCTAAGTGGCTTCCAGCCAGGTAATTTGTCCCGGCAATGAGAAAAGAAGCAATATGATAGGAGACAATCATCTACAAGCTCTGTTTCCACGTTAACTTGGGACTTCTAGTCTCCAGAATTGGGGCGTGTCGGGGGTGCAGGTATCTGTTTTGGGAGCCACTATCTACTGTGATACTTTTTTAACCACAGCCATAACTCTTACAACCAGCTATAACACTGAGTGCTGTGAGTAGCCCTGATCTCTGCAGGAGAGAGAGAGAGAGAGAGAGAGAGAGAGAGAGAGAGAGAGAGAGAGAGAGAGAGAATGTGTATGAGCCTCCATGTGTGTGCATCAGGGCCTCTTGCTGTTGCAAACTCTAGACACGTGTTCCACTTTTTTTTTTAAATAATTTTTGTTCATTTTTTATTTATTTATTTGAGAGTGATGGACAGAGAGAAAGACAGATAGAGGGAGAGAGAGAGAATGGGCACGCCAGGGCTTCCAGCCTCTGCAAATGAACTCCAGACGCGTGCGCCCCCTTGTGCATCTGGCTAACGTGGGTCCTGGGGAACCGGGGTCCTTAGGCTTCACAGGCAAGCGCTTAACCGCTAAGCCATCTCTCCAGCCCACGTGTTCCACTTTTTGCATCTATCTTCATGTGGGGACTGGAGAATTGATTCAGGCTCAGTAGACTTGGCGAGCAAGTGCCGTTAGCCACTGAGCCGTCTTCCCAGCCCCCCACGGAGAGTGGCTTGTTTGTCCCCATGTGACAAATGAGAGGAAAAACACTCCATGCCATCGCCACGCCAAATCCTGAAACTCTTCTTCCCTCCTGTGTGCTGGATGCTATGAGCCCTGAGACGGAAAGGCTGTGACCTTCTCTGCGGAGAGAGCCTTTCAGCGCCTGAGCCAAGCTTACACACATCTCATGTGTCGCAGTCTGCCAAGCTCTGTGGTAAGGCACTCAGTGCCCAGAAACACCAAGGAACCACAAACCCAGATAAGGAGACAAGGGGTCAGGGAGACCTGCTGAGGCAAAGACCCCCCACCCTGCCATGACATGCCAGCAGCTGTTTTGCAGGCAGTGGTGGGGTATAGAACATTCCAGTCTCTGCACAGGCCCAGTGTCCCTGGCCAGACAAAGCAAGGCCTTCAAGATAAGCACCAGAGAGGAAGCGCTGGGGCCGGGTCACAGGGCCCTGGGCCACAGCCTGGTGATCACGTGGACAAGGAGGGTCTTGGGAAAGGTTTTGCTCATGCCTCGCCTCCGTCTCCTGCCAGAACGCCGCCTGTCACGGAAGAGTGTTTGTGGATCTGAAGCGACTGAGCCTAAAGCTGACTTAAGGGGCTGGGGAGATGGCTTAGCGGTTAAGCGCTTGCCTGTGAAGCCTAAGGATCCCGGTTCGAGGCTCGATTCCCCAGGACCCATGTTAGCCAGATGCACAAGGGGGCGCACGCGTCTGGAGTTCGTTTGCAGTTGTTTCGTTTGTTTTTAGATAGGCAAGTCAGCCAGGGACAGAGAGCCGAGGAGATACCACCTTGCCTGCCCTGGCTGGACTAGAACCTGCGTCTCAGCCAGTCTCATCCAAGATGGCTACAAGCAAGACACTCCCCCAGGAAGCTGCTTCCTACTTCTTCCACAGCTCGGCTTGGCCCCTCCCGAGTCAACCTCTTGAGTTCACCAACCAACCACGCCTCTCTTACACACCTGAGCCTAGTGATGATGCTGATCCTGATTGGACATCTTATCTTATCCACATAGGGGAGACTAACCACTGTGATTTCTCTTTCTCCAGGCTCTTTCTTGCCTTGTTTTATTGTTATTTTGGGGGGGAGGATTGTTTTTCTGCTCAGCTACATATGAGCAGAAAGTGGCGGTTTGAATAGATGGCCCCAATGTATTCAGTGTTTTATTCATTTATAGTTTGTAGCTGCAGCCACCTGGCTGGAGACAATGTCACTGGACGGATCTTAAGTGTGGTGGTGGGTTTGGGATTTCAATATCAAGATATGCAAAGTGGGCCTAGCTGGAGTTCCTGAAGTGTGCTGTGCTGTGTGGCTTTTGGATCTTTTGGCTTGTGGCTCTGCGCTTGGACCGCTGAAGGCAGGCCAGCTTCTTCTGCCATTATGAAACTTCCCCTGGATCTGTAAGCTTCAATAAACATCCCTTCCTCCATAACTGTGCCTGGTCTGGAAGTTCATCCCAGTGACCCTGAAGCTGTCTGCTATAGTTACCCATGTGATCTTTCTTTAAATTCTGAGCCCCTGGCTGAAGAGATGGCTTAGCGGTTAAGGTGCTTGCTTACAAAGCCAAAGGACCTTGGTATGATTCCCCAGGACCCACATAAGCCAGATGTGCATGTGACTGGAGTTCATTTGCAGTGGCTGGAAGCCCTGGCCCTCTCTCTCTCTCTCTCAAATAAATAAATAAAAATAAAAATATTTCTTTTTTAATTTCAGAGCCCCTTATTCTGTCTTATTCTTCTCTGACCCACTATTCAAGGGGGTATATCTTGTTTTGGGGTTCTCTTGCCTTGTTATTCCATGTGTGTGCCCATACTTCCCTATGTGAGGAAGATTTTAATTCTCCCTCCCCACCCCCCGCCGTTCAGGCTGGGCTAAGGAGAGAATTTCCTTTGGCTTGGCTGTCCCCGCTAGCCTTCCCCCTGGATCCTAACTCTTCCTAAAATAAGCCTCTTAATTCATAGTCTATCCCTTTCTGAGTCCACATTTTTAAATTCTTTGCTGACTTGGACAAAAGACTCAAACATTAGGGTCTAAAGACCAGGGATCTCTTGTATCTTTATGGAATTTAGTCCCTTCCTGTACCCCAGATCCTTCCTAACAGTGAGGGCTTTGGGACCAACTGCATCTATCAGTGCTTGTCTGTTCTAGAAGCCGATGTCCACAGAAGAAATGTTTAACCGCCACATATGTTTTCATATGTCTAATTTCAGAATTACCCTTTTCCCTTTCTTTTTTTATTTCTTCCTTCCTTTCTTTCCCCCTTCCTTCCTTCCTTCCTTCTTTCTTTATTTCTTTCTTTCTCCCTTCCTGCCTTCTTTCTTTCTTTCTTTCTTTCTTTCTTTCTTTCTTTCTTTCTTTCTTTCTCTCTGTCTTTCCCCCTCCCTTCCTTCCTTCCTTCCTTCCTTCCTTCCTTCCTTCCTTCCTTCCTTCCTTCCACCTTTCTTTCTTTCTTTCTTTCTTTCTTTCTTTCTTTCTTTCTTTCTTTCTTTCTTTCTCTGTCTTTCCCCCTTCCTTCCTTCCTTCCTTCCTTCCTTCCTTCCTTCCTTCCTTCCTTCCACCTTTCTTTCTTTCTTTCTTTCTTTGAAACAGAACTTCATGTGCCCCTAGCTGGTCTTGAACTTAGTATGTATCTACAACTAGCTTTGTATTTGGACCCCTCTTTTCTCCCCTTCCCAAGTGCACTTCAGGCATGTGTTACCACACCAGCAAATTGTTCAGTGGATATCTTTTGTGGTTCTGGGATTATGCAAGGCCTTAAGTATAGAGAAATAGATGGCTTTTCATCTGGCGAATTAAAAAAAAAAAATTACCTAAAGAGACTTTGTTATAAAACTCAGCTGGCTGAGTGTGGTGGCGCACACCTTGAATCCCAGCTCTCGGGAGGCTGAGGTAGGAGGAGCACTGTGAGTTCGAGGCCAACCTCAGACGACACAGTGAATTCCAGGTCAGCCTGGGCTAGCGTTGAGACCCTACCTCAAAAAAACAAAAAACAACAACTGCCCCCCCCCCAAAAAAAAAAAAAACACAACACCGCAAATGGTTTTATCCATTCATACTTTTTTCCCCTAGCTTTTGCCGATGGTAAGTGCACTGCACAGACATGTCACATCATTTTCAGAAGAGACTGGTATCCCGGGAGAGGGGACAGGAAGCGTGAGCAGGATGGGTTTGGGAACATGGGCGCTCTTCCCCACGCTCACCTGGATGAGAGCGCTAAGCTGTCATCCTTGGTCGTTCCTTCCATCCGTCCAAGCACAGACAGCACCTGTTTCGACGAGACTGGTTGCCTGAGATTTCCTCGTCGGGCCTCCAGTGTAATGATGGCTCGGTACTGCGGTTTCCATCTCCAGTGTCTCCGCAGACTCAGGTGTTCGAGGCTCCTTTCCCCAGTACAGTATGGGGAGATGGCAGAATGCTTTAATAGGAGGCAATTGGATCCTTGGAAACTTGTCCTGGAAAGAGCCACTGGGACGCTACACCTTCTTCTTGCTTTCCCTTTTCATGCTGGATGCTAGGGGATGGACATCTTCTTCTGCCACATATTCCTGTCGTTCCGACTGTCTGTGGGTCTTGCAGCAATACGCCACAGGCCAACATCTCCGCAACTGTGAGCCAAACTAAACCTCTGCCCTTTGTAAGCTGTCTCAGGAATTTCATTACGGTAGCAAAAAGCAAGGGATATGTGTGTGCGGTTATTCCCATATTTCAATTGGCTGCAAAGCCGTGAGGATTAGAGGCAATGTGGTAAAAATATTCAACATGCGGTGCCCAGAGAATAGAAAATGTTCATTTATTATTATTTTTTTTTTTTAGGAAGCAAAGTTGGGATTGTAACAGTGCCAGTTTCTAATTTCTTAGTGGTTAACTGTTTTATATCCTAATTACCTGGGCACAGGCTCAGACACATCTCTTAGTTTAGAGAATAAATAGGCCAAAAGAACTACATTGAAAAAGTCAGGGAGGAAAATGGGAGAGAGGAGGGAAAAGATAAAGAGAGAAAGAACCAGAAGGAGGAAAGGAGAAAAAGAAAAACAGGGCTGCAGAGATGGTTTAGTGGTGAAGGTGCGTGCCTGAAAAGCCTAAGGACCCAAGTTCGACTCTACAGATCCCATGTGAGCCAGACACACAAAGTTGAGGCAAGCGCAAGGTCGCACATGCCCACTAGGTGGCGCAAGGGTCTGGAGTTCAATTGCAGTGGCTGAGGCCCTGGCATGCTAATTCTCTCCCTCTCTGTCTCTCTCTCTCTCTCTCTCTCTCTCTCTCTCTCTCTCTCTCTCTTGCTGTCTCTAAAATAAACATTAGAAAAAGAAAGAAAAACAGTATTATTCTTTAATTTGCCCTAAATGCCTGGCCATATTATGATTTGAGGATTCAAGTTTCCTTCACGCGAAGCCAGCATCCTGAGTATATGATGGTTCTGTGTTTCTCTATCATCTACAGAACATAAGAACTCTGTCCTCACTTAGGCCTCTCCCTAAGAGAATGCTGTCTACCTTTGCAGCCAGTGTGTCTCCAAGCACCTCTCCTTTGGCGTAGGGCAGTTCTCCCAGCCTGCCAAACACATCGCCCCTGTTCTCCCCTCTGCCTCCCCTCTCCTCTGGCTTGAGCAAGCAGGTCGGCCAGTACCACTGAGCTACCCATTAGGGATACCTTTAAGGAGGGGGACAGGCAATGTCTCTTTGTCCCCTGTGGGGTTTTGACCCAGGGGGCCCCCATAAACTCAGGTGTTCTGAATGCTAGGTCCCCAGCTGATGGAGATTTAGGAATTAACACCTCCTGGAGGGAGTGCATTGTTGGGGGCGGGCTGATGGGTGTTATAGCCAGTTTCCCTTTGCCAGTGTTGGGCACACTCTCCTGTTTCTCTTGTCCACCTGATGTTAGCTAGGAGGTGATGTCCACCCTCTGCTCATGCCATCATTTTCCCCTGCCATCGTGGAGCTTCCCCTCGAGCCTGTAAGCCAAAATAAACCTCTTTTTTTTTTTTTTTTTCCCACAAGCTGCTCTTGGCCAGGTGATTTCTACCAGCAGTGTGAGCCTGACTGCAACATCCCCTCAGCACTGGCTCAGAGTCAGACAAAGTTACTGCCGGGTTCTTCAAGGGCACAGCTGGGCAAGCTGGACTCTAGACGGAGGCAAAGATGCAGCCAGCAGATCCCTCTGCTGTGCCCACATCCCATGCCAAAAATGGTGCCACATGATGGAAAAAGTGACTGTTAGGGAATCAAGTCATGTGGATGTTGCTGTTTTATTTTATTTTTTCTTTTTCTTTGAAATGGACTATTTAAAAAGGGAGTGGTTCCGGGCTGGAGAGATAGCTTAGCGGTTAAGGCACTTGCCTGCAAACCAAAGGACTCTGGTTCGATTCCCCCACGACCCACATAAGCCAGATGCACAAGGGGGCACATGTGTCTGGAGTTTGTTTGCAGTGGCTGCAGGCTATTATCTCTTCTCCTCTCTCTCCCTCTCTCTGCTTCTTTCTCTGTCTCTCTCAAATAAATAAATAAAATAACCCAGGCACGGTGGTGCACGCCTTTAATCCCAGCATTTGGGAGGCAGAGGTAGGTGGATCGCCGTGAGTTCGAGGCCACCCTGAGACTCCATAGTGAATTCCAGGTCAGCCTCGGCTAGAGTGAGACCCTACCTCGAAAAAAAAAAAAAAAAAAAAGTTTAAAATAAAAGGGAGTGGTTCTGCAATTATGGCCACATAGAGAGAGGGTCCCATATTTCAAGACAGGTCATTTTCGCAAAGAAGGAAAAAATTTGCAGTCTTCCTAGTTTTCTTCCTTCTCTCTCTCTCAACAGGCCCTATAAATGTGGCCACAATGGGAAGGAAGGAGGAGGACAGCTGCAGGCACAGGGACAAGCAAGTGACACGTTTTGGCTTTGATGGCCAGACAGGTGAGGAAGCCCAGTTAGAAAGCACCGGAAGGAACCGGCCACGTGTCTACCTCTCCCTACAGGCCTGGGTTCAAATCCCGACGTTCTCACTCACGCTTGCATTTCGTCTCTCCCTCCCGTGTGGTAGAGTCCCAGTTAGTGAAACCAAAACCCAATTTGGCCAAGTCCCAATGAAGGGACAGTGAGGTCATGAGCTCTGTCACCTTAACTTTTCCTTTCCCCCGAGGGGGCAGGTGGATCCAAGACAGGTTTGTGATGCACTTCTGGACGTGTTTGATACTGTGGGGGACACAAGAATGAAAACATAGCCGGGCAAAGTGGCGCACGCCTTTAATCCCAGCACTCGGGAGGCAGAGATAGGTGGATCACCATGAGTTCGAGGCCACCCTGAGACTACAGAGTGAATTCCAGGTCAGCCTGGTCTAGAGTGAGACCCTACCGGGGGGGGGGGGGTAAAGGAAGGCTGTAGAAGGTTGGCTTAAGGGAAGGGTGCTACCTGGGGACCCCCATTCACTCGGAGAGGAAAGTAAGGGAAGACTACAGACTATAGGAAACTAAACAGGGCTGAGGGGCCATCAGAAAAGACAGTTAATACTCTTGGATTTAATTAAACTTAGGGATCCAGAATGATCTAGGAAGTCTTGCCCAGAAAAAATAAATAAATAAAAGGTTCTATTATTAGTAAGTGGGTTTGTCTCCCAAACCTCCAAGCAGTTTTTATTTAATTTAAAGTTTTTTTATTTATTAGAGAGAGAGAGAGAATGGGCACACCTGGGCCTCCAGCCACCGCAAACAAACTCCACACGCGTGCGTCACCCTGTGCATCTGGCTTACGTGGGTCCTGGGGAATGGAACCTGGGTCCTTAGGCTTCGTGGGCAAACACTTTATCCATTAAGCCATCTCTCCAGCCCCCAAGGAAAGTTTTCCTTGAACTCTACTTCCAAATTCAAATTGCGGAATCACACTATGAGCCAGGCAGGGGGTCATATGGAACAAGAGGCCAGGGAAAAATAGGAGGCCTGAAAGGAGAAAGAGGGCCTGCATCTCCTACCAGTAGACAGAGAAGCCTCAGAATAAACTTAAACACCTTTCTTGTGGAATCATCTCTAAGCTGAACTTTATTCCACTTTTTTTTACATTTTTTATAAAACATCTCTGATTCCCTGAGTCATATTGTTTTCCCTTCTTTGACCCCTGACCAATACAATGGGGCAGATATTTGTCCTTCTCTTGTAGCCTAGTTGTAGCTAATTGTCCCCCAAATTCTGTTCAATACAGTCCCATGCTTATGCCCTGGCCTCAGTCTTACGCAAGTGAAGAGTGTACCTCTCTCTCTCGTGGTGAAGGACGGACAAGGCTGGTCAATAAGAAGTAACATATGAATATCTGGTCACAAGCTACAATGGAAGCGATTTTTCTTTTTCTTCTTCTTTTTTTTGGTGAGAGAGGAAAAAGAGGCAGAGAGAAAGAGAGAGAGAGAATGGGTGTGCCAAGGCCTTCAGCCACTGCAAACCAACTCCAGATGCATGTGTTACCTCGTGCATCTGGCTTACACGGTTCCTGGGGAATCGGACCTGGGTCCTTTGCCTTCGCAGGCAAATGCCTTCACTGCTAGGCCATGTCACCAGCCCCAGTTTTTCTTCTTTTGCCTTTTCCCCTCTGGCCCAAGGAAATGCAGATGAGTTGGTCAGAGCTCACTAAAGCTGGAAGACCATCAAGAAAAGAATAATCAGGTTCCCCGGGTGATGGCAGAGCCGACCTGCCCTCCACCCTAGATCATCTGCCATCTACATTTTCAGTTGGAGGAATACACCTTCTAATTCAACCCACTACCATTCGGGGCTCAAAGAGGTTGAAGCCAATATCGTGTGCTCCATACTGCTGCCTCTTGCTCACACAAACAGACAAAGTGGCATAATACTCCCAGAACAGGGCTGGAGAGATGGCTTAGCACTTAAGGCATTTGCCTGCAAAGCCGAAGGACCCAGGTTCGATTCCCCAGGACCCACATAAGCCAGATGCACAAGGTGGCACCTGTGTCTGGAGTTCGCTTGCAGTGGCTGGATGCCCTGATATGCCCATTCTCTCTCTCCCCCCCCCCTCTTTCTCTCTCTCAAATAAATAAATAAAAATAAAAATATTTTTAAAAAGACTATCAGAACAATCAGCCAGACCTTGGACAGCAGCTCCCTAATGCCCACGCCTTTCCACTGCAAATGAACTCCAGCTCCAGACTGGCCTTTTTATGAGAGAGAGAGAGAGAGACAGAGACAGAGAGAACTGATGCACCAGGGCCTCCAGCCACTGTAATCGAACTCCAGACGCGTGCGCCCCCTTGTGCACATGAGCAACCATGAGCACAGGGCTGGGGGATGACCTAGAGGTTAAGACACTTGCCTGCAAAGCCCAAGGACCCAAGTTCGATTCCCCAGGACCCACATAAAGCCAGATGCACAAGTGTCCTGAAGTTCGTTTGCAGTGGCTAAGGGCCCTGGAGCGCCCATTCTCTCACTCTCCCTCTTTCTGTCTCTGCCTCTTTCTATCGCTCTCATAAATAAATAAATAAATCTTTTGTTGAAAAGGCTAGTCTTTTGGACATGCCTCAATAAGAGAGAGAGAGAGGGAAAAAGAAAGAAAGAAACAAACAAACAAACAAAGGAGAAAAGAAGTGGTATTCCTCAGGCTTCAGTTTAACTTCCTGCCCTGAATGGGTCCAGACCTGTCTTTTATACAGACTACTTTTTGGAAGGAGCTTCTAATAACTATTTATAAATCTTAAAATTAACTTTTTTTTTTTTTTTTTTTTTGGTTTTTCGAGGTAGGGTTTCCCTCTAGCCCAGGCTGACCTGGAATTCACTATGGAGTCTCAGGGTGACCTCGAACTCACAGTGATCCTCCTACCTCTGCTGGGATTAGAGGTGTGTGATATGATGCCCAGCTTAAAATTAGGTTTTTGAAATCAGTGTTTCTGCCTTAAGACCCATCCCCTCCAGACTGTGGTTGCTGCTACCTAGAAAGAAAGAGGGGACAGCATTTAATACGCTTGTCCCCAACACTTACATGCAGGATTTGTGCCAGGTGGCATTGGCTCTTTCCCTTGGTGACCCAGCCTTGAGGACAAATGTCCTCATTGTGAAATGGGCATGATATGACGGAGACAAATTAAGTGACTCGCCCAAACCTACACAGACAGGAAATGTTAGAACAGAATGTGATCTGGAACTTGAGCTTTTGCAGCCGTCCCCCACCCCCTTTGAACAGAGGGGTGGGCTCTGGCAAAGGTGGAGGGAATGTTGGGTGACTGCTAAGTGACAAGCCACCCTGAAAACCAGGCTAAGGAAAGTGGACTTGAATTTCTCTTTTGATTCTTATTTTAGCTTCATTGGTTTGGTGTTGCAAAATTTTGATGGTGGCTTTTCTTTCTTTTTTTTCCCTCCCCTCCTAAGGAACTTGATTAAATTCATGTTTAAAATAACCTTCTCATATTTAACTTTTTATAAATTAGGCAGAATTCTAACCACTAAATACCATAAATGTTAAAAAAAAAAAAAAAAAGTCTTTCCCAGTAATAAGAATTACACCAGGGACAGGGAGAGGTTTTTAAAAGCCACACTTTTAAAATAGTCTTGAATTACTAAACCAGCGATTGTGACATCACTGCTGATAATTTTGACAATTTGACTTTACATATTGGAATCTTTTCCCTGCACAATAAATGAACACTGTAAAAAAAAAAAAAAAGCCTATTGCCTTTGAAAACCTGTGATTTCTACAATTAGATATAAATATTATGCAAATGTTTTGGTTAGGTTTTTTTTGTTTTGTTTTGTTTTTTGTTTTTCGAGGTAGGGTCTCACCTAGCTCAGGCTGACCTGGAATTCACTGTGTAGTCTCAGGGTGGCCTCGAACTCACAGCGATCCTCCTACCTCTGCCTCCCTAGTGGAGTGCTGGGATTAAAGCTGTGCGCCACCACGCCTGGCTCTCCTTCTTCTATTTTAACTGCTGAGCTTGAACTCTGTTTATCTTTTCCAAGGCTGACGGAACATTTATTTTTCTTCTGCAGCTTTAAAGGTGCAATCAAGAGACAGTTCTGGAAGCAAAAATGCATGTTTCCTGTTGCTGCTATAACAAATTAACCACAGTTACTGGCTTAATTAATTAATTAATCCCCTAATTCTGGAGGGCAGCACTCCAAACTCAGTTGCACTGTGCTAAAGTCAAGGGGTCAGGGAGCAGATTCCTGGCAGAACTCCAAGGAGGCTCCCACTGGCTTGTTCTCTCAGCTCTAGTTGCCTCCTGCGCATTAGCGCTCCCTCCTTGCCTTCAAATCTCTACTTCCTCATTGTCTCATTGCCTTTTTCTTTGGCTCTCCCTTTTTCTGGGTTGTTCCAGATCATTCCGTATAACGTTTGTGAAAGTACTCAAAGAGATGGCTCAGCAGTTAAGGCACTTGCCTACAAAGCCAAAGGACCCAGGATCGATTCCCCAGGACCCACATAAGCCAGCTGCACAAGTGGGCGCACGGGTCTGGAGTGCGTTTGCAGAGGCTGGAGGCCCTGATGGCAGCTTTGAGGGAAATGGCTTCCTTCAGGCTTATCAATTCCAGGGGAATCACCATGGTGGAAGACATGGGCTCACTCCATCATACATCCATAGCAGGATCTGCCCCCAGTAATTTACCTCCTCCAGCAGGGCTCTACCTGCGGAAGATGAAGTGGAGATCAATTAAGAAATGACACACAGGTGTCTGTGTGTTTATTTATTTATTTATAAGCATTTGAAAATATTTATTTATTTATTTTTGGTTTTTCGAGGTAGGGTCTCACTCTGGCCCAGGCTGACCTGGAATTAACTATGTAGTCTCAGGGTGGCCTTGAACTCACGACGATCCTCCTACCTCTGCCTCCCAATGCTATTTTCATTTATTTATTTGAGACAGAGAGAGGGAGAGAGAATGGGTGTACCAGGGCCTCTAGCCACTGCAAACAAACTCCAGATGCATGTGCCACCATGTCCAACTGGCTTACGTGGGACCTAGAGATTCGAACCTGGGTCCTTAAGGCTTTATTGGCATGCACCTTAACCGCTAAGCCATCTCTGCAGCCTTATTCATTTATTTATTTATTTTGTATCCTGCTACATGGCTATAGGTGTTTATCAGCTCTAACAGTTTGCTGGTAGAGCCTTTAGGGTCTTTTACGTGTAGAATCATACCATTTGCAAGTAATAACTTGATCTCTTCCTTTCCCATTTGTATCCCTTTTATGTGTGCCTCTTGCCTGATTGCTATGGCTAAGACTTCAATAAATAAAAGTGGGGACAGTGGGGCTGGAGAGATGGCGTAGCGGTTAAGCGCTTGCCTGTGAAGCCTATGGACCCCGGTTCGAGGCTCGGTTCTCCAGGTCCCACGTTAGCCAGATGCACAAGGGGGCGCACGCGTCTGGAGTTCGTTTGCAGAGGCTGGAAGCCCTGGCGCGCCCATTCTCTCTCTCTCCCTCTATCTGTCTTTCTCTCTGTGTCTGTCGCTCTCAAATAAATAAATAAAATTAAAAAAAAAAAAAGTGGGGACAGTGGGGAAAAAATACCTAAGGCGATGGAGGACATCTATTTACATTCAAACCATCACATTTCCCATCTCAAGATCTTTCATATCTGCAACTCTCTCCCCTCCCCCCACTTTACCATGTCAAATACCATACTCGCATGTCCTGGGGGATTGGGTGAGATTGCTTCAGGGGTGGATCTAACAAATGGGGAGACTGCTTCTGTAGCTGGGAAGGATGGATGGAGATGGAGGATGTATGTGAGCTGTCATACTATAAATGATAAAGTGGGGGCTGGAGAGATGGCTTAGCTGTGAAACGCTTGCCTGAGAAGCATAAGGACCCTGGTTTGAGGCTCCATTCTCCAGGACCCATGTAAGCCAGATGCACAAGGGGGCACATGCATCTGAAGTTCGTTTGCAGTGGCTGGAGGCCCTGGTGTGCCCATTCTCTCTCTCTCTCTCTCTCTCTCTCTCTCTCTCTCTCTCTCTCTCTCTCTCCTTCTCTCTGTCACTCTCAAATAAATGAATAAATAAAAATAAATAATGAAGGAGGGAGGGGGACTGGAGCCCAGGGAGACCTGTTCAGCTGACTGATTTTTGGAACCCAGTGAAGAATAAAAATACAGAGTCCCAAGGGTTGTGAGAGTTTGCTTAATGGTTAGGCACTTGCCTGTGAAGCCTAAAGACCCAGGTTTGACTCCCCAGAACCCACGTAAGCCAGATGCACAAGATGATGCAAGCACACAGAGTCCCGGGGGGTTGGAGAGATGGTTTAATGGTTAAGGCACTTGCCTGTGAAGCCTAAAGACCCAGGTTCGACTCCCCAAAACCCACGTAAGCCAGATGCACAAGGTGATGCAAACGCACAAGGTGGCGCACGCGTCTGGAGTTTGTTTGCAGTGGCTAAGTCCCTGGTGTGCCAATTCTCTCTCTTACTCTTTCTCTCATACATAAAAAACACTAAGAAATGCAGAGCCCCATGTTCAAAACTGATCAAGATCTCTATAAGATAAGGATATAACAAGAGCCGGGCGTGGTGGCACACACCTTTAATCCCAGCACTCGGGAGGCAGAGGTAGGAGGATCGCCAAGAGTTCGAGGCCAGCCTGAGACTCCATCGTGAATTCCAGGTCAGCCTGGGCTTGAGTGAGACCCTACCTCAAAAAGCAACAAAAATAATAATAATAAAAAGAATATAATATGGAAACAAGCACAGGGTCCTTCAGAGAAGGGTCCTGGGCAGTTTTACAGGTCACTTGTCCAGGAAGCCAACCCTGGAGCTGGCTAGAATCCAGGTGAAGGCATTTGCTAATTCTGTGGCCTTGAACATCCCTATCCTGGGTCTGTTTTCTTATCTGAAGAGCAAAAATAACTCCCATATCACTGGTGTATTTGTTTCTTGGGAAATTACTCAAACAAAATACAAAAACCTTGCTGGATTAAAAAAAAAAAAAAAAACCAGAACTTTACATTCTCACTGTTCTGGAGCCAGAAGTATGAAGTCAAGGGGTCCGCAGGCCCCACTGCTGATGGCTTTCAGGGGCTCGGCGCATGGAGTCATCTTCCCCCAGCTTCTGGTGGCAAGCCTGCGCGTGTGAATTCCTCATTGTGGTCCCCGCCCTCCAAATCTGAACGTTCTTAATACAAACAAATAAGAAGTGTGAAATGACTGAGGCAGTCTAAGGGTAACCAGGCCCCCAAAAGTAAGCTAAAAGTGGCTAACAATAAGAAATTTTCTCAAGCCTATAAAGGGGGAGAATCAGAATGTTCCTTATCTCTTTTTTTAGTTTTAATTTTTTGTTTTAAATTTGAGACAGAGAAAGAGAAAAAGAAATGGGCACACCAGGACCTCCAGCCACTGCAAATGAACTTCAGATGCGTGTGCCACCATGTGCATCTATCTGGCTTACGTGGGACCTGGAGAATCGAACCTGGGTCCTTAGGCTTCACAGGCAAGTGCCTTAATTTCTAAGCCATCTCTCCAACCCTCTTCCTTATCTCTTTTCCCTAAAGGAGTCCTTCTAGTCTCTACCTTGCTAGAGGTCAGAAATGGAAGGGGGAAGGGGTCTAGTTGTTTGTTTTTTTTTTTTAATTTTGTTTTGCTGTTGTTGTTGCTGTTTTGTTTTTTGCTTTTGGGGCTTTTTGTTAGTTTTATTATTATTATTATTTTTATTCTTGAGGTGGTGTCTCACTCTAGCCCAGGCTGACCTGACCTGGAAAATTCACTGTGTAGTCTCAGGGGTGGCCTTGAACTCTCAGCAATTCTCCTCCTACCTCTGCCTCCCGAGTGGTGGGATTAAAAATGTGCAGAACCTAGTTTTTGCCACATTTTTAATCCTTTTTTTTTTTTTTTTTTTCTCGAGGTAAGGTCTCACTCTAGCCCAGGCTGACCTGGAATCCACTCTGTAGTCTCAGAGTGGCCTCGAACTCACGGCGATCCTCCTACCTCTGCCTCCTGAGTGCTGGGATTAAAGGCGTGCGCCACCACGCCCGGCCACATGTTCAATCTTTTTGAAATTTGGCTTTTTTTGTTGTTGTTATTGTTTGTTTTTGCCATGAAGACAATTGAAAGTTCTTGGGGGGGTGATGGGAGCAAACAGGAGAGATAGAGCAGGCAAGGAGCCAGACAGACTAGGTGTGTGACCTCTGCCCCCCAGCTGAGGGCCCAGGTCACGTTTTGGTGTCTCCTCTGTACGTATAGATTTCCTCCTCATCTGTGATGTGGTGACAATTCTGCCCACTGCAGAGAGCTGGTCCTGCGTGAGCCACGGGACGGAGCTTCTGCAACGCGGGAGGGCTGCCCCTGTCTTTGAGATGGGTGTCTCAGAAAGGGGGCTCAACACGTCCTGGCTTGGATCTGGGGTCACCCGGGGATTCACCAGTCCGACACGAATATCATATTAATAAATAGGGCCATTTACATATGGCCAGGGGTACACTTGGAGCCGGGAACTCGAGAGAGCAGCCCCTGGTCACATCTGGTCAAGGTTTACAAGGACAAATTACTAAACGAGTCTATGTGACAACAGTCACAAGCCCCCGTTACAAAGGCGAAAAAAAAAAAATGGTTAGTGGTTATTTCATTCAAGCAGATGGCGTGGTATTCTGCATGTCACAGGGAACATTTGCAAGACACTATATCCCATATGCCATTGATAAAATTTCTTCTCCTCCTCCTTCTTCTTCTTATTATTATTATTTGGGTTTTTTTAAATTTTTTATTTATTTATTTGAGAGCCACAGACACAGAGAGAAAGACAGATAGAGGGAGAGAGAGAGAATGGGCGCGCCAGGGCTTCCAGCCTCTGCAAACGAACTCCAGACGCGTGCGCCCCCTTGTGCATCTGGCTAACGTGGGTCCTGGGGAACCGACCCTCGAACCGGGGTCCTTAGGCTTCACAGGCAAGCGCTTAACTGCTAAGCCATCTCTCCAGCCCTGGGTTTTTTTTGAGGTAGGGTCTCACTGTAGCAAAGGCTGACCTGGAATTCACTGTGTATTCTCAGGGTGGATTCGAACTCACAGAGACCCTCCTACCTCTGCCTTCCAAGTGCTGGGAATAAAGGCGTGCGCCACCACGCCTGGTGGTAATATTTCTTTATAACATTTCTTTATCTATCACAGTCCTATGCTCTGCTATATAATATGACAACTTTATTTCCTAAGTCTGCATTCTATCACAGGCTAGGGGACTGTTGGTTCTGTGTTGCTGAGTTTTTTGTTTTTTTTTTTTTAAGTTCCTCAATTCAGGCAAGTCCGTTCCCTGGCTACGTGGTAGCTGAGAAAGAAAAGCAAGAAATACAGAATACAATGAACTTTGGAAGTCTTTTCCTGTAAAAAAACCCCAGCAGATTTATCGCAGATGTCTGGCCCACTTATAGCCTTCTCCTGAATTCTATTAAAAATAATAACAAACAATCATGAAACTGAACCCCAAAGCCCCAAAAAACAATGTTCTGGTTCTTTGGCAAAGTGGGGTCATGTACACACGCAAGGGACCCAAAGCCCTCTGGGCACTCCCCCCGTTTCTGGGACTAGGAAGTCAGCAATTACCGATCAGACCTGTGTGCGTCGCAGCACCCTGCGAGACTTCCACAGGCGTAAGCCCATCTGGGTCTTTGCAAAGTGCCCTGGGACCCGGTGACCCCCCCCCCACACCCATTTTTCAAGTAAGGGTTTCCAGGGCTCAGAGTGGCCGTGGCCGTGATTGACTGGGAAGACACATTGGCGCTGCTGTGTGGGCTGTCTTAGGACAAAGTTCTGATGGGGGCCAGTTGGTGGCCAGGCCCCGGGGGAAGGAGCATGCTTGGGAAGGGGTCAGAGGCCATCACAATGCGTGTGTTCTGCACGCCCAGGCCCCCTCTTGTACCAAAGAGGCACCCTGGGCAGGTGGCTTCTAGGGCTGTCAGAGGGCAAAATGAGACCCAGCATGTGCATGTGGGTGAGGCAAGGGGACACGTGACAGAAGGAACTGGGGGAGGGGGAGGGGGCATTTGCTCAGTCTCAGGGTTCCAGAAGGTCCGGTCCGTCGTGGTGGAGAAAGGATGGCAGGCTATAAGAGGATCACGCAGGCTGCTGGATGGCGCAGGGCAGAGGAGGTGGGCAGCCAGGCCTGGCAGTTGATCGGGCCTCCAAAGTCCACGCCTAGCGACCTACTTTCACCCTGCCTCTGGAATGCTCCATGGCCTGCAAGCTGGGGACACAAGTGAGGGCCCAAGTGTTTTGATCATGAGCCGGAGGGGAGGGGGGATTGGGGAGGGGAGTTGACATTTCAGCTCAGCAATACAGCTAGCAAGTGCTGGTTAATGTGTCCTTGAACAGCTGACTGAGTGACGTCCTCTTCTGTAAACCGAGGACGGCTCTCCAAGACATTCCGTCCCACTTAACTTTTGGTTTGGTTTGTGCTGTTTTTCAAGGTAGGCTCGCACTCTGGACCAGGCTGACCTGGAATTCGCTATGTAGCCTCAGGGTGGCTTCGAACTCACGGCGATCCTCCTACCTCTGCCTCCCGAGCGCTGGGATTAAAGGCGTGCGCCACCAGGCCGGGGCTCCTGTTCCACTTGACTTTGAACAGGCCCCTTCTACGGTGAAAAAGAGATTTAAGATATGAACAAGTCTGAGCAGCAGAGTTAAGTTGATCGGGAAAACAACGATGGTTCCAAAGCAGTGTGTTTCCGATCTTCTCCTGAAGAGCCGGCCCATTAGCCACAAGCCATATGGGCAGCCAGCGCTCGCTAAAAGGTCTGCATCTGTGTCCCACTTTTCTCTCTTCCACAGTGTTCTCTGTGCTTCTTGGGTGATGCAACGGGCCTTGGGCAGTGGGGGAAGTGCATGACTGAGGCAGAAAACCCCCAGGGCAGGCAGGCTCCCCGCTTCTGATCTCATTCAGACTTGGCGGGGGGATAAAATATCAGCAGTCGCTCATTCCTTACACCTCCTAGGTGCTGAGTACTAAAGAGGCTGATCCCAGACACAGCAGTCCTGAAACTCATGATCAAAGGAGGGAGATCAGAGGAACAGGTGACTGGCTATTTCAGGAGAACCCCAGAGCCAGGCCCAGGCCTGGGTTACACACCGATTCCTTCCTGGGAGCCCTGGTGTTTGCCAGGCCCTCAACTAAGCCCTGACTTTCTGGGTCATCCCTTATGTCTCAGGGCACAGGGACATTGGCCCATGCCCGACACAGCATGGAAGGCCTCTCTCTTGGGACCCTCAGACCTCTGGGATCCTGTGAGGGGAGGGCCTGCCAGCCAACAGACGAGAGAGTGGGAGGCCAGGAGAAGTGTAGAGAACCCCAGATTAGAGACGAACAGAAAGCCGGGGCGTGGTGGCGCACGCCTTTAATCCCAGCACTCGGAGGGAGGCAGAGGTGGAAGGATCACCGTGAGTTCGAGACCACCCTGGGACTACATAGTGCATTCCAGGTCAGCCTGAGCTAGAGTGAGACCCCACCTCGGAAAAACCAACGAAAACAGAGATGAACAGAAGTCGACCAACCGAAATAGAAATTAAAAAGAAGGGTATTTATTAAGCCAGCTGGCATCTGACCCCTCACGGCAGAGACCAGCCCTGTGTTGCTTTTACATTGAGGGTTTTTGTTTTGTTTTGTTTTGGTTTTTTTTTTTTTTTTTTTGGTTTTTCAAGGTAGGGTCTCACTCTAGCCCACGCTGACCTGGAATTCACTATAAGTATCAGGGTGGCCTTGAACTCGCGGCGATCCTCCTACCTCTGCCACCCGAGCGCTGGGATTAAAGGCGTGCGCCACCACGCCTGGCAAGTTTTTAAAGGCAAAAACCACATTCCTTTACAATAACCTACGCTTTACTCTTCAGTCATCCACCACCCCAATTATCTTTTTTTAAATTTTTTTGTTTATTTTTTTTAATTTATTTGAAAGCGACAGACAGACACTTAACCACTGAGCAGTCTCTATAGTCCTGACAAGACTTTCTACAGCTGTGCAACTGTCAATACCAACACAGGAAGTAAGCTACAAAATCTTCCGGGAGATGTGTGTGCCCCGGACCATGTTATAGGGCAAAACCATCCTGTGGGGCAAGATGACTTACTTTGTTGTGGCAGGAAGAAAAAACTTCCAATTTCCCTCCACTTATCCAAAGGAGAAACAATAAAGAAGAAAAGAGAGTTCAGATGAGACAGAATTTTGGGGCCAGCCTGGCCCAGGATTTGGGCTCACACCTCAGCCCAAGCCAGTCTCTCACTCCACAGAGGGAGACTCAGCTGTGAGAATTCAACAGATGTGAGAAAAGCATTTGAGAGGCACAGAGCTACAATAATGGGGCTTGAGAGGTGGCCTAGCGGTTAAGGTGCTTTCCTGCAAAGCCAAAGGACCCAGGTTCGATCCTCCAGGACCCACGTAGTCCCGATGCACAGGGGGGCGCACGCATCTGGAGTCCGTTTGCAGTGGCTGGAGGCCCTGGAGCACCCATTCTCTCTCTCTCTCTTTCTCTCTCTGTCTCTCAAATAAATAAAAATGATTTTTTTTTTTTTAAAGCTGCAGTAGTGGTCATACAGGACTGATTAGGTACTAGGGGCTGTTCTGAGCACCGACGTTTATTTCCTCTGACCTCATACCAGCTCTGTGAGGCACGGAGATCAACGAGCCCCATTTCACAGAGGAAGAAGCAAAGGTGCAGAAAAGACATGCTGGTGGCCAGATGGTCAGTGGGAGAGGTGGAAGGCCAGGACTTGAAATTGCTGGTGGCCACATGCTTAGTGAGAAAAGTAGGGTGCCGGGATCTGAACAGGGGGCTCTAAAAAGGCTCCCAACCAGGAGACTTTGTTTGCCCCTGGGAAATCAGAGCTGAACCTAAGTCAGTATTTTGTTAGATCTTACCTCACAGCGTCGATCTGCACAGCAGAAGACGTCCGCTAACCCAGACCCAGCCTGGTCCAGACACCCTCAGTCGGCCTGCCTGGATTCTATTTAGACATTCCTCTCAGAAAGCAGATAATGCAAGCCCTTCACAATCAGGGCCAGGTACGAATTTACCCCAAACGTCCAGAGACAAGACAAATGGGTGACCCCCGCACCCCCCGCCCAAGGCACTTTTGCCACCCAGCAGCTGCCCACCCACAATCTTCCCTTTGACCCTGACCCCTGGGAGGCCCCCATCCCACTGGCATTTCTCTCATCCTCTGGACATCACACATCACTCTGGGGAGGTGGGCGGCGGGGGGTGGGGGTGTTAGCACTGGATTGGGAAGAAACTCCATCCATCCGGAATCTGTACCCACCCAGAGAGCCGCAGGAGTTCTAACCCTGCTCTTCACAGTGGCTAATTTGATTCCTGTGTTCCCATCCAGAAAATGGGCATAGCTATGGTATGAGACTATTTGGGAATGAGATCAAATTAAGACACTTTAAAAAATTATATATCTATTTACTGATTTATTTATTTTAGAGAGAGAAAAAAAAATATGGGTGTGCAGGGGCCTCTAGCCACTGAAAACAAACTCTTAGATGCATGCGCCACCTTGAACATCTGGCTTACGTGGGTCTTGGGGAATCGAACCTAGATCCTAAGGCTTCTCAGGCAAGCGCCTTAACCGCTAAGCTGTCTCTGGGAGAAAGAACAGCTTTCTTCACAGGTCTCCTCAGATGAAAAGATTTCTGGCTTGCCTTCCTGGGACTGACCTGATATCAAGTGTTCGTGACTTCAGTCGTGACGGAAGCCACGGGGCTCTCCCTAAGACAAAACAACAACTTAGATAGAGATGACCCTTGGTCACTGGAAATGGAACCAGGGACATCTCGAGCCCTCACTTCTCCACCCGCAGCTGTGGCATCTCTGAGAGCCTGCGTCTTGCCTGGGTCACTGGTCTCCAGGGGGGGGGGGGAGCGCTGGTTGAGGGGTTCTGGAATTAAACAAGGCACTACTGGCGCTTTATCATCAGGTCTCAAACTATGTGAAGGGGGGGCTGCGCAGCTCTGCAATGTGAGTTCTGAGGGTCTCCTGGTCTGTGACCCCCGGGCGGTGGATGGGGTGTGGGGACATGGAGCGGCCCCCAAAACAAATGATCAAGCAAGTGGGATGGGGTGGCCAGGGGCGAGGGACACTGAGGTCATGCCTTGCAGCCGCCTCGGAAGACCCTCTGTGGATTCCTCTGAGATCTGACACAGGACACCTTCCCTGAGCCTGGAGGCACCTGGGTCATTTCCGAGAAAGCTGGATGAAACAAGAAAGCGCTCGTCAGGGCTTGTCTCTCCTCATTTGTCATGGGTGGGGGACAGTGAGCTGCTTCCAGGAAAAGAGAAGAGGTTTTGGCTATTTTAAATTGGGTCCAATTACCACTGCATGCCTCCTCCCTTTGCTACTACGCCGACCCCCCCCCACACACACATACCACTTTCTCCTTCTGCAAAAGCATGTCTCTATTTTTCTTTTCTTTTTCTTTTTTCTTTCTTTCTTTCTTTCTTTCTTTCTTTCTTTCTTTCTTTCTTTCTTTCTTTCTTTCTTTCTGTTTTGTTTTTCAAGGAGGGTCTCACTCTAGCCCAGGCTGACCTGGAATTCACTCTGTAGTCTCAGGGTGGCCTCAAACTCACGGCGATCCTCCTACCTCTGCCTCCCGAGTGCTGGGATGAAAGGCAGGTGCGCCACCGTGCCCGGCAGAGCACGACTCTAAATGCACCACATTAGGATGTGCCCTGTGCCCTCCAAAGCTTTGCCAGGGCAGGAAGTTTTCACCCAGAGCCTCATCCCCTCTCCGCCTGTCCATTAGCAGCTTGATTTTCAGGACTCCAGTCATCCTTCTAGAAGGATCTGGGCCACTTCTCTGTGAGCTCACTGACCCAGGGGTTTGGACTGTAAAGGCCCCTTCACACTGCATCCTATTTTCCTGGGATATGTGAGACTGGAAACTTGTCAACTCACCAGAAACCAGGGTTGGGGTACTAAGGCTGAATGTTTACCACTTAATGCCAACTACCTATAGCTGGTTGGGGCAAAGAGTTATTTAGACCACACTGACCCTGGTCGGCAGAGCACTTGTTAAGGGAGCCCCGACTCGCTGTGAATTTGCTTTGGCAGATTCATCTTCACTAAGGGGACTTCCCCAAAAGAACAGAGCTCTTAGCCGGGCGTGGCGGCGCTCACCTTTAATCCCAGCACTCAGGAGGCAGAGGTAGGAGGATCGCCGCCAGTTCGAGGCCACCTTGAGACACCATAGTGAATTCCAGATCAGCGTGGGCTAGAGTGAGACCCTACCTTAAAAAAAAAAAAATAAAAAAAAATAAAAAGAAAACAGGGCTTTGGGGATCTTATATCTAGCTAGATCTGGGCTAAATTAGTGATGGGCACAGATGTTGGCAGCTATTGGCATCTCTGTTCAGACTTGGCCCTTCCCTGGCGGCTCTGTGGAACGGTTGGGTGGCTTCTGGGACGTGGGGAGCCGTCGAGATACAATAGCTGAGCTAAGTCCTTGCAAGGTGCTGCTGTGTGCGTCACCTTGACAGAAAGGGTGCACCAGGGCCTCCAGCCACTGCAAACTATCTCCATGCGCCCCCTTGTGCATCTGGTTTACCTGGGTCCTGGGGAATCGAACCTGAGTCCTTTGGCTTTGAAGGTAAGCGCCTTGACTGCTAAGCCATCTCTCCAGCCTGCGCCCTCATTTTAGAAATGACCAGACAGAGGAGCCCGTGGCCTGGAACGTTCCTGTCACTTTGGCTTCTGTCTGTGGATGATAAGCATGGGCTCCAGTGAGACCACAGAAGAGCCTGCACGCACAGGAGTGGAGGTCCCTGAGGCGTGGGAAGCTCACCATACACATGACAGGCATGTTCAGGGGCTACTTAGGTGCCTGGGGCACAGGGAGCCCAGGACATATATGAGCTGCATGTTCAATGATGGTGTCTGGGACATGGGAATCCCAGGTCACACATGGGCTGTATGTTCAGGGACGGCGAGATGCCTGGGGGATGGGGAACCCAGGGCACCATAGGCCATCGCTAAGATCATGAAAACCTGAAGAGCCAGGGCTGGAGAGATGGCTTAACGGTTAAGGCGCTTGCCTGTGAGGCCTAAGGACCCAGGTTCAATTCCCCAGGACCCACGTAAGCCAGATACACAAGGTGGCATCTGCGTCTGGAGTTCATTTGCAGTGGCTGGAGGCCCTGGCCTGCCCATTCTCTCTCTCTCTCTTTTTTTCTCTACCGCTCTCTCAAATAAATAAAAAAATAAAATAAAATAAACCAGGAGCCAGATCTGCTCTTATCTTTGCTGTAAACCTTAAAGTTTTCACCCAGTACCAGCAAGTTTCTTTATGGCATCCCTTCCCCACATTTTGTTTCCTAGGGTTTACAGAGCCCTTCAAGTTTTTGGGCTCCCTGAAGCATTCTGCCGCCCACATCTGGTCCACTGCAATGCCGTTGGGCCTCAGATAGAGCATTTTCTCCACTTAGCCTTCCTGATCATCTTTGGGCTGAATCATACTGCTCCTATAGACATTCACACGCTTTCCAAGCACATCTACCTTAAAGGGAATCAAGTAATTTTTCTGTGTGTTTCAAAAGCTGAGACAACATAGAATTGTGAACTGTGAAAATCTGGCTTCTCACCCTATCTCAACTAACCCTCCTCCATCCATCCAAGCAAGTGACCACTGGTGTTAGTTTCAGGTAGATCTCCCTAGGGTTTCAAGCAAACAATTGTTTCTCTTCATTTCCTACTTTCCAACATAGAAAGAGCTCACTGGCGGACAATGCAAGCCTTAAATTTGGCCAGCCAGGCCAAATGAGCCAACGAGTGTAATAGTGGCATGTCTGTTATGGGGAAAACCAACTGCCCTCTAATTGGTCTGGAGGCCCGCTCCACAGGGCAGGTAAACATGCCTGATACTGAAATCCTATGACAGGAAAAGACATGAGCCCTAACAATGTAACATCTGTGGGTGTCTGGCTAAATGCACATACTATGCTCACCAAACTGTCCAGTAAGCACATCTCCCTTTTTTTTTTTTAATTTTTTTTGGTTATTTTTATTTATTTATTTGAGAGCAACAGACAGAGAAAGAGGCAGAGAGAGAGAGAGAGAGAATGGGTGTGCCAGGGCCTCCAGCCCCTGCAAACGAACTCCAGATGAATGCGCCCCCTTGTGCATCTGGCTAACATGGGTCCTGGGGAATTGAGCCTTGAACTGGGGTCCTTAGGCTTCACAGACAAGCGCTTAACTGCTAAGCCATCTCTCCAGCCCAGTAAGCACATTTCTTAAAGTTCATATCCATATATGAATGCTACTCTCACTTTTGGTTAGAGAAGCTTCTCTTTTCAGATGGCGGTGACGTTGGGATGACTCAGAAGGCACCATGGTGCTGAGAAGAAGTGACAGAGGAGTGCTCAGCACTGAAACATCTCTATCACACCTTCCAAGACTCGGGGTCTAATGCGGAAGAGGTGGCGGAAAGAATGTAAGAGCCAAAGGAAGGGTAGGACTCCTTACAACGTGCTCCCTCCAGACACAAAATGGCCTGGATATCCATGACCTCACAGTGCCTGACACTACCTACACAAGACCATCATAATAGGAGGAAAAGATGATGACATCAAAATAAAAGAGAGACTGATTGAGAAGGGGAGGGGACATGATGGAGAATGGAGTTTCAAAGGGGAAAGAGGGGAAGGGAGGGCATTACCATGGGATATTGGTTACAATCATGGAAGTTGTTAATAAAAATAATAATAATAAAAAGTTGGGTATCCAGGCAGCCTAGAGGAGGGGCCGTTAATCCTGTCGTGAGCCAGAGGCAGGAAGTGGTACAAAGCTCATGAGGGCACGTTCACTTATTTATCCACCCAATGAATATTTGGTGAGAACCTGGCTGTGGGCCAGGCCTAGGCTAGGGTGTAGATACCTCATAGAAAGGATTCTACCCTCACTCTTTCTGCCTCTCTGTCTCTCTCATAACTAAAATAAATAAATAAATTTTTAAATTTAAAAAAAATTTAAAGAAAGAAATTATTTTTAAAAAAAAGGAAAAAGAAGGGCTGGAGAGACGGCTTAGTGGTTAAGCGCTTGCCTGTGAAGCCTAAGGACCCCGGTTCGAGGCTCGGTTCCCCAGGTCCCACGTTAACCAGATGCACAAGGGGGTGCATGCATCTGGAGTTCCACTTGCAGTGGCTGGAAGCCCTGGCGCGCCCATTCGCTCTCTCTCTCTTTATCTGCCTCTTTCTCTGTGTCTGTCACTCTCAAATAAATAAATAAATAATGAAGAAAAAAAATTTAAACAAAAAGGAAAAAGAAAATAAAGCTCCTATCTTGTAGGTAGCTAGTCAGAGTTAGGTCCAAAAGCAGTAAACAGATGTCTATATGCCCTGACAGAGCTAACACAAAGACTTTATAATAAATTTTATAGTGTTAATGATTATGTCAGAGAACCGAGTCAGGGGACTGAAATACCCTGACTCATGTGGATTCACCCAGATGTTAGCTGACCACCAGCCTCTGTTCTTTTTTGTTTGTTTATTTTTATTTATTTATTTGAGATCGACATTCAGAGAGAGAAAGAGGCAGAGAGAGAAAGAGAATGGGCACTCCAGGGCCTCCAGCCACTGCAAACAAACTCCAGATGCATGTGCCATCTTGTACATCCGGCTAATGTGGGTCCTGGGAAATAGAGCTTCCAACTGGGGTCCTCTCCCACCCTGTGGGTCTTCCGCCTCCCCTCTTCCACAAACTTCCCTGAGCCATTGTGGGTGTGCTTTACATTAGAGTTGAGTTCTCGGCTGGTCCTGGACTTCTGCTTTGGTACGTTTTGAGTGTCCTTAGTGTCTGTCTCAATCCCCTATTTTTAAACTATTAAATTACTATATTTATTAAGGGAAGTACAGAGCCAAGGAAAGGCACCCACGTGGCTAGAGATCCCACGTGGAGGGCCTGGAGAAAAAGCCTGGGAAGAAAAGGGAAAAGAGGGCTGGAGAGATGGCTTCGCGGTTAAGGCGCTTGCCTGCAAAGCCAAAGGACTTCAGTTCGATTCCCCAGGACCGATGTCAGTCAGATGCGCAAGGTGGCGCATGCATCTGGAGGTCATTTATAGTGACTGGAGGCCCTGGCATGCCCATTCTCTCTCTCTCTCTCTCTCTCTCTGCCTCTTTCCCTCTCTCAAATAAATAAATAAAAATAAAATATTTTTTAAAAAAGTTCAAGGAGCTTCTGCCATGTGGGGAGCTGGAGGGGGTAAAGGAGCCCATGTGGAGAGTCAGGGCCCAGCCAAGGGAAAAACACCCACAGCTGGAAGTTCCCAAGTAACAAGAGAGACAGAGACCAACCTAACTTTTGAAATAACGATTTGGTTTGTTTTTTCTTGTCTGAGTTCATTTATTCCTTCATTTAACAAATATCTGATGAACGTGCTGGCTAATCTCAACTGTCTACGTGGTGGTATCTAGAATCAGGTATAAGACCAATCTCTGGGCATGTCTGTGAAGATGTTTCTATTTTCAGCTTTTTGAGGAGCCTCCATATTGATTTCCACAGTGGCTGTACAAATTTGCACTCCCACCAGCAGTGAATGAAGGGTCCTCTTTTTCCTCATCCCTGCCAACATTTGTTGTCATTTGAATTTGTTGTTGTTTGTTTCTGAGGTAGGGTCTCACTCTAGCTCAGGCTGACCTGGAATTCGCTGTGTAGTCTCAGGGTGCCTCGAACTCATGGCGATCCTCCTACCTCTGCCTCCCAAGTGCTGGGATTAAAGGCATGTACCACTACACCCCACTTGGTTTTTCTTTCTATATGAAAAAAGACTCATTTGATTTTTTTTTTTTTTTGACAATAGCCATTCTGACTGGGGTGAGATAGAATCTCAAAGTCATTTTTTAATTCACGTTTCACTGATAGCTAAGTATGTTGAACATGTCTTTAGGTGTTTATTGGCCATTTAAATTTCTTCCTTTGAAAACTCTCTGTTAAATCCTCTCCTCCATTTGTCAAAGTGTTGCTTGACATTTCTTTTTTATGTTTTTATTTTATTTTATTATTATTATTATTATCATTTGGTTTTTCGAGGTAGACTCTCACACTAGTCCAGGCTGATCTGGAATTCACTATGTAGTCTCAGGGTGGCCTCGAACTCACAGCAATCCTCCTACCTCTGCCTCCCAAGTGCTGGGATTAAAGGTGTGCACCACCATGCCCTGCATCCTTCTATTTTTTTTTTAAAGAATTGTTTTCTTATTTTTATTTCTATTTTATTTATTTATTTGAGAGAGAGAAATACAGAGAGAGAGAGAGAGAGAGAAATACAGAGAGAGAGAGAGAGAGAGAGAGAGAGAGAGAATGGGTATTCCAGGGCCTCCAGCCACTGCAAACGAACTCCAGATGCATGTGCCCCCTTGTGCATCTGGCTTACGTGGGTGCTGGCAAGTCGATCGGGGATATTTAGGCTTTGCAGGCAAACACCTTAACCTCTAAGCCATCTCTCCAGCCCAGGTCTTTCTTCTATATATGGCTATCCAGTTTTCCCAGGACCATTTATTGAAATGGTGAGTTTACTCCAGCAGGCATTTTTTTTTGTTTTGTTTTGTCCCTTTGTCAAAGATCAGGTAGCATTTATTCCTGGGTCTTCTGTTCCACTGAGCTATGTGTCTGATTTTGTCTCAGAACCATGATGTTCCATGTCTGTGGGCTTACAGTATGTCATGTAATCAGGTCTGGTGACACTCCCAGAGGTAGTGAGGACATTTTAGGTTATCTGGGGCCTTTTGTGCTTCCATATAAAGTTGAGGCTCTTTATTTAAAAAAAAATTTTATGAAGAATCTGGATGGAATTTTGATTTGAATTGCTTTGAATCTGTATATCACTTTTGGGAGGATGGCCATTTTCACAATATTAATTCTTCTGATCCATGAGCATTGGCGGTCCTTCCACCTCCTTGCATCTTCTTCCATTTCTTTCCTCAGAAGTTTAAAAATATTTTATTTATTTTTCTTCATTTACTTGAGAGAGAGAGAAAGAGAGCAGGAGGGAGAGGGAGAGACAGACAGACAGAATGGGCATACCAGGGCCTCCAGCCACTGCGAATGAACTCCAGACACAGGTGCCGCCTTGTGCATCTGGCTTATGTGGGTTCTGGGGAATCGAACCTGGGTCCTTTGGCTTCATAGGCGAACACCTTAACCACTAAGCCATCTCTCCAGCCCAGGAATTTTTGATTCTAATCTTATCAGGAATGTGGTTTCATCATCTCCTTTCCTTATTGGATACCTGTCTGACTTAGGTTTGGGTGTAATGCTGGTTTCATGGAGAGAATCAAGGTGTGGTCCTTCCTGTTCAACCGTGTAGAACAACATGAGAAATAACACTTTCTGTTCTTCCATGAAAGTTTGGTAGAATTCATCAGAGAAACCATCTGGGACTGGACATTTTTACCACTCTTGGGCATAGACCCTAAAAACTCTACTCTTTACTATAGGGACACCTGCTCAGCCTTATTTAGAGCTGCTCTATTCACAGTAACCAGGATCTGGAATCAACCCAGATGAATTGGTACTGAAGATGTCACACGTATACACTACTAAGCAGTAATGAAAACTGAAATAATGAAATGTTTAGGAAAATGGATGGACTTGGAAAAAAATTATCATACTAAATGAAGTCTCCCAATCAGAGAAAGACAAACCCCACCTCAATGTGGCTTCCAACCTGGAATAACATAACTTTCAGGTACTCTTGGCAAGCAACTCAAGGGGCAGATAATGATGGAATGTTCTTGGGAGGAGATTTACGCAAAACTAAAGTCAACGTGAATTTGTCACATAGCTTTTTCCTGGATAGCAAACTAAAAGATAGAACCCGAGGGCTGGAGAGATAGCTTAGCAGTTAAGGTGCTTGCCTGCAAAGCCAAAGGACCCAGATTCAATTCCCCAGGACCCACGTAAGCCAGTTTGCACATAGTGGCACATGCGAATGGAGTTCGTTTGCAGTGGCGGGAAGCCCTAGAGTGTCCATTCTTTCCCTCTCTCTCTCTCTCTCTCTGCCTCTTTCCTGCTCTCAAATAAATAAATAAAAATAAAATATATTTTTTGTGCTGGAGAGATGGCTTAGCAGTTAAGTGCTTGCCTGTGAAGCCTAAGGACCCTGGTTCGAGGCTCGATTCCCCAGGACCCACGTTAGCCAGATGCACAAGGGGACGCACGCGTCTGGAGTTCGTTTGCAGTGGCTGGAGGCCCTGGCGTGCCCATTCTCTCTCTATCTGTCTCTTTCCCTCTCTCTCTGTCACTCTCAAATAAATACATAAAAATGAACAAAAACTATAAAATAAATAAATAAATAATATATATATATTTTAAAAGCTATCACCTGATCATGAGTGTGGGGGGATCATCTGGTCAAAAGGGCCCCGAAGAGGGTGGGTGAGAAAGCTTATTCCTAAAATCATGGACTCTGGCTTGTAAACTCCCACTGCCAGAAATGGGTTACACCTCACAGTGAGCTGTTGGTCGGCGAAACCTATGAGGTCCTCCAAATAAGGCAGGCTTCGGCCCGAGCACTTGATTCCCTACCACAGCTAAAAGGCAAGCTCCTATTGCTGAAGACACTGCAAGCTGCCGATTCCGGACATTGGGAGACCAAGCTGGAGTTTAGAAGGAAACCAGCTACCAATGGCCAGCCCCCATAATGCGGGAAAGTGCTACATGAGCTTCTGGGGGGGAAAGGTCCATCATCAGGATCAACCAGCTAGACAAGATGTACACGCCTGTGCTACAGTGGCACATGGCCTTTGTAGGTAGCCAGTGGCTCTCTTGTTGGAAAAGAGCTCGTTCAGCAGGGAAAAACGTATAGCTGGTAAGGGAACCAAGCCAGAATCTGATGGAGAGGAAGGTCTTTGACTCCAGAGAGAAGCTCTCTCGCGTCTTTGGCCAAAAGGAGAGACTACACCCATTAAAATCTCTGTTACTTAACTAAGTCCATACTGCTCTCACTCTCCGTTGGAGAATTTGTTTTCTTTTTTTAAAAAAAAAATATTTATTTGTTTGACAGAAATAGAGAGAGAGAGACAGAGCCTCCAGCCACTGCAAATGAACTCCAGACGCCTGCGCCACCATGTGCGTCCGGCTCACGTGGGTCCTGGGGAATCAAACCGGGATCCTTTGGCTTTGCAGGCAAATGCCTTAACCGCCAAGCCATCCCTCCAGCCCCAAGAATTTGTTTTCTTTTTACAGAAGGCAGCAAACACCATGGAGAATCAAAAATCTATCAGCGTTGACAGGAAAAGATAGCTGACTCACTGAGCCTGTGAGCCGGGGTCCAGGTGAAACTGTAGAGGAAATGGAGAATTCAGCATGAGGGTTGTTCTCACAAAAAGCCTGGCACCAGTGCCTGGGAGGTGACGCTGAGGGCACTCAAAGGGTGATCAAAGCAGAACTGCAATGGGCCAGGCGTGGTGGCGCACACTTTTAATCCCAGCACTCAGGAGGCAGAGGCAGGAGGATTGCCGTGAGTTCAAGGCCACCCTGAGACAACATGGTGGATTCCAGGACAGCCTGGGCTAGAGTGAGACCCTACCTCAAAGAAAAACTGATAATAATAATAATAATAATAAAATAATCTTAAAGGAGCACAAAAAAATCAGCAAGAGCAAAATTTTAAGGCGTTGTTAAATAAGGCATGACATAAGAATATGATTCAGACAGTCAGATCCAGGGCTTCCAGATGGACTGACAAGGGTCACTCCAGCACGGACCTTGTTTATAAGACAGCTCACTCACTGAAGGCAGGGAATCTTCTAGGACCGTGCTCTGAGGACAGCAATATCCCTGTGTTCAGCTAAGTCTTTGCAAGCGTCTGGTGTCTCTGAAGCACTGTCATGCTTCGATACCCATACAGGTCTTTTCCTCTCTTCCACTTCGTCATTTTTCCCAGGCTGCCTTGTCAGTCTTACGCGGAAACTCTCCCCTGGTAAAGCCTAGTATGATTCCAGAAGGTTAAAGTGAAATACCATACAGACATAAAGTGAGCATGTGTTAAAGATTTATTCGACTCATTAAAAGAGGGAATCAGACAGGTGGCAAGGCTGGCTTGGAAAGTGTTTAGAGACTCGAGTATTTACATTATGTAGGGGGAAAGATTTCTCACTCTATTATTTAAAAAAAAAAAAAAAAGCAAAAAACAACTAGATGGCTTAGGAGTTGAGGTGCTTGCCTGTGAAGCCTAAGGACCCAGGTTCGACTCTCCAGGTCCCAACATAAGCCAGATGCACAAGGTAACACAAGAGCAATGTCGCATGTGCCCTCTAGGTGGCGCAAGCATCTGGAGTTCGAATGCAGTGGCTGAGGCCCTGGCGTGTCAGTTCTCTCTCTCACATGCGATCTCTCTCATAAAAATAATAATAATGATGATGATGGAGGAGGAGGAGGAGGAGGAGGAGGAGGAGGGGGAGGGGGAGGGGGAGGGGGAGGGGGAGGGGGAGGGGGAGGAGGAGGGGAGGAGGAAGACTGGTTAATGCCCTTCAGGGCAACACAACCATACCCTATAGAGCTATTGTTTTTCTACCAGACAGAAACTATTTGCGCCTTCTCTAGAAAATAATCCATAAATTGATATATAGTTTTACCGGACCTAAACACTCATCAGTAGTAAAAAAATAAAAATAACACCCGTCAGGGTTGGTAACAAGTTCTTGTTTGTTTTTTCTTAAAATAAAGTTTTATTTACTCTACTCATGCCCATTCATTCACATGCTGTCTGTGGCTGATACAATACTATGGTTGACTGTTGGCAGAGCCCATATGAACCACAGGACCAAAGCATGGACTGTCTGATCCTTTGGAGAAAAACTTTGTCAAGCCCTGGCCATGGAGGCTTAAAATACCCCTTGGGGGCTGGAGAGATGGCTTGGCAAAGCCTCGGGACCCATGTTCGACCCTCCAGATCCCACATTAGCCAGACGCACAAAAGGTGAGGCAAGTGCAAGGTTTCAAATGCCCACGAGGTGGTGCAAGCATCTGGAGTTTAACTATAGGGCTGAGGCCCTGGGGAGCCAATTCTCTCTCTATCTCTCTCTGTTCCTCTCTCTATAAAAAATATATAGGGCTAGCGCTGGAGGGATGGCTTAGAGGTTAAGCACTTGCCTGTGAAGCCTAAGGACCCCAGTTCGAGGCTTGATTTCCCTTGGTCCCACATTAGCCAGATACACAGGGGGGCGCATGCGTCTGGAGTTGGTTTGCAGTGGCTGGAGGCCCTGGTGCGCCCATTCTCTCTCTCTCTCTCTCCCTCTTTCTCTCTCTGTTGCTCTTAAATAAATAAATAAAAATAAACAAAAACTTTTTAAAAATATAGGGCTAGAGAGATGGCTTAGCACTTAAGGCGCTTGCCTGCCAAGCCAAAGGACCCAGGTTCGACTCCCCAAGACCCACGTAACCCAGATGCACAAGGGGACGCATGCGTCTGGAGTTCATTTGTAGTGACTGGAGGCCCTGGTGTGCCCATTCTCTCTCTCTCTCTCTCTCTCTCTCTGTCTCTCTGTCAAATAAATTAAATATCTATATATATAAACAAACAAAAACGAAATTTGCCAGCAGAGTGTCTTCAGTGCCCGTAAACCACACAAGCACAAAAGGAGCTTCACGAAGCGATGGTGGATGAATTTGTTTAACTATAATAACCACTTCATTGGGTAAATGTGTATCTCAACATCACACCGCCCGCCTTTCATATGAACGATAAAATAGGGATTAATGCCAAGTCGACCTGCAGCTTCTGGGAGGAGCCTATTTATGGGTCTTGGCACCTGGTAAAGCATTTCACAATAAGAGCACATTGCCCCACAGCCCCTGGCTGGGTGCTCTGGAACGAGGTCCGGACCAAGATGCACAGGCAGAGGAGACAGGAGAATGGCTGGAAGGGAAGAACAACAAGGACCACATCTGCTTTCTATTCCCCAGGCTTGGGGGCGCCGGAGGTGGGGGGAGAAGGTTGAGGCGCCCTTCTGGTGTAACGTTTCTTCATTCGGTATAAACAGAAAGCACGATGCTCATCATCTCGGCAACAAAATACACAGCATAGAAATGGGTCATATTTTACTTTAACGAGAGAAGCGAGGGGCGATTTCCTTCACACAGAGAGGCCCCGGGCTGCTGTAATTAACACCATATGGTCCTAAGGCCAATTTTAAGAAGGTGGAAGAGGTTGGGATTGCGCAAAACCTAGGGTTTTGCAACTGCTGAGATATCGTGTCTTATAGCCATCCCTGGCCACTTACACTGCCACAGCGCAGCCAGCCGCCAACGTCCGGGAAGGTGAGCGAGGAACTGGCTTCATTAAGTACTTTCTTCTCTCTATATATGTTATTTATTTATTTCTCTATTTGAGAGAGAGAGAAGGAGGGAGAGAGAGAGAAGGGGCGCGCCAGGGCCCCCAGCCACTGCAAACGAACTCCAGACGCGTGCGCCACCCTGCGCATCTGGCTTATGCGGGACCTGAAGAATCGAACCTGGGTCCTTAGGCTTCCCAGGCATGCACCTTCACTGCAAAGCCATCTCTCCAGCCCTCATGAAGTACTTCCTGGATGCTTTTACACACACTCGTGCTCAACTGGGCCTATGAGCGTGTTTTCAGTACACACACACACACACACACACACTGCCCCAGTTGGGAAGGTACATTGACCAATGATGTCATGTGATATACATGTGGACATGGGCTCACCAGACCACACTCCTTTCAGTTCTGTCATCTGGCTGGCATTCTCCTTGAGCCCCAGTTCCATGCTGTGGGATGAGAAGACCCCAGGGCCATTGGAAAGGAAGTTAACACACACAGCAGGGTTGGCACAGAGGCTGGCACACACTGCTTGCCAGTCAGAACTCTCAGCTGGAAAAGCCACCATGCCAATCCTCAAGACAAAAAAGAAAAAAATTGTGGTGGAGAGATGCTCAGTGGCTAAGTGTACTTCTTTCATAATTTTTTTTTTAATTTTTTTATTTACTTATTTGAGAGCAACAGACAGCGAGAGAAAGAGGCAGAGAGAGAGAGAGAGAGAGAGAGAGAGGGAGGGAGGGAGGGAGAGAGGGAGGAAGAGAGAATGGGTGCATCAGGACCTCCAGCCACTGCAAACGAACTCCAGATGCTTGCGCCGCCTTGTGCATCTGGCTAACGTGGGTCCTGGGGAATCGAGCCTCGAACCGGGGTCCTTAGGCTTCACAGGCAAGCGCTTAACCGCTAAGCCATCTCTCCAGCCCTAAATTTTTTTAATTTATTTATTCATTTTCAAGCAGACAGAGAGAGAGAACAGAAAGAGAGAGAGAGAATGGGTGCACCAGGGCCTCCAGCCACTGCAAATAAACTCCAGATGCGTGCGCCCTCTTGTGCAACTGGCTGATGTGGGTCCTGGGGAATTGAACCTGGGTCCTTTGGCTTCTCAGGCAAGCGCCTTAACCGCTAAGCCATCTCTCCAGCCCCAAAGTGCACTTCTTGAGCAAGCACGAGGGTCTAAGGGGAGCCCCCGAAACCATCAGAGTTTAAATCTCCAGATCCCAAATAGATGGCTGGATGGCCTGTAACCCCAGCGCCCCCCCCCCAAAGGGAAACAAAAGACGAAGGGTAAGCACCCGGGCTTGTGTGTGACAGTGAGCTCCAGAATCACTGAAGAGGCTTGGGCTCAGATAAGAAAGGAGGAGGAGTGATGAGTGGGACACCCCACATTTGGCTCTGGAACTCGGGCAGGAGACCCCCCCCCATGGGTGCCACAGGTCACATAGAAATGCATATAACACACACACATAACATAAGCAAAAGTGAAAAGGTTGGGGGCTGGAGAGATGGCTTAGTGGTTAAGGCGCTGGCCTGCAAAGCCCAAGGACCCATGTTTGACTTTCTAGATCCCACATGAGCCAGATGCACAAAGGTGAGGCAAGCGCATGGTCACACATGCCCACTAGGTGGCGCAAGTGTCTGGCGTTAGATTACAGTGGTTGAGGCCCTGGTATGCCAGTTCTCTCTTTCTCTCTCTCTCTTTCCAACAAATAAGTAAAAGATCTCTTTAATATTTTGTTTATTTATTTACTCATTTATTTGAAAGAAAGAGAGAGACAGAATGGTCTCCAGTCACTGCAAACGAACTCCAGATGCATGCACCACCCTGTGCAACTGGCTTACATGGGTACTGGAGAATCGAACCTGGGTCCTTAGGCTTCGCAGGCAAACGCCTTAACCGCTAAGCCATTCCTCCAGCCCAGAAAAATTAATCCTTATGCTACCAGGTGCGCACCTGCCACGTTTGCTGGAAACGCTGCTGCAGTGATAACGGACTGGCGGCCAACTTCCAGGGCTAGCCCTGGACCACTGACGGGAGACGCGGAACAGTCAGTCGTCAGCAGTAAAGATGGCATCTGGACCTGCAGGAAAGCGAAGTGTGGAGACAGCAACAAAAGCCAACTGTATTCGGGAAAATACACTTTAAAAAAATTTTTTTTTTCTAATTTGAGAGCGACAGACACGGAGAGAAAGACAGATAGAGGGAGAGAGAGAGAATGGGCGCACCAGGGCTTCCAGCCTCTGCAAACGAACTCCAGATGCGTGCGCCCCCTTGTGCATCTGGCTAACGTGGGACCTGGGGAACCGAGCCTTGAACCGGGGTCCTTAGGCTTCACAGGCAAGCGCTTAACTGCTAAGCCATCTCTCCAGCCCAGAAAATACACTTTAAAGAAAAGCTCTGAGCTGGGCGGGAGAGCATTCGGGAGGCAGAGGTAGGAGGATCTCCATGAGTTCAAGGCCACCCTGAGACTATGTAGTGAATTCCAAGTCAGCCTGGGCTAGAGTGAACCCCTACCTCGACAAAACCAAAAAAAAAAAAAAAAGAAAAAAGAAAAAGAAAAGCTCTGGTCAACACAAGTGATAACTGCCAGTGTTCAAAGTTCTCTGTTTTTGTCCATGCCCGGGTAATGCCATTACCTGGCCCCTGGGGAGTTGGGCACGGTCAGGTGACACTACATGGCCATTGAAACATAATATATAAGAATATACTATAAAAAATAAGTGAAGACGAATGCGTCACTTCAGGACAGACATGTGTAGAGCTGGCAGGAGATTTTTTTCCCAGCACTTTCTCCCCTTGCTATCGATCCGGGCAGTTTGTTCGCACAGACTGCCGCCCAGAGAGCTCTCCTAGGGGACCACGAGAACGGCAACAAACTGTGCAAACACAACACGAAACTTTCCTTTTTGAAGCACTTGCAGTGGTGTGGGGGAAGGGATATTGATTCCCGCAATGTAAGTTGATCTATTTTGCAAAAAAAAAAAGCCAGAATGAAAAGTGCAGGTAACATGAGAACATGGAGGTTGACCATCACGTCGTACCCCCCACCCCCCCCCACACACACACACACCCGCCACCCTGAGCCCAGGAAGAGCCTGGAATATATTGTTGCCACTACGATCGGAAGACATAGTAAGCCTTGAAGGCTTCAAAGCGCATGTGCCCGTGCCCTCCGCCGAGGAAGACTCTGAGCCAACGAGATGAAATTGAAACAAAAGGCTCAGGTTAGGGGGAAATGACAGGCGCAATAAAACGGTGACAAGCCATCAATCCATCAGGGATTCATAGTTAAGCAGCGTGGTGAAGGCATGACTGGGAATTGTAATATGAGTTAAGCAAGGGTTACTGGAACAGAAGAGGTATATGGTAAGAAAATACAGGGTGATCACAGGGTAATAGGACAAACGCTCTGAGTTTACTCAAGGAAACCCGGGAGGTGCGGGCATGAGAGGCATGGGTAGATTGTTGGTGGGGGGGGAGGGAAGCCCCACAAGGGAGTAGAAAAATGGAGAAATTAAAACATTTAAAGGCTTCATTGCCGTGCAGAGCACACGGCCAAGCATAACACTGAGAGGGAAGAATTCGGAAGAGTTATTGAATTCTTTTTTTTTTTTAATTTACTTTTATTTATTTGAGACAGAGAGAGAGGGAGAGAGAAAGAGAGAGAGAGAGAATAGGTGCACCAGGGCTTCCAGCCTCTGCAAACCAGTCCAGACGAGGCGCCACCGTGTGCATCTGGCTTCCATGGGACCTGGAGAATCGAACCTGGATCCTTGGGCTTCACAGGCATGAGCCTTTTAACTGCTAAGCCATCTCTCCAGCCCAAGTTATTGAATTCTTGCACCGCCTTAGAGGCATTGGGCTGTAAGGAACGGTTAGCAAGTACCATGATGAAAACGTCTAGTCATTTCTTCGACAAATGGCTGTTGAGGCATCAAGCTCATGCAGGTATGTTTCTGAGCGTTGCAGCTGCGTCCGTAAATAAAACAGAGAGGGCCTCTACTCTCGTTGTCAAGAGGAAAGACAGGGCTGGAGAGATGGCTTAGCGGTTAAGCTCTTGCCTGTGAAGCCTAAGGACCCCGGTTCAAGGCTCAGTTCCCCAGGTCCCACGTTAGCCAGATGCACAAGGGGGCGCACACGTCTGGAGTTCGTTTGCAGTGGTTGGAAGCCCTGGCGTGCCAATTCTCTCTCTCTCTCTCCCTCTATCTGTCTTTCTCCCTGTGTCTGTTGCTCTCAAATAAATAAATAAAAAATGAACAAAAAATATTAAAAAAAAAGAGGAAAGACAGACATTATGCAGACCGTCAAATCAGACAACCTCAAAAGGGAATCGCCACCACCCCTGCTTCTCATGAGAGAACAGAAATTGCAGCATCAGGATGAGAAACTCCAGGAAGACAGGAAAACTTGCAAAGTTGCAAAGCATCAAGATTGGCATCTGGGGCTGGAGAGATGGCTTAGTGGTTAAGCGCTTGCCTGTGAAGCCTAAGGACCCCGGTTCGAGGCTCGGTTCCCCAGATCCGACGTTAGCCAGATGCACAAGGGGGGCGCACGTGTCTGGAGTTCGTTTGCAGAGGCTGGAAGCCCTGGTGTGCCCATTCTCTCTCTCTCCCTCTATCTGTCTTCCTCTCTGTGTCTGTGGCTCTCAAATAAATAAATAAAAAATGAACAAAAATATTAAAAAAAAAATTGGCATCTGTAATCGATGACAAGATTAGAATAGCTGGGTCAGGTGAGGTGAGGGGGGTGGTCACAGTACCAGGTACCAGGTCTCTCAGAATTTCATGAAGCTGAGTAACAGATTCAGCTGAGCATGGGAGGAAGCCATCGGGAAGCTTGAGGAAAGGGAGTGTCAGGTTAGGGTTGGTTTCAAGGCCAGTGGCAGACACACAGGAGAGGGATGAAGGGCAGGGTCAGAACGCAAGTGTGACACGAGATGGGAGAAGGTGGCAGCCGGATCCAAGGTGGTGACCACAGACAAGAGAAGTAGACAGGGAACGGAGGAGAGGCCATAACTGAGGGAAAAAAGGAAGGATCAGAGTTGATTTTAAAATGAATGACTTAAGCGATTGAGTAGCTGGAAAATGAAATAATAGACTGGGTGCTAGGAAGACAGGTTGTAAAAAAGAAAAAAAAGCTGTGGGGCTGGAGGGATGGCTTAGCGGTTAAGGCGCTTGCCTGCAAAGCCAAAGGACCCAGGTTTGATTCCCCAGGACCCACGTAAGCCAGATGCACAAGGGGGCGCACATGTCTGAAGTTCGCTTGCAGTGGCTAGAGGCCCTGGCGAGCCCATTCTCCCTTCTCTCTCCCTCTTCCTCTGTCAATTAAATAAGCTGGGCGTGGCGGCACACGCTTTTCATCCCAGCACTAGGGAAGCAGAGGCAGGAGGATTGCTGTGAGTTCGAGGCCACCCTGAGACTACAAAGTGAATACCAGTCAGACTGGGCTAGAGTGAGACCCTACCTCGAAAAACCAATAAATAAATAGATAAAAATAAAATACTATGGATTGAGCAAGTTCAGTCAGAGAAGCTTGAATATCTAAGGGAGAAGCCAACAACACACTTAGACATGCAAGCTTAGGAAGTCAGGAATTAACATGAACATCCGCTAGGGAGAAAGTTCCCAAAGTACTGAGCTTGCTGCCTGAGGGAAGCACTAAGTTTCATATCTAAAGGACTTGGTCTGAGTTCAACGCATAGCAGGTGTGTAAACGAACAGTCCCCTCTCCCCTTCCATCCAGAGCTGACTAAAGGCGATCTCCCGGAGTGACCCTGGACTGTTGAGAGACTGGACGCCAGCCCTGACATGGGCAGGACATGTCATGGTCTCTCTGGTCACCGGTTATCTCAGTTATTCTAAGACAGGAAAGGGATCAGCAGTGGTCACCTGGAAGTGAGTTTGGACTGGGGATGGAAATGGATTTTCCAATGAAGCAGGAGTGTACTTATGGGGGGGATGGGTACCTTCTTTCTATTGTGTGCATACACACCTCTTAAAACACCGAACTGGGGCTGGACAGCTGGCTGTGCGGTTAAGACTCTTGCCTGCAACTCCAAAGGACCTGGGTTTGAATCCTCAAGACCCACGTCAGCCAGATGCACAAGGTGGCGCATGCGTCTGGAGGTCATTTGCAGTGGCTAAAGGCCTTGGTGCACCCATTCTCTCTCTCTGTTTCTCTCTCTCTCCCTCCCTCTCTTTCATATAGTAAATAAATAAAACCAAAGTATGTACTTCAAATAAATAGGTTGTTTTACATGGCAGCCACACTTCAATCGTACTGCTCACTATAAAAAAGTAACAAGGGCCAGGCGTGGTGGCGCATGCCTTTAATCCCAGCACTTGGGAGGCAGAGGTAGGAGGATCACGGTGCGTTTGAGGCCAACCTAAGACTACATAGTGAATTCCAGGTCAGCCTGGGCTAGAGTGAGACCCTACCTAGAAAAAACAAACAAATAAAAAAATAAATAACAAAGGGCTAGAGAGATGGCACAGAGGTCAAGCACTTGCCTGTGAAGCCTAAGGGTTCCAGTTCGAGGCTTGATTCCCCAGGACCCACGTAAGCCAGATGCACAAGGTGGCGCATGCTTCTGGAGTTCATTTGCAGTGACCAGAGGCCCTGGAGTACCTATTGTCTCTGTCTCTCTCTGCCTGTTGCTCTCAAATAAATTATAAAAATAAACAAAATTTAGAAAAAAAAATAGCAATTTCTGCTTTTTAAAATATTTTTAAAAATTTTTTTTATTTATTTATTTGAGAGCGACAGACACAGAGAGAAAGACAGATAGAGGGAGGGAGAGAGAATGGGCGCGCCAGGGCTTCCAGCCTCTGCAAACGAACTCCAGACGCGTGTGCCCCCTTGTGCATCTGGCTAACGTGGGACCTGGGGAACTGAGCCTCGAACCGGGGTCCTTAGGCTTCACAGGCAAGCGCTTAACTGCTAAGCCATCTCTCCAGCCCAATTTCTGCTTTTTAAAATCTGAGTAGAAAGACAAAACTACATGTTCTCTGTCATATGTGAATCCTATTTTGGATAGCTAAATTTGGTCAAAAAACTAGAATGAGGCTTGGAGAGAGAGGAAGCGAAGAGGATTTAGGGATGGGGGTAATAGACAGGCAAGTGGAGGCACAGAATACAAGGTATGGAAAGGTCTCAGGAGATGGAGACAGGATATAGAGGGATACAAAACTAAAGGTATAAATAAATACTATGGAAAATTACTTACCTACTAGCTAATTAAAGGATACAACTTTCTTTCTTTCTTTCTTTCTTTCTTTTTTTTTTTTTTTGGTTTTCCAAAGTAGAGTTTCACTCTAGGCCAGGCTGACCCTGGAATTCACTATGTCGTCTCAGGGTGGCCTCGAACTCACCACAATCCTCCTACCTCTGCCTCCCGAGTGCTGGGATGAAAGGCGTGCGCTGCCACGCCCAGCTAAGGATACAACTTTCTTAAAGGAGCAAGAGAACGAGAGAAAGAGAGAGAGAAAATTGAGAGATCAAGCTAGTAGTTTTGGGTGGAAATACCCGTTTAGAGTGGAGAAAGCTTTGCCCTAAAGCCATAGGTTGTTATAGGTAAATCCCAGTGCCAGAGATGGGTCCCTTCTCCACACAGTGAGCTGTTGGTCAACGCGACTAATGAAGCCTTCAAAACAATGCAGACCAGTGCCAAAGTGCTTGGTTACCCACCAGAAGTAGATGGTAAGATCCTACTGCTGAAGACACCATGCATGGGCTGCTGCCGGAAGACGTAGAGAAATCAAGTTGGAACTGAGCTAAAAGCAGCTGTCTCCCTGCTGGTTACCTGTTATAGGGCTGGGAAGAGTTATATACGAGCTGCTAGGGAATGAAAGCTGTCAACAGTATGAACAAGCAATGGATCCCGCAAGCTTCAAAATCAACCAGCCAGGGCTGGAGAGATGGCTTAGCGGTTAAGCGCTTGCCTGTGAAGCCTAAGGACCCCGGTTCGAGGCTCGGTTCCCCAGGTCCCACGTTAGCCAGATGCACAAGGGGGTGCACGCGTCTGGAGTTCGTTTGCAGAGGCTGGAAGCCCTGGCGCGCCCATTCTCTCTCTCTCCCTCTACCTGTCTTTCTCTCTGTGTCTGTCGCTCTCAAATAAATAAATTAAAAATTAAAAAAAAAAATCAACTAGCCAGGCAGGGCAAGATGTACCCATGGGTGAGACGGTGGCATGTAAGGTCACGCAATCAGTCATAGGCGCTCTGATGGGATATGAGACCCGCTCAGAGGGAAGGAAATTGTGCCTGGCACTGAGACCTGATTCCAAGGGTGGGGAGAGAGGAAACTAAAGAGATCAATAACCTGGTGGGAATATGATCAAATCACAGTACATTCACACGGCAAAGTTGCCAATGAAATGTTCTTCAATGAAAGAAATAGAAATCGTTTGCCAATACCAAATAAGTAACTAATTCGGGGTGACAGAGGACTTAAAATATTTTCTTAGACCTCAATATATTTTTCAGTATTAAAGTATAATCTTCTAGTAGAAAAATTATTTGCTTAGTTTTATGCTCTTAAATATTTTATTTTTATTTATTTATTTGACAGAGAAAGAGGGAGAGAGAGAATGGGTGCACCAGGGCCTCCAGCCACTGCAAACAAACGCCAGATGCATGCGCCACCTTGTGCATCTGGCTAATGTGGGTCCTGAGGAATTGAACCTGGGTCCTTTGGCTTTGTAGGCTAACACCTTAACCACTAAGCCATCCATCCCTCCAGCTCTTGTAGCTGGACTTGAGGAATCATGAAACTGATGGTCACATTCCATATCTTCAGAAATATTTTGAGCATTCCAGACATAAAAATTATTTCTTCTACCAGACATGGTGGCTCATGCCTTTAAACCCAGCACTCTGGAGGCGGAGGTAGGAGGATTGCGGTGAGTTCGAGGCCACCCTGAGACTACATAGTGAATTCCAGGTCAGCCTGGGATAGAGTGAGACCCTACCTTGAAAAAAAAAAAAAAATTCTTCAACTTTATATAGTGAATAGATAGATGCTTTCCCTTGGCCAGAGCATTTTAGAAAAATATTTCATTTATTTGAGAGAGAGAGAAACAGAGAGAAAAAGGCAGGCAAAAAAACAGAGTGAATATGGGCACACCAGGGCTTCCTGCCACTGCAAACGGACTCCAGATACATGCGCCACTTGGCGCATCTGGCTTTATGTGTGTCCTGAGGAACTGAACCCAGCTCATCAGCTTCCAGGCTTTGTAAACAAGCATCTTTATCCACTGAGAAATGTCTTTAGTCCACCAAGGGGATTTTAAAAAGTGTATCATAGCCGGGTGTGGTGGCACACGCCTTTTATCCCAGCACTCAGAAAGCAGAGGTAGGAGGATCGCCATGAGTTCGAGGCCAGCCTGAGATGACATAGTGAATTCCAGGTTAGCCTGGGCTAGAGTGAGACCCTACCTCAAAACAAAAAAAAAAAAAAGGTGTCATAACCCTTATATTTGGGATTTTGTTCTAACTCAGAGCAACTTCAGAAAAGTTTAATCAAAATAGCTCATGGCTTAGAGAATAGATGTCAACCTGAATCATGTTGTAGTTAAGTATATTATGGATATTTTGTAGTTAAGTATATTATGAATCTTTGAGTGCTATGTTAGGAGTTATTCCCTACAGACTTACTCATTGTGACGTCTCCTTCCCAGGCAAATTCCACATCTCCAAGATTTCCCCACTCCGTGTTGGTTTGTACATGAAATCACAGGACGACCAAGCCTGACCTGCCAGAAAATATCTGCTTGTGTTTGGACATAAACCACACCAGAAGTTCTAAATCATGCTTGTGTGGGAAGACATGGGGTAACAAGTTGCACGTGGAGAAGATAATAAGAGAAAAGAACAAGTTACAGATCAAAAACTTTGAAGGGGCCGGGGCGTGGTGGCGCACGCCTTTCATCCCAGCACTCGGGAGGCAGAGGGAGGAGGATTGCTGTGAGTTTGAGGCCAGCCTCAGACGACATAGTGAATTCCAGGTCAGCCTGAGCTAGAGTGAAACCCTACCTAGAGAAACCAAAACAACTTTAACGGGTGTAGCAAAGTGTTAATTAAAGCTCACAGAAAACAGGGACTGGAGAGTTGGCTTAGCAGTTTGCCTGCAAAGCCTAAGGACCCGTGTTTGACTCCCCAGGTCTCAGGTAAGCCACAGAAGGTGCCTTGTGTGCAAGGTCTCACATTTGCACAAGGTGGCATATGCATCTGGAGTTCAATAACAGTGGCTGGGGGACCTGACATGCCAATTCTCTCTCTCCTTGGCTCTCTTAAAGAAAAGAAGGCCAGTCTGGGCTGGAGAGATGGCTTAGTGGTTAAGCACTTGCTTAACCTAAGGACTCCAGTTCGAAGCTCCATTCCCCAGGATCCACATTAGCCAGATGCACAGGGGGCACATGTGTCTGGAGTTCATTTGCAGTGGCTGGAGGCCCTGGCATAACCATTTTCTCTCTCTCTCTCTCTCCCCCTCTTTCTCTATCTGTCGCTCTCAAATAAATAAATAAAAATAAACAAGAAAATGTTCAGTCTGGCTTGCCTCAAAAATAAAATGAAACAAAAGTGGACAGAAAACAAATTGCCTTCAATAGGAGTGTATTCTTCCTGAGGTAGACTCAAGCTTTTCAAAGTTAAGTAGACAACATTTCAACACTCACATTTCCAAAACAAATAACAAAATCAAGCCACAGACCCTGCACCCTTTATTTTAGCTCATACTTAGCAACCTTTATTAAATTTGTCAACACCATTATTTAGTGACATCTCCAGAGAATGACCCAATATATTGGAATATTTACCTTTGGTGTATAAACATACGTCAACTGCAAAAACCATATCTCTGGGTAATTGTATCCTTACAGTTTAACTAATAATTGGTAAGATCGTTGAAATAACAAAAATTCGACAGACGTGGTATATTCCTTTACTGGTAACTATTTTTTTTTATTTTTATTTTTTTTGTCCTAGAAGTGCTATTGCCTTGCTTAAGAGTAAAGATGTGTGGGGGGAAAAAAAAGTCTATTTTTCTGGAAATCTGATCAGGCAGATTAGGAAAGGAACTATATTAGGGCTTTCCACAGAAACAGACCAACAGAGAGAGTATATAAATTCAGCAAAAGTGTTCGGTAGTTACTTTTCTCATTGTTACAAAAAAATACCTAACACGTACACCTTATAGGCAATCAGATTAATTTTTTTTTTTTTTTTGAGAGTGACAGACAGAGAGAAAGACAGATAGAGGGAGAAAGAGAGAATGGGCGAGCCAGGGCCTCCAGCCACTGCAAACGAACTCCAGACGCGTGCGCCCCCTTGTGCATCTGGCTAACGTGGGACCTGGGGAACCGAGCCTCGAACCGGGGTCCTTAGGCTTCACAGGCAAGCGCTTAACCGCTAAGCCATCTCTCCAGCCCCAATCAGATTAATTTTGCTCGTGGTTTCAGCGGGCTGTGGTGTGGGCTCATGCATTTGGCAGAATTATCATGGTGGCGGGAGATCGAACGTTCTTCTTTGTCCCATGTCAGAGAAAGAGCGAGAAAAGGGGACTTATAACCAGTTATAACCTTCAAAGACATGCCCCAGTGACCCCTTCCCCCAGCTAGGTCCCATCTCCTTTAGTCTATGCCATCTTCCACCAGCTGTGCCATCCTCTGGGGATCAAATGCTGAACACAGGAGCCTCAGGCATTGGTATTAGAACTTTGGAACAGAGGCAAATGCAGAGAAACAGATCAGCAGTTATTTCATAGAAGCGATGGGCTGACAAGACGGTGGAGGCCAACAAGCTCCACGCTCTGAAGTCGGCCTGGGGCAAGAAAATGCAATGTCCCCGTGGAAAGGCAACCAGGCAGGATACACTGGCTATTAGCCTCTTCGTTCTAATTGGATAAGCATCTGTCCCCCTCTAACACACACAGACACCCCCCACCCCGCCCTGCCACACTGGGGAGGACAACCTGTTTGACTCAATTTTTTTCTTCCCCAAGGTAGGGTTTCACTCTAGCCCAGGCTGACCTGGAATTCACAGGGTGGCCTCGAACTCACGGCGATCCTCCTACCTCTGCCTCCCAAGTGCTGGAATTAAAGACGTGCGCCACCACACCCGGCTATGTTTGACTCAGGTGTTAACATCACCCATTATATATACCGAGAGCGATTGTGCTTCACAAGGACCCTTACTGGGTGAAATCCCACTTAAAGACAACCCTGTTGTCAGTATGATTTTTCAAAAAGGGCCAAAGGTCAAGGTGTGTGGGGGGTGACATCACTTTCCCGAGGGATACCGAGCTGCCAACAGTGACAGAGCTAGGTTTGAAGTCCATGTCAGCAGCAGAGTTACATTGTCAAGTACCCTTTCTTTATTTTTTTTTAAATTTTTTTTTTTTTAAATTTGAGAGCGACAGACACAGAGAGAAAGACAGATAGAGGGAGAGAGAGAGAATGGGCGCGCCAGGGCCTCCAGCCTCTGCAAACGAACTCCAGAGGCGTGCGCCCCCTTGTGCATCTGGCTAACGTGGGACCTGGGGAACCGAGCCTCGAACCGGGGTCCTTAGGCTTCACAGGCAAGCGCTTAACCACTAAGCCATCTCTCCAGCCCAAGTACCCTTTCTTAGAATTCCTGGAATGGGCCCCTTAGCGATCCTGTGGTCCTGTCCTTGTCTATGAGTGGCTGGAGAGCAGCGTCAAAGGGACCAGTGACCGAGTGTCCCAGGACTTCCCTTGGGCTTCAGCTGTTGTTGCCTTGTCCCGTGGCCTGGGTGAGTTTGGCCTTTGTTGGAGCATGGCTCCATCCCTCACCTCCTCTCTTAGTCTACCCTGCAAGGGGGTGCAGAAGCCTGCTCCAGGACCCTCTTCCAGCTTATGACATCAGCCAAACGTTTCCCTGGGTGTCGCCCGTTCTACCCTCTGGCCAGGTGCAGCTCTCCATCCCTGATCCATGCCTGAGTAGGGAGAACCCCAGACATTTCACGGGCGGCCAATTAGCACCTCTTTGCTCCTCTCTCGGAAAAAGTGATGCACTATGGGATCATCTTTTCTGTGTGCAATTTGGAAAACTCGGTTCTTAAGGCTTTAGGAAAGGTGACATGGGGATCCGGGTAAATGCAAGAGAAGGGAAAAATGGAAGAAAAGGGAATAGGGGAGGAAGAGAAGAGAAACGCTTGGAGGAAGGACACTGCCCAGAGAACGTTCTTTCCCCCCCGATAACACTATGGCTGACATTTATTGCATCCTGTCAGCCAGGACTCCAAGTGTCTTAAGTGCATCTCACTCGCCAGTGAGGTAGACGTCAAATTCATTTTACTAAAAAGCTGAGGTAAAGGTATCAAGTGCCCAGGCCTCTTTTAGCCCCCCGCCCTCCAACAGTCCTAGCTCAGAATCTGCACAACAGAGAAACTGTGCAGCCGTTTTCGAAGTATGACCCAACAATTATTTGATGGAGAGTAAGCTGCTTGCCTTGATTTCTTTCAATATACAACTAGGTTTCCCGAGTGGAAGATCTCAGCCAACCAACCAATAATCAATCGGAGAGGTAATCATTTATTAATCAGAAAGGTTTGTTGAGGGGCTGGAGAGACGGCTTGGCGGTTAAGGCATTTCCCTTCAAAGCCAAAGGACCTTGGTTCGATTCTCCAAGACCCTCGTTAGCCAGATGCACAAGGGGGCGTGTGCGTCTGGAGTCCGTTTGCAGTGGCTGGAAGCCCTGGTGTGCCCATTCTCTCTCTCTCTCTCTTTCTCCTGCTCTCTCTTTCTCTCTCTCTCTCTCAAATACATAAATAAAATATTAAAAAATTAAAGTTAAAAAAATGTTCACTGAACATGCATGGTTAGCCAGGCATAATAAATACATTAAGTTATACTTCAAAAAAAACAACAATAAAAGGACAGCATGTATTGTAATTAGCTATGCTTCCTGCTAGAATGGAGCCCCCTCTTACTGAGGGAACACCTTCTCAGCTCTGCTCAGACTCAACTGGATGTACATGGTTCACACACGTTAGTGAGGACCCTCTAGAATTCTCAGTTTACCAAATAAAACGTTAATATAGCTATTTTTATTTTCCCAAATTGAAACCTGGCTTGTAAGAGGAGGAAACTAATGAAACTTACAAGGCAAACTTACAAGACTCCAGAAGCTCAGAAAGTTAGAAACACCCCCCCCCCACACTTCACTGTTAGATAAGCAATAAATGATTGGTCGAGGACGCTTTGGGGTGAAGCTGCCTGCAAGGTGGGCAGGGGAATGCCACTTTCGGAGTCATTGTCCTTGACGCGGTGGGCTTTCCAGTGACGTCACTGTCTTTGCGTCACGCCTGCTCCTGAAAGTGACCCCAGTGCGATCACTCACTGGCTCACTAAGCTAGACTTAGTTGGGGTCATTTCAGTGGTCTGTCCTCGCCTGGACTGAATAGGCATTTGTTCATGTCTCCCCAGGATTATTCACATAACATAATCTCACCCACAGGCATACCCAGAGTCATATGCATTATACATGAAAACCCACGTACTAACCAGGGACACAGACCATTATAAAGCAACCTCAATGCTTATTACTTAATTAAAAAAAAAAACATTTTATTTTGCTTATTTATTTGACAGAGAAAGAGGGAGAGAGAGAAAGAGAGAGAACGGGCACTACAGGATCTCCAGCCACTGCAGTTGAACTCCAGATGCATGCGCCACCTTGTGCTTCTTGCTTATTGTGGGTCCTGGGGAATCGAACCTGGATTCTTTGGCTTTGCAGGCAAATGCTTTAACCACTAAGCCATCCCTCTAGCCTATTTTTTTTTTTAAATAATTTGATTGGGGCATAACAATACAGTTAAGTACAGAAACATCAAAGTTCATAGTTAAATAAATGCTAAATGTGGACATATGAGATGTCTATGGGTATAAATATAATATAAATCTGAGGGGCAACTGCTCTCTGAGTCAGAAATTGCAGACTATTTGTACCTCCTATTACCAGTGGGGTCACACTTGGTCTGGTCTCCTCTGCCATGAATTTCTTTTTTTTTTTTTAAAGATTTTATTTTTATGTATTTATTAGAGTCAGCGAGAGGGGAGAGAGAGAGAGAAAATGGGTGCACCAGGGCCTCTAGCCATTGCAAACAAACTCCAGACACATGCGCCACCATGTGCATCTGGCTTACATAGGACCTGGAGAATCAAACCTGGGTCCTTAAGCTTCGCAGGCAAGTGCCTTCACCAGTAAGCCATCTCTCCAGCCCTCTAAAGACTTTATTTTTATCTCCATGGATTTTCTTATCTGTTTTTTGACCTACATTTAAATGGATCCCTGAAATGTGAACTTTCATATCTGTCTACTGGAAGTGGGCATTCACCCACATTGCCCGTACTACAGTTGGCTCTTTCTGTTGCTGGGTGGTAGGCCACCCCTTACCCCCTACCCCCACAGGTTCGTCCTGTGGAAGCCAGCTCTGAGATGGAGAGGAGTGAGCCAGCAGGGTAACCCCTAGGAAGAGCTCCCAGGATGGGCCCCCATGGACAGAAGGAACAGGAGGAGGTTTCCAAGACAGGCAGGAGAGTGAGGCTCAGACTCAGGACAACCTCTATGAAGGCCCAGGGTTCTGAAGCGAAGGGGGCCTGTCTTCATGACCGGGGGTGAATGTGAGCTCCTGGGGCAAGGTGGGTGTCCTTGCCTCTAAGACCATTCTGGAAGGAGCTGCAAGCTCAAAGTCTGTCGACTACAGGCAGCTGAGACAAAACGTCCCACCTTGAAGGGGATCAGGGAGACGCAGCAGCGTGCCATCAAACTTCTGTGAGTTTATCCGTTATCCTACTAAAGAGCGCGTGGGTTAATTCCAGTATAAGCTTGTGGTGTGTTGCACTCAATGGTCCGTTCTTGGGACAAACATCCAACCAGACACAGTTTATTGGAGGGAGGGGTTTAATTTAGGCTTATGTATCTAATAGAATTTCGTTTTCTTTTCGTTTTAAAGTACATTTTATTTATTTATTTATTTGAGAGAGAGAGAGAGAGAGAATGGGTGTTCCAGGGCCTCCAGCCACTGTCAACAAACTCCAGATGCGAGTGCCCTCTTGTGCATCTGTCTTACGTGGGTCCTGGGGAATCAAACCAGGGTCCTTTGGCTTTGCAGGTGAGTACCTTAACCGCTAAGCCATATTTTCCAGCCCTCTAGGGGGAATTTCTATCAATGGTGTAAGAAGCTGGCTCCTTTTTATAGACTCAAATGGGAGAGAAACTTCTGACAGCCAGCAAGCACAAAACTTCCTGACCTCAAACAACTCTCCCCACACCTTCGGACTGGACTGGAGGTCCACCCCCAAACACGCCTTAGGGGGCTAGACCTCAGGATCCATGCCCCGGTGATACACCCCCCTTGTAGTGAAGATCTGCCCGCCAGAAGTTCAACTAGACAAGTGAAAAACTGATAAAGTCTATTGGGCTGTACATTCAGATTACCACATTCAAACTACTGCATGGTGGTTTGAATCAGATGTCCTCCATAAACTCCTGGGTTCTGGGAGACCGCTTCCCACCTAAACCACAGAGGTCACGTTGCCTCATTGAGCATCAGGAAGTGTCTATAGGCAAAGACTGAGGTTTCTGTCACGGCCAACCACACACTCCTGAGTTTCTGTCTGTACGGTGCCTATCGGCTCCTAAGTGGGCTCTCTGAAGCAGTTTGTGTTCGTACCTTGCTCCCATACGCTTTTCTTTAACCTAAAAAATTGTATTTATTTATTTACTTGCAATCAGAGAGGATGGGAAGAGAGAGAGAAGAAAGACAGACAGAGAGAGAATGGACATGCCAGGGCTTCCAGCCACTGCAAACGGACTCCAGACGCGTGCACCCCCTTGTGCATCTGGCTAACGTGGGTCCTGGGGAATCGAACCTAGGTCTTTTGGTTTCACAGGCAAACACCTTAACCACTAAGCCATCTCTCCAGCCCTCATACGCTTTGCTTGATCTTTTTTGCTGGGTTCTACATGCTCCAACAGAGAGCCAGAACTGTGACATAACTCCCTGACAATCCTATGGGGCTCTTTGATGATATCGTTGAAGCATTAAGCTAATAGCCCTGGGATCTCCAAACATCTCAATAGGTGCAATGATAAATTCCTTTGAGTCATGTCTGTGACGTCAGCACACAAGCCATCCCTCTCCCGCTGAACTTCAATACACTAGCTGCTCCCTGTCACGTAATCTCCTGGAAATACAGAAGTGGAGACGGGGTCCTGGCTCAGTGGGTAACAGCACTTGATGCACAAGCAGTGAGGACCCAGGAGGAGCTGGTTCATTCTGAGTTCGATTTCCTAGAACCCACATACAGAGTTGGGCATGGTGGGCCACGCATGCCTGTGACCCCAATCCTGTGGTGAGTGGAGAGCAGAGAATCACAGGGTCAAGGGACAACAGCAGCTCTGGGTTCAGAGAGAGATTCCCCATCTCACAGAAATATATGAATGCAAGGAAGAGCTCAGTACAATCCTCTGGCCACAGCTTGTACCCACACGCGGGACACACGCATCACCGCACGCATACCACACCATACAAACTACTACAGACACATGTGGGGAAAAAAAAGTACGGAGACACGGGCTGGAGAGATGGCTTAGCGGTTAAGTGCTTGCCTGTGAAGCCTAAGGACCCCAGTTCGAGGCTCAGTTCCCCAGGACCCACGTTAGCCAGATGCACAAGGGGGTGCACGTGTCTGGAGTTCGTTTGCAGAGGCTGGAAGCCCTGGCACGCCCATTCTCTCTCTCCCTCTTATCTGTCTTTCTCTCTGTGTCTGTCACTCTCAAATAAAAAAATAAAATTATTAAAAAAAATATGGAGACACAATCCTCAGATTATTAAATTCTTGGGCAAAAGCAACCATGGTGGAAGAGGTTGGTACTGAGTCCACCTTACAGATGAGAAAAGCAAAAAGCAAGATCAGGGCCTGGAGAAATGGCTTAGTGGTTAAGGCGCTTGTCTGTAAAGCCAAAGGACTCAGGTTCCATTCCCCAGGGCCCATTCTCTCTCCCTTTCTCTCTCTCTTTCCCTCTCTCAAATAAATAAATAATTTTTTTTTTAAAAAAAGCATAATCAGTTCTGATGCCTGCAGACTGAAGCACTCAAGAAACACTTCCAAGCCAAAACTTCATTTTCAGACATCATAGCCAAGACCCAGAAAGAGGAGGCATTCTGTCTGCGGTCACACGCCACCAGCTGAAATCTGATGGAGTCTGAAATGTGTGCTTTTTGATTCTGTGTTCTATTCAGACAGTTTCTGGAAAGCCAAAGTGGCCATCACTTCAGATCCTAGCTGCTCTCTTTGTTTGTTTGTTTGTTTGTTTGTTTGTTTGTTTGTTTGTTTGTTTTTGAGGTAGGGTCTCGATCTAGCTCAGGTTGACCTGGAATTCACTATGGAGTCTCAGGGTGGCCTCGAACTCACAGCGATCCTCCCACTTCTGCCTCCCGAGCGCTGGGATTAAAGACGTGTGTGCCACCACACCCGGCCTTCGCTGCTCTTCGAACAGCCCTCTGCTTAGAGTGGCCATGAACCCAAATGTTCCCTGTGTCTCACGGAGAGCGCATGTTCAGACAACCCAATAGAAAAATTAAGAAAATGAAAGCACCTCTTTATCCAGAACTCATCAAGTTAGCACCTTTGCGTCAATGGACAGCATCCCCCTACGCTGGAGACATGCTGAAAGCCAGGTGTGCTGGGCTGGGCTATACTGGGCTGGACCAGCCCCTTCCCCCAACACCTTCTGGCCACTAGGGCAGGTCAGATAAGATCTGAGAAAACAGGTAGGAGGTGGGGGGGGGGGGGTTACTCCTTTTACAAGAGTCAAGTGCCCAAAGCCAGCCATCTCCTTCTTGTGCCCACATTCTCTCTCTCCTCTGCTGGGCTCTGACCCCACAGCTCCCACAGTATAAGCGGAAGATAGCTAGGCCTTCCAGCTCCACAGCCATGTTCACTCGCTACCCTAAAAATGTCGCTGGTCTTATTTACTTACTTTTTAAACTTATTTTTATTTAGCTATTTATTTTTTGAGGTAGAGTTTCGCTCTAGTCCAGGCTGACCTGGAAGTTACTATGTAGTCGCAGGGTGACCTTGAACTCACGGCAATCCTCCTACCTCTCTGCCTCCCAAGTGCTGGGATTAAAGGTATGCACCACCATGCCCGGCTGGCCTTTTTTTTCCCCCTCAATTTTTATTAATATCTTCCCATGATTATAAAAAATATCCCATGGTAATACCCTCCTTCACCCCACTTTCCCCTTTGAAATTCCATTCTCCATCATACCCCCTCCCCATCTCAGTCAGTCTCTCTTTTATTTTGATGTCATCATCTTTTCCTCCTCTTATGAGGGTCTTGTGTAGGTAGTGTCAGGCTCTGTGAGGTCATGGATATCCAGGCCATTTTGTGTCTGGAGGAGCACGTTGTAAGGAGTCCTACCCTTCCTTTGGCTCTTACATTCTTTCTGCCACCTCTTCCGCATTAGACCCTGAGCCTTGGAAGGTGTGATCGAGATGTTACTCAGTACTCCAGTCACTTCTTTCCAGCACCATGATACCTTCTGAGTCATCCCAAGGTCACTGCCATCTGAAAAGAGAAGATTCTCTACCCAAAGTGAGAGTAGCATTGATATAAGGGTATGAACATTAATAGAAGTGCTTACTGGGCAGTTTGATAAGCACAGTATATACATTTATCCAGACATCAGCAGACATTATACCCCTAGGGCTCATGACTACCACTGTTTTAAGTTTGCAGTATCAGGGATATATTCCCTCCCATGGAGCGGGCCTCCAATCCAATTAGAGGGCAGTTGGTTTCCACCATGATAGATGTGCCACCATTGTATCTGTTGGCTCATTTGGCCTGGCTGGCCAATTATAAGGCTTGCAGTGTCCACTGTTGAGTATCTTCACTGGTGGTATCTCTTTCTTCCACTGAACCACATGTAGAATGGCTTCTTCCACCTTTCTGTCAGCCCGGCTGACCTTTTTAAAATATATATAGGAATTTTGCTATGGAATTTTTAAATATACATTTATTTATTTATTTATTTGAGAGAGTGATGAGAGAGGATGAGTGTGCCAGGACCTCCTGTCACTGCAAATAAACTCCAGATGCCCTCACCACTTTGTGTACGTGGCTTTCTGTGGGTACTGAGGAAATCGAACAGGCTTTGCAAGCAAGCACCTTTAAATCCTCAGCTATCTCACCAGTCCCCTTTCCTGTAGAACTGTAATGGGAAAGAGACAAAAGAATCTGAGATGTTCCCAAAGGCCCATGTGCTGAAATCTTAGGCCCAACTGGCACTTGTGGCCACTGGGAACATACCGTTGAAGGGGATAGTATGACCCTGCCCCTTTCCTCAAACTCCCCTTTTCTCTCCCTGCGTGGGAGGAAGCTTGCTCTACCATCCACTTCCTTGGCCGTCATCAGCTGTCTCAGCATGAGCCCAATAGCCACGGGGTGTACAGCCTCCGAAACCGTGAGCCGAAATAGATCCTTCTGGTTCTCAGGGTGATTAGGTGGCGTGTTTCATTACGGTTACAGAAGGTAACTTGGCATTAGTGAGAGAACACTCGGGGAGGCTTCTGCAGCCATAGGTAAACAAGAGGTAGGGGGTGACTCAGGGTATGACCCGGCTCATGAAGGAATTTGGACCTGTCGTGACTGCAAGGATAAACCACCACGTGATTTCACGGTTGCAAGTCATGTCTGAGGTTTTAGAAAAATCACTGTGGGGGCTGGAGAGATGGCTTAGTGGTTAAGGCACCTGCCTGCAAGGTCAAAGGACCTCAGTTTGACTCTCCTTTCAAAGACCCAGATGTAAGCCAGATGTACAAGGGGGCACATGAGTCTGGAGTTCGTTTGCCGTAACAGGAGGCCCTGGTGCGTCCATTCTCTCTGTCTCTCTTCTTCTGCCTCATTTTCTTCAAATAAATCAATACAAATAAAATATTAAGGGCTGGAGAGATGGCTTAGCAGTTAAGGCATTTGCCTGCAAAGCCAAAGGACCCAGGTTCAATTCCCCAGGACTCACGTAAAGCCAGATCCACAAGGGGCACATGCGTCTGGAGTTCATTTGCAGTGACTGGAGTCCCTGGTGCACCCATTCTCTCTCTCCCTCCATCTTTCTCTCTATCAAATAAATAAAAATAAAATAAAAATATTTAAGAAAATAATTTTTAAAAATCACTCTGTTCAAGGGCAAGAGTGGGGAGGAGAATAAAAGGTAAGACCAAATCAAGAGACCATAGCAACTGCTGGGATGTTTGGCTAGGTCCAGGGAGCTCCTGGCCACTCTTTGGAGTGTGCAAACAGAGACAGAGAAGCATTCCCTTGTGGTTACGAAGGCTCACACTTCAAACAAGATCCTCTGAGAGGAAACCAGGCTTGGTGGCACACGTCTTTAATCCCAGCACTCAGGAGGCAGAGGTAGGAGGAAAGCCATGAGTTCGAGGCCACCCTGAGACTCCATAGTGAATTCCAGGTCAACCTGGGCTACAGCATGACCCTACCTCAAAAAAAAAAACAAAAAAAAAAGAGGGAGATGGCTTAGTGGTTAAATGCTTGCCTGTGAAACCTAAGGACCCCGGTGCAAGGTTCTACTCCCCAGGACCCACGTGAGCCAGATGCACAAGGGGGCGCACGTATCTGGAATTCGTTTGCAGTGGCTGTAGGCCCTGGCGTGCCCATTCTCTCTCCCTCTCTCTCTGTCTCTCTCTATATATATATCTGCCTCTTTCTCTCTTTGTCTGCCACTAAATATATAAATAAATAAAAGTAAACAAACAAAAATAAAAAGATCCTCTAAGAGATCCCATAAGACTCCTTCACAACCCCAAGTTCAAGGCTGTGAAATTGAGGGATGTCAAGGACGAGAGGTAGGTCTGAGATGGCTACCCCTCCACCCAAGCCGAAGTGGGCTTCTTTTCTCAGTTCCCCCCCCCCTCCACGACCCCCCACCACCACCCCCGCTAATACCCGCCCCCCAAAAGGGGGACAGCAGGCAGTTCCATTTTCTTGTGTAGCAGCTCACAAATCCAGGCGTCACAAACAAAGGGGATTCTGTTACCGGTAAATACCATTTGAAATACAATCTCTGTAGGGGCTTCATGTTTGTGACGAATTTTATAAATTGTTGCAGTAATTAACAGGGCATAAAACAGGTTTCCTACCCCATCAGCGAAGGCCTTCCTGAATACTCCATTGTGAGCTGGGCCCTGGGATCTCAGAGAGCTGACTCGGGGTGACTTGGGGTGTGGGAAAGGGCCGGGCTGGGGCAACACGGGGGAAAAAACGCCTCCATTCATAGGCGGTGGTTTAATGGGTTTATTTTTAGGTGGCTTAGAAAACAACATAGAGACTTACCTTCTCAGCCCTCCCCTCCATAAATTAGAATGGGGCCCATCGCCTGGCAGATAATTAGGAATTTCCCCTGTATTTAGCCAGAAGCTGGGCACCCAAGTATGATTCCTCCTTTGCTGTACCTGCTGGGGGGGATTTTTCCCCTCCCCCACTTTTGCTCTTTTGTCCCTCCCCCTTTCTCTTTCTCTCTCTCTCTCTCTCTCTCTCTCTCTCTCTCTCTTTCTCGGAAACTTGTCAAACACTATATATTGCGAATAAAGACCTCAATTCACGAACAGAAGTTTGATGTCTTTCTGAAACATAAGACCCTCTCTTTTTTTTTTTTAATAACTTTTTTTGTTCATTTTTATTTATTTATTTATTTGAGAGTGACAGCCAGCCAGAGAGAGAAAGAAGCAGATAGAGAGGGAATGGGCGCACCAGGGCCTCCAGCCACTGCAAATGAACTCCAAGATGCGTGAGCCACCTTGTGCATCTGGCAGACGTGGGTCCTGGGAAATCGAGCCTCCATCTGGGGTCCTTAGAACCTTCTTGATGTCTCACAGGACCCAGGGAGCTGACCTCAAGATCCTTACTGCCACCCCGTAGGATGGTGTTTCTCTATCTCCACGCGGTCGGCAGGCTGCCTGCAGAGGGAAAGTCAGCAAGCATAGTGCCCTTGGTGCTTCTCTCATATATATATTTTTAATTAAGATATATTCCATGCAGATAAGAAATATAGCTAGTACAAATAGTGCTTTGAACCCACTCACTACCTAGCTGAGAGTGTAAAACATCGCAGATCCATCTGAAGCCGCCTGACCCTTCTCCCATGTTCCTTAGGGTGACATGGTCACAAAAGGGGTTAAGGAAGCTCGCTCAGTCCATTCTTGCGATCCTCTTACCTCAGCCCCCCCCCAAGTGTGGGATTATTAGACATGTGCCACCCCACAAGGCTAAATATCTGTTATTTTTATGAGGTCTTAGCTTTGGATGTTTTGAGCTAAATGCTGTTACTTAGTGAAAATTTCTCCCCAATTCTTGTTTTCTGAAAGGAAAAAAAAAAAAAAAAAAAACACTGTATATAAGTACATTCTAGCATCTCTTAGCAGAGGGGAGGGAGAAAAGCAGATGAGTGGTTCTGCATTCTGGATCTTTCTCGGGTACCCTTCCCCTCAATATGTCATTGCTCAGGTCCTGCTTCCATTCATCTCTACTATACCTGGTCCAGGGCCCAGGAGTCTGTGTGGTTGGTTTTTTTCTTTCCCCATGTGGCAGGGTATTCACTGGTGGGCATGTATAGTCATTGGAAAAGTACCCTGGTGCCTTCGTTTATGAATATAGCAGGAAGAAGTCCGACTGCCATCTCAAAGATGCCCGGCCACAAGGATGCACTTAACCATCAAATGGCAAAGTACCAACCAGACACAGCTCAAGTTCCCTTGCTTGCTTTCACCTAACTCCCTATGGACTTGTTTGTGTATACCCAACCACAGAAGGGGTAGATCTACCTACTCCTTTCTAGAAACTTCTTTTTTTTAATTTTTTTGTTTATTTTTATTTATTTATTTGAGAGTGCCAAAGACAGAGAAAGATGGGGAGAGAGAGAGAGAGAGAGAGAGAGAGAGAGAGAATGGGCTCTCACTGCAAAACAAACTCCAGACGCGTGCACCCCCTTGTGCGTCTAGCTTACGTGGTTCCTGGGAATCGAGCCTCGAACCAGGGTCCTTAGGCTTCACAGGCAAAGTGCTTAACTGCAAAGCCATCTCTCCAGCCTCAGTAGAAACTTCTTTTTAAAATTTCATATATTTATTACAGATGAACTCCAGACGCACGCGCCACCTTGTATATCTAGCTCACGGGGACAGTGGGGAATCAAACCTGGGTCCTCAGGCTTCACAGGCAAGAGCCTTAACTGCAGAGCCATCCCTCCAGCCCTTTGCTAGAGACTTCTGACAGTATCTCTCTTAATGCTGACCATGGAGACACAATAGGCAAATGAAGTCTCTGTGTAGTAATGGTGAAAAGCAGCTTATTTGTAATTGACTCTGCATTTTTCAAGCATACTGAATCATCGAGACTTCTCCATAGTATTTTTTTATTATTTAATTCTCATTTTATGGACCCATGAGTATGAAAAGTGAAATTCAGACAGTTAGGTCATTTTTCCCTAGCTGCCACTGGTTTTGCAACCCAATTATGCCCCTGTAGCACCTCCCTTTGACCTTGGGCAGAACACAACCTGGTTTGCAGAGTGGCTGGCCTCCACGGATGCTCAGTGGGCGATTGCTATGCCAAGTCCATTGTCTGTTCTCTGGGGATTTAATCCGATGTGACTCAGCGCTATTGGGAGGGCATTGTAATAAATAATAATAATAAATAAGCAGTAATATTTTTCCCAACTTGGTAGCAAAACTCCATAAATAAGGATCGTATTCTTTACCTCCTGACACAAATAAGAATTCATAATTAGGCTGGAGAAATGGCTTAGCGGTTAAGGCGTATGCCTGCAAAGCCTAAGGACCCAGGTTCTATTCCCTAGGACCCATGTAAGCCAGAGACACATGGTGGCACATGTGTCTGGAGTTCGTTTGCAGTGGCTGGAGGCCCTGATGCACCCATTCTCTCTCTCTCTCTCTCTTTCTCTCTCTCTCTCTCTCTCTCTGTAATAAATAAAATCTTTTAAAAAAATAAGAAAAGATTTGGGATCCCTGAGTTCCAGGATCCTCGGACAGCTGCCTGGCTCCTTCGCCTCACCGCATGGACCTGGGTCGATGGAGAAAATGGACATGAAGGGTCGCCCCCTCTACCTATCATGTAAAGTAACGGCCCGAGTCTCTGACCCCCACAAGTCTCTCCGTTTCTACCACAACCAGGAGCCTACAACAGGCTAACTAACGTGTTAGCTGGGAAATGGGAATAAGATCCCAGAATCTTCCCAGATCTGCAGAGCTATTGCTAAGACATGCTTCCACACATGTGTGAATGCTATTTCTAGATGCCATGCAAAGTTCCTTCTTTTAACGTTTTGTTGTTCTGAGAATAGATTAAAGCTTTTAGGGACTTCATTTTAGCTGTATGGTGACCATATGAACTGGGTTATTTTTTTTTCTACATAAACATTGCATTTATGTCTGTTGTCCCAATGTAACTTTTTTTTTTTTGTTTGTTTTTTGTTGGGGTTCTCACTCTAGCTCAAGCTGAGCTGGAATGCACTAGGTAGTCTCAAGGTGGCCTCGAACTCACGGCGATCCTCCTACCTCTGCCTCCCGAGTGCTGGGATTAAAGGCGTGCGCCACCACGCCCGGCTCCCAATATAACTATTTGTTTAAGAACCACCCCCTTGTATGCTCAAAAGCGTTCCAGTTTGGGTAATGCGCTTCAGGAGCATGCGAGTTAAAGGGATCTTTGGTAGTCTGCATCTAGAGAGAAAAATCTAAGAGCTGGAGAGACTCCATGGGCCTGGCAGTATCTTTCTGTCAGGACTGTAGAGTTCAGGGTGAGGAGATGGCTTCGTGGGTAGAGCATTCCCTGCTCAAGCTGGAGAAATGGAGTTCGCTCCCCAGACTCCAGGTAAAAAGCCAAGAGCCATGGTGGGCTTCTATAACCCTATGATCCCAGCACACTGATGGCAAGAGGACAGGCCGAAACAGGAGAAATTTCCTGGAAACTCAATAGCGAGCCTAGCAAAGCACAACAAAGAGAGAAACCTTGCCTCCAATAATGTAAGAGAGGCAAGAACTGACCTCATATATGGATGAACACACACTAATGAATAATAAAAATTTTTAATAGGATATTTTATTTTTATTTATTTATTTGAGAGAGAGAGAGAGAGAGAATGGGCATGCCAGAGCCTCCAGCCACTGCAAACAAACTCCAGATGCATGTGTCCCCTTGTGCATCTAGCGTATGTGGGTCCTGGAAAATCGAACCTGAGCCCTGTGGCTTTGTAGGCAGACGCCTTAACCACTAAGCCATCTCTCCAGCCCAATAAACTTTTAGAAAAGATAATAGGACATAAGATAAGACTTTATGCTCCAAAATAAGCTTCCTATTTACTTATTTAGCTTCTGATTCTTTATCTGTAAACTGGGATAATACATGTTATCTACATAATAAAGATTAAAGCAGTCAGTCCATGTAGATATAAAATACAGAATTGGGCTGGAGAGATGGCTTAGTGGTTAAGGCACTTGCCTACAAAGCCTAAGGACCCCGGTTCAATTCCCCTGGTCCTGTGTTAGTGAGACTCACATGGTGGCACATGAGTCTGGAGTTCATTTGGAGTGGCTAGAGGCCCATTGTCTCTCTCTCTCCCTCTGTATCTAATAAATAAATAAAATGATTAAAAAAATTTAGCTGGGCGTGGTGGCACACATGCCTTTAATCTCAGCACTCGGGAGGTAGAGGTAGGAGGATCGCAGAGAGTTCAAGGCCACCCTGAGACTACATAGTGAATTTCAGGTCAGCCTGAGCTAGCGTGAGACCCTACCTCAGAAACACCCCCCCAAAAAAAATTTTTTTAAACACAGAATTATGGCTAGCATATAGTAGCCAGCATTACATATAGCTACTATTGTTGTTTATATTATTGTTCTTGACCTAATCTTCATTTGAACACAAAGCCAGAACCTATCTGACCACATGTCAGCACACACCGTTCTGTTACAAGCATTCAAAAGACTGGGCAGGGGCTGGAGAGATGGCTTAGCGGTTAAGCGCTTGCCTGTGAAGCCAAAGGACCCCGGTTCGAGGCTCGGTTCCCCAGGTCCCACGTTAGCCAGATGCACAAGGGGGCGCACGCGTCTGGAGTTCATTTGCAGAGGCTGGAAGCCCTGGCGCGCCCATTCTCTCTCCCTCCCTCTATCTGTCTTTCTCTCTGTGTCTGTCGCTCTCAAATAAATAAATAAATAATTAAGAAAAAAAAAAAAAAGACTGGGCAGATCCTACGCAGTCTTTTCTTACCTTGTTCTCCACACACTCCATGAGCTACCAGAAGCTGAGTGATGGCTCTTCCATCTTCCTCAGGGTCACTCGAGGACCCTGCACAGCAGCGTTACAGGACCGTGCAATAAATAATCATGAACAAATTAAAGCCACTTAATTTCTGCGAATTTGTGTGTGGCTCACGTTTCTCAACCTTCAACACCCTCGTGGTTGAAGAGTTATACACCCTGTCTTAGTCAGCTTCACACTGCTGGGACGACCCTACAAACCAGACACAGTTTGTAGAAGGAATGGAATTTATCTCCAGAAATTACAGAAAAGGGAGAAGTTTCATAATGGTGGAGGAAGCTGGCCCCTCTTTTTGTTAACTTTTTAAAAGTTAATTTAATTTATATATTTGAGAGAGAAAAAGGCAGAGAGAGAATGGGCACACCAGGGCCTCCAGCCACTGCAAACGAACTCCAGATGCATACACCACCTTGTGCGTCTGGCTTACATGGGTCCTGGAGAATTGAACCTGGGTCCTTTGGCTTTGCAGGCAAACACCTTAGCTGCTAAGCCATCTCTCCAGCTCAGAAGCTGGCCCTGCTTACACAGATCCAGAGAGGGTCATACTACCAAAAACATGCACACTCTGGGGATCCCAGGCAGAGCTCAAGCCCTCTGCAGACCTTTCATCAGGAAGCAGATCTGGCTCCAATAACATCTGAGGGATGGACCCCAGTGACCCCTCTTTCAGCCAGATGCCTGGAAATCCAAGTTATACCTTTAAGAAGACTCCTGCGTCTATTGGGGGACATCCATTCAAACTACCGCAAGGGATTCTATTATGCCTTAGATCTTGAAATGTCCCCGAAAAGCTCACATATTGAAGGCTTAGTCCCCAGAGTGGCAGTGTTTGGCCATGGGACTGTGAGAGGTGACCTCATCAATGGGTTCTAATCCCTTCATGGATTGGTAAATCAGTGGGCTATGGGAGGTAAGAGAAGCACTAGGAGACAGAGCTTAGATGAAGCAAGTAGCTCATTGGGAGGGTGTCCTTGAAAGGCGTACTGCAACTCCCTTTTTTCCTCCCTTCCTTTGTTTCCTGGCCACCTGAAGGTGAACAGACTTGCTCTAAGGACATGTCCTTCCTGATGTGTTACCTCCACAGGCTCAGAAACAACAGTTCAGTGACCACGAACTGAAATTTCTGAAATAACCGAAACCAAAATAATCTCTTTTCCTTTTACGTTCCCTCGGGTATTTTGTCTCAGTGACAGAAAACTGACTGACAGGTACGCTTCCATGTTTAAAAGGATTGACATCTGCCGGGGGTAGTTGGCGCACGCCTTTCATCCCAGCCCTCGGGAGGTAGAGGTAGGAGGATCACCGTGAGTTCGAGGCTGCCCTGAGACTACAGAGTGAATTCCAGGTCAGCCTGAGCTAGAGTGAAACCCTACCGCGAAAAAAAAAAAAAAAATGGGATTAACATCTGTGTTTATACAAACACAGTAACCAGAACTTGAGTGGCAAATCAAATCATGTGGTTCTAAGAGACCCAGAACTCTGTCTTCCCATTTCCCTCTCTCCCTTCCTGCCACTTGGCCACATTCTAAGTAAGCCAGAGGCTCTGAAATGACCTTTAGAGTTCTTGAGATTTCCACCAGAGTTGATGTTCCTCCTCTCTCCCCTCTGGGATCTTGTGACAGGAGAACTTAGAAACCAGGCGACGCTCTAAATCTCCTGTTGTCCCAGAGTCTCCTTCCAATCTAGGCAGCTGCACCCTGCTTGTAACATGTGATCTGGCTGGCGAAGCTGTAGAAAAACTCCCCTGAACTTCTGCAATTTTCCCGCTTGGAATCTCCAGTCACATAGCCCAGATGTTTTGACCCACAAATAACTAACTCAAAGTGACATCAAACTGCTTGCCATCCTGCCTGTAAGAACTCTGAACCACCCAAGTTCGGTGCTCATGCTTTGCAAGAGATTCACCTGAATCCACGCTGGCGTGATAACAAACCCTCTCTTCTCCTTCTGTTAGGTGGCCCAGAATCGACCTCAATATTCCTATTTGCTCCTGCTTCTGAGTCCAAATCCTTCTCATGCCAAACCCAGCCACTCTCCCACGGGTGTTAAACAAAACCTTGGGCCCAAGAAACTATCCATCTCAGAGTCCTCTGTTACAAATCATATACCTGACCATAATCACATTATTTCTAAATCTTCAAAGGAAATAAATGCCAGCACTCAGGGCTGGAGGATTGGCTTAGTGATTAAGGTGTTTGCCTGCAAAGCCAAAGGACCCAGGTTTGATTCCCCAGGACGCACGTTAGCCAGATGCACAAGGGGGCGCACGCATCTGGAGTTTGTTTGCAGTGGCTGGAGGCCCTGGCCTGCCCATTCTCTCTCTCTCTCTCTCTCTCTCTCTCTCTCTCTCTCCCTTTTTCTCTGTCAAATCAATAAATTAAATATATTTTTTAAAAGCCAGCACTGAATTTATTTGATTTAAAGGCAAAAAAAAAAAAAAGAAAAATTTTTAAAAGAGGCAACTCTTAGGATTTATTTGTAGCTCCATAAATTTCAGTATCATCAGGTTTGTGGGCAGGAAGGAGGGTCCCTCATTAACTTGCCATACAACCTAACATCAGAATTGCATTTCAGCTACAAATCAAGACCTCAAAACTTCACTGAGGTCCCTGCAAACTGATAGGTTGGTGGGCTCAGAAGCCCTGAATCTGTGTGGACTACTCTATTAAAAAGAAAAAAAGCAAGACATTTTTATGGCCCTGGGGGCTAATAAATGTTAAAATACCAAAGGTGGCAATATAACGGACACGCAAGCCATCCCGAAGGGTCTTAAATCTTGGAGCGGTGCCATTTACACGGCGAACCTGTCAAGTCTTGACGAGTATAATGAATTGTCCACTGGGCTCCACGCAGACATCAGGGAGGAATCACTGGGCATGTCAGGTATGGGATGTGACGCTTTCCAGTTACGGTCTTCCCTGTACGCCCGCCCCCACACACACTCCAAATGAGCAACCCCATGCCCCTTGTGAGCCTTTGTAAACAATGACCTTCACGAGTCAGCCCAAGGGCCTTGGTCTGCAGGCCACAGACACAGCTCTGTGGAATATTATTGTTCCTGCTCATTACTAGGGCCAGACTGAGTGCGGGGATGCTGTGAACTTATCACTTTGGGTACCCTTGGCCTCAGAGGGGGGTGCTGCAGATGTTTCTTAATAATGATCAGGAGAAATAACAATAGCAAATAATAACAGTATGAAAGCCATTGCTGTGATAGGATTTCTTGTCCCCTACCACGCTTCCATGATATGGAAGGTTCTGGGGAGGGGGGGGTTGTGTTCTGAGAGTGATGAAAACTTTCTTTGCTGTGGATAGGCAATGATTCAGGATCTGGGGTCCCGGAAAACTCAGCGGCCACACAAAGCTCTCACCGAGTCAGCAACTTCCTGGATTCTTGTCAATTCAAAGAATTGAAATCCAGGGGGTGGAGGGATGGCTTAGTGGTTAAGGCACTTGCCTGCAAAGCCAAAGGACCCAGGTTCGATTCCCCAGGAGCCACATAAGCTAGATCTACAAGGAGGTGCATGCATCTGGAGTTCGTTTTCAGTAGCTGGAGGCCCTGGTGCACCCATTCTCTCTCTCTCTCTCCCTGCCCATTTCTGTATCTCTCTGTCAAATAAATAAAAATAAAAATTTTTTTAAAGAATTTACATCCACAGACCAGAGGGTAAAGTTAACAGGTTTTATTAGATTATAGACAGAACTTAAGAGAAGGAAGGAAGACAGAACTAATGCCCAAGAGGAGACATGAATGGGGTTTCTGGGATGCCTACCTAGAGACCCAGACTGAGGTCTTTTTGAAGGTCATGGATGAAGACTAAGTTAGCCAGCCCCAAGGAGATCTTTTTAGGAAGGGCGTAGCCTTCTAATAACTATCTTTCCTAAGGAGGAACTCCTTTCTGTTGAGGCACTGAGGTTGAGTTCAAGGAAAAACAGATCTAGGGAGAGCACTCCTTACTGCAAGAACCGACTCAAAGACATTACATTCCTCACTTTGACTTTTGGGGCTGTGTCACCCCTAAACTGCCTCATCCACACTGCTTGGTAGATGACTGTTATGTTAGGATGCAGGCACAGAGATGTTGGGACACAATCAGTAGACCATGGGGAATGATGTTTGTGAAAGTTTAAAGGTCAAAAGAAGGCAGCATTGCTCCTTAGGAAGCCATTGATAAGTGCTACTTCCTTTTCCTGCTTTGTAAAATATATTCAGAGCTCTGGTTCCTGATGGGTCTCCTGGGACTTGAAGGGACGCAGTACCTGAGCACCCCTCCCCCCCCATACACACTTAGGTCTTCTCGCTTTCCCAATATATGGTCCCATTCCAGGGGTCCTTAACCTACTTTCTGTTCCCCAGCCACGCAAGATAGAAAAGAGCACAATGGGACTGGAAAGACGGCTTAGTGGTTAAGGCATTTGCCTGAGGAAGCCTAAGGACCCAGGTTCAATTCCCCAGGAGCCACGTAAGCCAGATGCACAAGGGGGCGCACGCGTCTGGTGTTCGTTTGCACTGGCTGGAAGCCCTGGCGTGCCTATTCTCTCTCTCTCTCTCTCCCCACCATCTGTGTCTTTCTGTCTTTCCCTCTCGCAAATAAATAAAAATTTTAAAAACAAAAGAGCACAGTTCACAACAGTCAGTGGAAAGTGAAGCAGAAAATGAGATATAGGCCAGAGAGGGGCCAGGGGGGATAAGGAGGCCATCTGTCTGGCCAATGTGGCGCTTGGACAAGAACAAGCTTGGCTCTTTCAGGAGAAAGAGCTCAGATCCCATCCCATGCAACTCGGTGGCTTCCTGGAGTTGCCAATGGAGAAGGCTGGTGTGCACGTGTGAGGTAGGTTAGCCTGCCAGTCATTTGAACCCGGACCTCTGGACACTGTCAGACGACATTGCGATGTCCAAAATATGACTTCTTGGGAGGGTACACACTGCCAGGTCTTGCCAGAGTGTCACATAATTTTTTTGCTCTCCCCGCCGCCCCCCCAGACACAAACACAGATCTATTCACCCCATACAGGGGGTCACATGACAGATCAAAGCACAATTGCACAAAGAAATCCAGTTTTTGGTGAACCAATGAGTTCGTTGAGGTTACTTAACATAGCAGGTGTGGCGTTGCTTAGGCACACGGGTGACTCAAAGACAAACATCACGGCCAAGAGTCCCACTTCGTCCTCAGAGGCTGTGAGTCTTGAGTCCAGTCCACCTCCTGCTCCCTGTAAAATCCAGCTTCTCCCAAGATCACCGGTCCTCAGGACAGGAGGGGCGTGCAGGAAGGAAAAGCTAGAATCTCAGGTGGGACTCTTGTGGCCTTCCCTTCCCTCATCTTCTGAGGAGCATCAATAACTCCATCACTGTGGCCATAAGCCCTGGCTGCTGCCGTATATTGTTTGGTTCCAAAGTTGCCATGGCTACGGGGCCGAAGCATTCTGTACCCCAAGATGGCATCGTGGTGCACCGGAGAGTCAAAGATGTCATGCAACCCAGAGAAACAGGACTGATTCAGACCCTACTTCCCTGAGGCCACTGCACACTGGAGGTCTTGACAGCTCGACAGGTCTTTAGATTGGCTAAAGGCAAAGATGTATCAAGATGGCCTCCCAGTTTGCCCAGAAACCCACCTCCCCAGGAAAAGCCAAGGATCAGCCCTCACAAGCTGGCTATCAAACTTGCACATTTGCAAAGAAGAAGAAGAAAAACATAAAAAGCTCGGGTTATTGATATGTTGTTTACAAAGGGGTAAACTGAGGCTTTCTGACCCTTGAACTCACGCCCACTCCCATCATATCGCGTTGTTATCTGTGTCAGTCAGAGTCCAGGAAGGGGGTCCAAACACGATTTGAAAAGGAAACGCTAAGCATTAATAATTATTAATAAGTACAGCGATGTCCATTTTGAGTCTTGGATACTATATAATGCACTCGGGAGGCAGAGGTAGGAGGATCGCTGTGAGTTCGAGGCCACCTTGAGACTACATAGTAAATTCCAGGTCAGCCTGAGCTAGAGTGAGACCCTACCTCGAGAAAACAAAAAACAAACACACAAACAACAACAACTATATGTATATGTATGTATGTATGTATATATATATATATATATATATATATATATATATATATATATATATAAAATGTTTGTAAGAACAGATAAAAAAAGAGATGCATAGAAAGAAAGGGTGTGCTAAGACCTCTTGCCATTGCAAATGAACTCTAGACACATGCACCACTTTGTGCACCTGGCTTTATGTGGGTACTAGGGAATCGAACCCGAGCTACCAAGCTTTGCAAGAAAGTACCTTAATGGCTGAGCCATCTCTCCAGTACTCACCTCCCCACCTCCTGGGGTGTGTTTTAAAAAGCCAGACACGTGAGTCCAGCCTTCCCTAAGATTGGAGACCCACTATATGGAGGTCACATGACTAGCCAGAATTTTACTTAAATATTTTGGATAGGATGGAATCAAAAGCCATATCAAGGCTAATATTACATTGTTAGCCTTCATGTTTTACTAACAAGCATTATGTGGGCTGGAGAGATGGTATAGCAGTTAAACGCTTGCCTGTGAAGCCTAAGGACCCCGGTTCGAGGCTCGATTCCCCAGGACCCACGTTAGCCAGATGCACAAGGGGGCGCACGCGTCTGAAGTTCATTTGCAGTGGCTGGAGGCCCTGGCGCACCCATTCTCTCTCTCTCGCTCTCTATCTGCCTCTTTCTCTCTCTGTCACTCTCAAATAAATAAATCAAATAAATAAAAATCTTTAAAAAAAAAAAGGTTCCCAGATATGTAACAAAATGAATTAGATTTAGAAAAGTAAATTTTAAAGAAAAGCATTATGTTAGGGCTGGATAGATGGCGTAATGTTTAAGGCACCTGCCTGCAAAGCCTAAGGACTCCCCAAGTCCCACATAACAGACCATTCTATAGCCTGTGAACTTTGCTCTGACTTCTATGGACTTCAGTACCCACATCGGAAGAATGGGAATTATCCTTTGGACTCTGCAGGGTTGTAACTGATAGTTATAATTTATTAACATAATGTTTTAATTTTTTTAATTTAAAAAATATAGATAGAGAAAGAATGGACGTGCCAGGGCCTCCAGCCACTGCAAATGAATTCCAGACATGTGCACCCCCTTGTGCATCTGGCTTTCGTGGTCCTGGAGAGTCGAACCAGGATCCTTTGGCTTTGCAGACAAATACCTCAACTGCTAAGCCATCTCTCCGACCCAAAATTTTAATTTTTTTTTTTTAAGAGAGATAGAGAACTGGTGTGCTGGGCATGGTAGCGTACGCCTTTAATCTCAGGACTCGGGAGGCAGAGGTAGGAGGATCGCCATGAATTCAAGGCCACCCTGAGATTACATAGTGAATTCCAGCTCAGCCTGGGCTAGAGTGAGACCCTACCTGAAAAAACAAAATAGGGCTGGGGAAATGGCTTGCTGGTTAAGGTGCTTTCTTGCAAAGCCAAAGGACCCAGGTTTGATTCCCCAGGACCCACGTAAGCCAGATACACGAAGAGATGCTTGCATCTGGAGCTCATTTGTAGTGGCTGGAGGTCCTGGAGTGCCCATTCTGTCTTTTTCTCTGCCTCTTCCTCTTTCTCTCTCTCTCTCTTTCTCAAATAAATAAAACATTTAAAAAAAAAAGAAGAAGACAGAGAGCAAGAACTTACCTTTAAATTTCTAGCTGCTCTTTTTCTATTTCCCCAAGAGCAGCCATCTTAAAACATACTGCTCAACTTTATTTGGGGTTTTATATTGCTTGTTGCCTATCTTCCCCTGTTACAATATAAATCCCAGGAGGTCACAGCTTTCCTTCTCTGTGTACACACACACACACACACACAGAGAGAGAGAGAGAGAGAGAGAGAGAGAGAGTAATGTTTGATGGGCCAGTGCTTACAAAATATTTTCTGAGCGAATGGATGAATAAACGAATGAATGAGTGGAAGAAGGGAGGAATGTCCCTGCCTTGAAGGACTTTGTGTTCATTCTAGAAGGCTTGGTGACAGACATTACCCACATGGAAGTGGGAGGAAGAGATCCTGATTTCCTTATTCACTCCTCACTATCTCATTAATTTCTTCAAACTCCTCCTTGGCAATGTCACAAGCCAGGAGGGGGCAATTCAGTGAACCCCCACTGCAGCCAAGTTTGTGAATTCTGCTTCTGATTCGAGAACAAGGACCACAACATGCCTGCCTCATTGGTGACCTTGGGATGACTCAGAAGGCACCATGGTGCTGGGAAGAAGTGACAGGAGTGCTCAGCACTGCAATATCTCGATCACACCTTCCAAGGCTCAGGGTCCATTGCGGAAGAGGTGGCGGAAAGAACGTAAGAGCCAAAGGAAGGGTAGGACTCCTTACAACGTGCTCCTCCAGACACAAAATGGCCTGGATATCCATGACCTCACAGTGCCTGACACTCCCTACACAAGACCATCATAATAGGAAGAAAAGATGATGACATCAAAATAAAAGAGTGATTGAAATGGGGAGGGGATGTGATGGAGAATGGAGTTTCAAAGGGGAAAGTGGGGGGGGGGAGGGTATTACCATGGGGTATTTTTTATAATTATGGAATTAAAAAATTATGCAATAAAAATAAATTAATTAAAAAGAAAATGCCTGCCTCGGGTTTAGTCCTTCTCAGCAACTCGAGAACACAGACATCAGGCCATATGCAGAATCGAAAATGACAAAGAAGCGGAAGGAGCTGCAGGGTTTTTGCCTTCTGTTTCCGGGTTGTTTCTTGTGTAGCTAACCCATTTATGCGTCTTGGTGAGCCTGCAGAACACGCTTTTGAATCGTTCATGGAATGTCCAGATGCCAGAGCTCTGGAATAGTAACGAAAGGAAGCTGCCTTGCCCTTGCTAAAGGACAGATCTCAACAGAGTGGAGGGGCCCACAGCTCTGGAGTCATGTTACCACAGTTCATCCGACCCCCAGCCTGCACCAGTGGAGTGGCTTTGAAGAGAGTCACACAGGGCTGGAGAGATGGCTTAGCGGTTAAGCACTTGCCTGGGAAGCCTAAGAACCCCAGTTCAGGGCTCGATTCCCCAGGACCCACGTTAGCCAGATGCACAAGTGGGCGCAGGCGTCTGGTGTTCGTTTGCAGCGGTTGGAAGCCCTGGTGCCCCCATTCTCTCTCTCTATCTGCCTCTTTCTTTCTCTCTCTCTCTCTCATCACTCTCAAACAAATAATGAACATTAAAAGAGTGTCATACAGTTCCTCTTTGCCTTAGTTGTTTCTTTCTTTCTTTCTTTTTCTTTCTTTCTTTCTTTGAGGTAGGGTCTCGCTCTAGCCCAGGCTGACCTGGAATTCACTATGGAGTCTCAGGCTGGCCTCAAACTCACAGCGATCCTCCTACCTCTGCCTCCCGAGCACTGGGATTAAAGGCGTGCACCACCACGCCCTCTTGTGTCCCAGTTGCTTTTTTTTTTTTTATTCATTTATTTGAGAGGGAGAAAGAAGGAGAGAGAAAGAGAGAGACAGAGAGGGAATGGGCGCGTCAGGGCCTCCAGCCACTATAAACGAACTCCAGATGCATACGCCCCCTTGTGCATCTGGCTTACGTGGGTCCTGGAGAGTCGAACCAGGATCCTCTGGCTTTGTAGGCAAACTGCCTTATCCGCTAGGCCATGTCTCCTGCCCTTGCCTCAGTTTCTTTACAGGTAAGATGGTATTGACGTGCCATAACTGTGCCCTCTCTCCACTGCCTATCAACAGTGTGTGTGGCCTGAGATCAAAAAGCAGGTTTTGTTCACATTAGGCCCACTGTGTGCAGAACAGGACTGACACGTGGCAAAGGCTTAAACGCCAAGTGGTTGCATGAATGAAATTGTTTTGTTTTTGTTTGTTGTTTGTTTTTGGTGTTTTTTTTAACAACTTTTTCTCTAGAACATATGGTTTGTGAGTCAGAGGGTTATTTTTTTTTTTCCCCCACCACTTCCGTTGTAAACAGCCCCATAAGGGTTTGGCTTCCTGGAATTTTGCCTATACTCCCCTTATAATTGCAACTCAATTGTTTCCTATTTGTTTGACACCTCATAATTCCCTTCCTTCTTCCTTGTTTAGTAATCACAGGCTGTTACCACCCCAATCGCCATTGTCAATCCTGGCCTGGGAGGCCTTCCTTTTACAGACAGAACCTTCTACTTTCTGTTTGTGTAGTTTCCTAAATTGAAGTCTAGGCTAGGTTTTGGACTGTGTACTCTACCATTGATTTGCTCAATGAACCCATTCTTTGTTTGTTTGTTTGTCTGTTTTTTTGTTTGTTTGTTTTTCGAGGTAGGGTCTCACTCTGGCTCAGGCTGACCTGGAATTCACTCTGTAGTCTCAGAGTGGCCTCGAACTCATGGCAATCCTCCTAACTCTGCCTCCTGAGTGCTGGGATTAAAGGCATGCGCCACCATACCCAGCTGAACCCATTCTTTTTTTTTTAATTTTTATTAACAACTTCCATGATTATAAAAAAAATTCCATGTTAGTACCCTCCCCCCACTTTCCCCTTTGAAATTCCACTCTCCATCATATCCCTCCCCATCTCAGTCAGTCTCTCTTTTATTTTGATGTCATCATCTTTTCCTCCTATTATGAGGGTCTTGTGTAGGTAGTGTCAGGCACTGTGAGGTCATGGGTATCCAGGCCATTGTGTGTCTGGAGGAGCACGTTGCAAGGAGTCCTGCCCTTCCTTTGGCTCTTACTTTCTTTCCGCCACCTCTTCCGCAATGGACCCTGGGCCTTGGAAGGTGTGATTGAGATATTGCAGTGCTGAGCACTCTGGTCACTTCTTTCCAGCACCACCCTGAACGCCCCCAATCTCATCTGAACCCCTTCTTACCATCCCCAAACTTCCGTTTCTTCATGGGCAAATGACTACACTCATACTTTCCTCTCTAGGGTGCTGTGCATTCTACACTTTGTAAGTGTGTGAGGTCCAATAACTCAACGGGTGCTCAATAAATGTACTACCTTTCTCCATGAACATAGGAACCTGGGATTTTTTTTTTCTCCCCTCTGCACTGCAAATAGAATACAGACAAGAGCATGTATCAAACACATCCATAGAAAACATGGCATCTAGAAGCTGCTGTGGTATGGGGCTAGCCACACCTTCCCGGCCCTCTCTCTTGACACCATGCTATTAAGCAAAAATCCCACAAGGCAGATTGAATATCCTTGTGGCTCCAGCTATCCTGACTGCACCTCCTCACTACATGAAAGCATGTAGGATAAGCAAGTGCTTTGGAAGAAGTGAGGAGAAGGGCGGGGTCCTGGGGGAGGCAACAGATCAGGCCTCGAGGCCGACACTTGCGGAGACATGAGGGTAGTGAGTAGACAGATTGCCAAGCTAAGAGAGGAGGGCACAGACCCCAAAGCCCAGCCCTGCCCCGGGGGTGGGGGTGGAAATAAAACTAAGAAAACAGAAAACTCAGGTTAAGTCTTGGCAGTGACGCTAAGTAGCTGATCAACCTTGGGCAAATTCCTGAGCCCTTTCCTCATTGATCAAATGGGCTGTAGAAGCCATCAGCTCCTCCATTGAGAGTCTGGATAAATCTCAGAACAGGGCATGCCATTTGAGAGAGGCTCTTCTATTTATCTTTATTTATTTGAGAGCGACAGAGAGAAAAGGAGGCAGATAGATAGAGAATGGGCGCGCCAGGAACTCCAGCTACTGCAAACAAACTCCAGACGCGTGCGCCTCCTTGTGCATCTGGCTAACGTGGGACCTGGGGAACTGAGCCTCAAACCGGGGTCCTTAGGCTTCACAGGCAAGTGCTTAATTGCTAAGCCATCTCTCCAGCCCCGAGAGAGGCTCTTCTAATAATAAACTTGTAGCTTGATTTCAGCTTCCAAACTTCTGGCTTCTCTTTCACCCCACTCTGCCAAGATCTTCTTAAGATATCATGTCAAATGCCCTGGTTAAATCCAAAACTCCGGGAGGATTCTTGGTAAGTAGACTGGCATATCTCTCCAGCACACACCCAGGAGAATTTAATCCATAACCAAACTTACTGTTCCCTATCCAAAGCTTGAACCCATGAAGGCAGAAGGGAAAAGAAATACAGAAAAATTAGTGAGTTACACAATTATCATTCACTGTCATAAATTATCGTCACTTCAACTTATACTATTGTCAAATTATTATTATCATATCAGTCTTTTGCCATAAAGGCTGATCATTCATAATATTTATTTGAATGTGGCTCTTGACAGGTGGGGCCAGGAGCACATGAAATTGCATTTGAACATCCACACATGTTGCATACAGAACCTTGGATCCGGGCCCAGACAATTCTTTCATGTTCTGCCATCCAAGAGGAGGTCTCATTTAAAAGCTAACAACTGATATTCCTTCAACGCCCAAGTGTAAACAGAACTCAGATCCAAAAATCTGCTATTGTGCACCTCTGGTGGGCATTAGCTGATATTGAATAATTCATCATGACTGATGACCACAGCGTTAGGAATTCTTTCTCTTCTGTCCCTAAGTCCCCACATTAAGAAGAGGCATGGAATAAATAAAATCGATAGTTATAGGATAGACACTTTAAAGGTTTTTCTCCAATCACCACACAATAGGCATCCTTTTTTTTATTTTTACAGATGAGGATGATAGTAGAGTAAACTTGAAGACCATGATTGCATCTCAGCAATATTTTAAGTGCCTATCATGTGAAAGACACATTTCCTTAAAATCAGATATAGGAAGGTGAAAAAAATGGAATTAGTCGTTACTCATAGTCAGAGTGTGAGATAAAAGCAATTGTACCAGCTCTATACTCACACACATTGGAGGAGGAACAGGAGAAGATTCACACACAGGGTTCGTAGTGGGACCAGGTGGCGTGTGAAGCTGATGTTAGCAGGGAGAACTGCACAGCAGCCCAGACTTCTCCTGAGAGCTCAGTTGTCCTCCTTAAGGTCTGACATGGAAGAAGATGGCATCACTTTTGTCTCTCAGCATTCTTTCTCCCCTGACCCACAGCCTCCCTGAACCTTCAATGGATGCAGGGTAATTCACTGCAAGGTGACCCATGGTCCAGGACATGGATGCTGGTGTCAGGGGTGTGGTGACTGGCCGGGATGTAGACTATGACAATGCAGAGAGAAAAGTAGATAGCCCAAAGTTTAAAATGCTGAGAAATCATCAGACCCAAGGTGAGTGAGATCCAGTCTCTCACAGCAAGGACACCAGGGAAGGATGAACACAGAAGAAGAAAGGGGGCCAAGGGTTACCCCAGCAAGTCTGTGTGCTTAAATTCTACTGTTTGCCCATGCATTCCTTTATTTTTTCTTTTCTTTTCTTTCCTTGTCCTTTCCTTTTTCTTTTTCCAGTCATACGCATGAAGATGTAAACTAAAATATTCTCTTTTAAAGCTTTATATGAGATCATAACCTTGTTTTATATATGGGAAAAGGCTGGCTCCCTGTGGGTTTTCTGTATTTTCATAATGCCATAATTCAAACAATGTGATGAATCCACTCACTGTAAATTCTGAAGCTGGGCCCAGTGACGTTGAATTTTATGGGGACTTTATTGAGCTATGCCCCAGGGCTGGGTGGCAGTCCATGGGGGAAAATAGCATTTGGGAGGTGAGATATAAGGGAGAACTAACATTTATAGGGCATTACTGTGTGCCAGGTCACTTGCCACCCTTCCCCCCCCCTCTGCTCACTTATGCAAAGCAATGAGTGTGGATGGTGTTTGATGTTTGAGGCAAGCTTAGGAGTTAAATTATTTGCCTATGAACACCAGCGGTTTAGGGGCGGCCAGCCTGGCTAACTCCACTCGGAACCCTTTCTCCTTGACAGCACCCCTCCCCCCAGTCCTGGTGGGGCTGGACGCGAAGGATGAGGCTTCAGGGATGTTTTCCCTTCTCTGTCCAGCTTTCCCAGACTAGATTGTTTAACCTGAATACGTCTTCGCTGTGTCAGATTTGCATCCTCCAGGTATACAGGGAAACAAGCAGGGAACACTCCTCATCCAGGACATGTCCTGTCCCAAACGTCCCCAGTGGCAGATGAACTCCCTGCGCTCATTCTCCCCTTGGTCACGATCCTACTGCTGGACAGAGGAATTACGCTCTCTCGCATCAGACCAGGGGATCCTCCAATCTCACTCTCAAAGACAGCTAGCGGAGGGATTTGATCCTCCTCCTCCAGAGCCGGTCGGCATATTGCTTTTCCATTTTGCACATGAGAAAACAGAGTTGGGGAAGTTGAGCAAATTGCCCAGGATGTGTAGTAATACTGATTTGAGCCCAAGTCTCTCCAGATACGTGTGCCACCCTGTGCATCTTGGCTTTATGTGGGTGTTGTGGCATCGAGCTCTGGTCCCCAGGCTTTGCAGGCAAGTGCCTCAACCACTGAGCCACCTCTCCAGCCATTGAGTCCAAGTGTCTAAAGGCACACGCAACCTAGTGTGATCATGGCAGGCCCAGCTGCCTGTCTCCTGGCATGCAGCTAGCTTTCCTTGGCTCCATCACTCATCCTAGGAACATGGGCATCTGCTGGTATTTCCTCAGAGCAAAAGCATCTCTTCCCTGGGCATTTGTGCCCACGTCACTAAGGTATGCTACGGGTAAACCTTTTAAAGATGTCACAAGGGTCACTAGAAAATTTTCAGTGCCAGGGATGGAATACCTTCCAGTGAGTTGTTGGCCAGGGAGGTCCCTGATGCCCCCAAAACATTACAGGCCATTGCCAAGGCCCTTGGTTTCCCACCAGGAAGAGATGGGAAGACGCTATTACTGAAGACTCCACGTACTTGGGCTGCAAGGCCACTGAGAAATCCTGCTGGAACTGAGCTGATAACCTCCTCCATGTAGACCAGCTGACAGAAAGCTAGAAGAAGCCATTCTGCATGCAGTTCAGTGGGAGAAAGAGAGAAATCACCAGTGAAGATACTCAACAGTGAACACTGCAAACCTTATATTTGGCCAGCCAGGCCAAATGAGCCAACGGGTGCAATAGCAGCACATTTGTTATGGGGAAAACTAACTGCCCTCTAATTGGACTGGAGGCCCACTCCATGTGGGGAAACACATCCCTGATACAGAAAACATAAAACAGTGGTAATCATGAACCCTAGGGGTGTAACATCTGCTGCTGTCTGGCTAAACGTATCCACTATGCTCACCAAACTGCCCAGTGAGCACTTCTCTTAATGTTCATACCCATATATTAATGCTACTCTCACTTTTGGTTAGAGAAGCTTCTCTTGCTTCTTTTCAGATGGCAGTGACCTTGGAATAACTCAGAAGGCACCATGGTGCTGAGAAGAAGTGACAGAGGAGTGCTCAGCACAGAAATATCTCTGTCAAACCTTCCAAGGCTCAGGGTCCACTGTGGAAGAGGTGGTGGAAAGAATGTAAGAGCCAAAGGAAAGGTAGGACTCCTTACAACGTGCTCCTCCAGACACAAAACGGCCTGGATATCCATGACCTCACAGTGCCTGACACTCCCTACACAAGACCCTCATAAGAGGAGGAAAAGATGATGACATCAAAATAAAAGAAAGAAGGCTGGAGAGATGGCTTAGCGGTTAAACGCTTGCCTGTGAAGCCTAAGGACCCCGGTTCGAGGCTCAGTTCCCCAGGTCCCACGTTAGCCAGATGCACAAGGAGGCGCACGCATCTGGAGTTCGTTTGCAGAGGCTGGAAGCCCTGGCGCGCCCATTCTCTCTCTCTCCCTCTATCTGTCCTTCTCTGTGTCTGTCACTCTCAAATAAATAAATAAATAAAATTTTTTTTAAAATTTAAAAAATAAATAAATAAAATAAAATAAAATAAAAGAGAGACTGATTGAGAGGGGGAGGGGACATGAAGGAGAGTGGAGTTGCAAAGGGGAAAGTGGGGGGGGGAGGGCATTACCGTGGGATATTGTTTACAATTATGGAAGTTGTCAATAAAAAACAATATTGAGAAAAGATGTCACAAGCCCAAGTGTGGTGCGGGTTGGACCAGGACCTCACCAGAGAGCCTGAAGAGACTTCAGAGCCCGCCAGCGGGTAGGGAATGGAGGAGGGTGAAGTTCTGAGATCTGACCATGAGATGGAGGAAGAGGAACTCAATAAAAAAATAAAATAAAAATAAAAACAAACACAGCTCTTGAAGTGTCAGGGTCGAGGTTAGGGTCTGACCTGGTGCTCTGCAACACCATGACCGTGACAGTCCCTCCCCTCCTCAGCATTGAGACTCTGAGCAACCAGAGATTCATTCTCTCTCCCTCCCTCCCTCCCTCCCTCCCTCCCTCTCTCTCTCTTTCTCTCGTTTGGCTTTTTGAGATAGGGTCTCACTCTAGCTCAGGCTGACCTGGAATCCACCATGTAGTTTCAGGGTGGTCTCGAACTCATAGCAATCCGCCTACCTCTGCCTCCCGAGTGCTGGGATTAAAGGCGTGCACCACCACGCCCAGCACGGAGATTCTCTAAAAGCAAAATGAGAATGAACAGGGACAGGAAGAAAGAACAAAGGGAAGGTTCTCTCCACTTATGCCCTCGCTCTCCTTCCTCTCCTTGACCTAACACCTGGGTCCTCTTGTGTCCCTTGCCCATTCAGTAGGAATATGATTTTTCTCCTGCTTTGCCTGAAAACACCGTAATCCACTTTTTCAGGCCTTGGCTCACATCTCTGGCTTCTACCCTCATCCACTCCTGGGCCTCAAACATGACAAACGCATCCGCACACCTTTCGGCTCTTATGGCGAGCTACGTACCCAAAGGGCAGCATTTATGACTTCGACATGATCGTGCTAGCGTGTAAGTGGTATAAAGCTACAATTTATGGAATTCTGTCTCTCCCATGGAATTCTGTGGGTGTGCACATACACACACACACACACACACACACACACCACTCAGCATAGCGCTATGGTCATTTTATAAATTATGTCATTTCTATTTCATCACTATTCCATAAATTAAGTATTATTTTTTCCAACTTTAAAAATGAGGAAATGAAGGGCTCCAGGAGGTAGGGGATCTTACTGGAGGCGGACAGAGCCTGCATTGAGAGCCCGCTCTGCTCCTTCAAACAAGGAAGCACGCTAACAAACGAGGAAATGAAATCACCAGCGAGCATCACCCTCGAGGCATCTCAGAGCATCCCTGCCCAGGTAAGAATCATGACCTTCGGGAGCTGGGAAAGTTAAGCAAAGAGACATGAAGTTCTGGAAGGAAGGATGGGGCCGGCCTGGGGCACAGAGCTGCCCTGTGGTGCCCACCTGGCAATGTTACCTGGCGACTGCTGGTCAGCCCCCTCGACACCCCTATTTCGCAGAGCCAGTGCTGGTGACTGGCTCACTTTTCTACCCAGCAACAGAAGCCTTTCTGTGTCTGTCCTCAGAGACAGAGGGAGAGCAGAACCTTCTGGACTTCCTGGAGGCTTTCTCCCAATTAAGCGGAGTAGCCAACCGCAGCCTTCTAGAGCCAAACTAATTGCATCCCAGCAGCCTCTTTGCCTGCCAGCTTTTGCCCGGAGTTCCATTTTATAGGGCACTTAGCCCCACGTCCAGGGTTTATGATGGAAACACTGACAAAAAAAAAAAAAAAAATGCCTCTCTGATAAGGCGGCACAGGACCCCGGAGACCAGAAGCTCTGTTTAGTTTCCAGAGTCTAAACTAGGCCCCTTCAGTGCAGGATCCTACCCAGCCCAGATCCAGAGGTGTTGCCCACGAGGGGCCTGGCACGGGGATGTTTGTTTCCACCCCCATCGTGCCACAGGGAGACTGAACACGACACCTTGCTGGAGTCTATAATGCAAGTTCCTCCTTATGCATTACTTGGTACCAAATAAGCTTCCCTTTTCTTCGGGACTGTTCAAAGTCCCATCGATTTGTCCAGTAAGTCACTGAATTCTGAGCTGCACATAAGGCTTGCAGTGCTGAACACTAAGGAGGATGGCCGTGAGTTCGAGGCCACCCTGAGACTACAGAGTGAATACCAGGTCAGCCTGGGCTAGAGTGAGACCCTTACCTTGAAAACCCAAAATGATAATAATAATTAGTAACTAATAATGAGGACTGGGGAGACCGCCTAGTGGTTAAGGTGCTTGCCTGCAAAGCCAAAGGGCCCAGGTTCAATTCCCCAGGACCCACGTAAGCCAGATGCACAAGGTGAAACACGGAGGTCTGGAGTTCATTTGCAGTGGCTGGAGACCCTGAGGCACCCATTCTGTCTTTCTCTTTCTCTCTCTCTCTGTCTCTCTCTCTCTTCTCTCTTTCTCTCTCTCTGTCTCTCTCTCTCCTCTCTCTTTCTCCTCCTTCTCCTCTCTCTCTTTCTCTTCCTCTATCTGCTTATTTCTTTCTCTCTCAAATAAACAAATGAGGATAAAATTTTTTTAAAATAATAATAACATGGATAATTACACAGGCACTGTGGTGTCGGCCTGTAACCCCACCACTGGGGAGGCTGAGACAGGAGGATAGAGAGTTCCAGACGGGTCTCAGCTACATGATGAGATCCTTTCTCATAAAATGTAAACAGAGCAGCAAGCAGCAAATAAAAATATCATTTATTGAGTCTAGTCTAGGAGGACAACCATTCCAAATAAACAAGGTACCTAGTTCTGTTAGTAATTTCTCAGTTCTGCAAGTTCTAGTTTGCATCAAAAAAAAAAAAAAAACGGGCTGGAGAGATGGCTTAGTGGTTAAGCGCTTGCCTGGGAAGCCTAAGGACCCTGGTTCGAGGCTCGGTTCCCCAGGTCCCACGTTAGCCAGATGCACAAGGGGGCGCACGCGTCTGGAGCTCGTTTGCAGAGGCTGGAAGCCCTGGCGCGCCCATTCTCTCTCTCTCCCTCTATCTGTCTTTCTCTCTCTGTCTGTCGCTCTCAAATAAATAGAAATTAAAAAAAAAAACACACAAAATCAGACATTTCTCTCTCTACAAAACGAGTTTCTCCATCTGGGCACTGCTGACATTTGGAGCCCATCATTCACTCTCCGCGGTGGGCCTGCCCTGAGCACACCATGACGTGTTCAGCGGCTCTCCCGGCCTCTGTCCACTCAATGCCAGTAGCAGTGACCTCCTCACCATTGTCACAGCCAGAAAGGCTCCCGGACGCTGCGAGATGTCCCACGGGAGGCTTGAAGAAGAGAGCCCTGGGTTAACATCGCCTCTCCATTGCCCATCGCCCACGGCTCTCTGCCGCCCTGTAAGTGGAGTCGCGACAAGGATATTTCAACTCAGAATTTCCTGATCTGACCTCTCCTCACCCCTGCCTCTCCCACAGGCCTTCCCCCACGCGGTTTCCCCGCTCGCAAACCTCACCCCTACCTCCTGTATTACTCGGCTTCTCTCCTGGTCCTTCAATACTTCTCCTAGGTCCCCTTGTGGGGAGGCTATGTGGACACCCCTTCTCCCCAAGAAATTCACTTCACCGCCCCTCCCCAAGGATCCTTCAAGCTTGGACACTTGCCTATCCCGGCACTTAAACTTGGGGGTACCAATTCGAATGAAGTTGCTGGTTTATATGGCAGTCTGCAAGTTATGTGGGAGACAGTAACTACGTGTCCTAATTTTCAGCAAAGTCCTGGCTCACAGAAAGCTACTTAACAATCACCGTAACATATTCAAGTTTAATGAAGAGTTCAATATGCAACAAAGGCCTGAAAGATGGCTCAGCAGTTAAAGGCGCTGGCTTGCAAAGCCTGACAGTCTGGGTTCAATTCCCCAGAACCCATATTAAGCCAGATGCACAAAGTGGCACATGTATCTGAAGTTTTTATGCAATGGCAAGAGGCCTTGACATGCCCATTCTCTCTCTCTCTCTCTCTCCTTGAAAACAAGTTAATAAAATATTTTTGATCTATTTACTTATTTGAGAGAGGGAGAAAGAAAGAGACAGAGAGAGAGAATGGGCATGCCAGGGCCTTTAGCCACTACAAATGAACTCCTGATACATACATATGCCACCTTGTGCATCTGGTTTATGTGGGTCCTGGAGAGTCAAACTGGGATCCTTTGGCTTTGCAGGCAAATGCCTTAACTGCTAAGCCATTTCTCCAGCCCTGATAAAAAAAAAAAAGTTTTTTAATATAATAAGGGCCGGGCGTGGTAGCGCACACCTTTAATCTCAGCACTCGGGAGGCAGAGGTAGGAGAATCGCCATGAGTTTGAGGTCACCCTGAGACTCCATAGTGAATTCCAGGTCAGCCTGGGCTAGGGTAAGACCCTGCCTCAAAAAAAATATACATATATAATAAAGAAAATTCCACCCACATCTACCAGCTTGCCTTACAGAATTAGCTACACCTTTTGACCAATGAGCAGATATTCTCCATGCCCAGCAGCCACCTTGAACAAATGAATTCATCTTTTTTCTCCCCAGTTCCCTAACACATTAAGTAAGAGTCTCTGAGGTCTGCTCTCACTGCTATTCTGAGACTCAAAAGACATATTGCATGGCAGCTTTTAATGAAGTTATTAACTGTAGTAACTCAAAGGGTTATATACAAAATAGCATGATCTCAAAAAACATAGAGCTGAAGATAGGCTAGTGGTTAAGGTAATTGCCAGCAAAGCCAAAGGACCCAGGTTCAATTCCCCAGTATCCACATAAAGGCAGATGCACAAAGTGGTGTATACATCTGAAGTTCATTCTGGTGTACCCATTTTCTTTTTCTCTTTCTCTTTCTCCTTCTCTCTCTGTCTCTCCATCTTTCTCTCTCTCAAATAATAAATAAATACACAGATTTTTAATTGAAACAAATCTATTTGAAGATTCCATCTCGCTTTATAAGAAAGCTTGCGTGCAGGGCTGGAGAGATGGCTTGAAGTTACGGCACTTGCCTGCAAAGCCCAAGGACCCAGGTTCAATTCCCCAATACCCATATAGGCCATATTCACAAGGTGGGACATGTGTCTGGAGTTTGTTTTCAATTCTTCGTCCCCCACCCCGCATCTATCTCTCTCAAATAAATAATTTTCTTTTTTAAAAATCAGACAATTTGGGCTGGAGAAATGGCTTAGCAGTTAAGGCACTTGCCTGCGGGGCCAAAGGACCTCAGTTCAATTCTCCAGGACCCACATAAGCCAGATGCACAAGGAGGCGCATGTGTCTGGAGTTCATTTGCAGTGGCTGGAGGCCCTAGCACGCCCATTCTCTCCCTCTCTCTCCCTCTCTCTCTCTCTCTAACTGCCTCTTTCTCTCTTTCAAATAAATAAATAAATAAATAATGAAATAAAATATTTTTAAATTAGACAATCTAAAAATAATCTTTTAAAAACATCCATTTTCTGGAGGTGAAGTACACTTTATCCATTAGTTTATTTTCTTTCCTCTAAAAATAAGTCAATTGTTTGATAATTCCTACTGAATCTACTTTTGACATTTCAATTAGCAAATTTTATATTTCTACCAGAGCTAGAATTCAGAGCTCTTTTGATTTTTGTTTGTTTGTTTGCTTTTTGGTTTTCGAGGTAGGTTTCACTCTAGCCCAGGCTGATCTGGAATTCACTATGTAGTCTCAGGGTGGCCTCGAACTCACGGCGATCCTCCTACTTCTGCCTCCCAAGTGCTGGGATTAAAGGTGTGTGCCATAATGTCTCGCAACTCTTTTTTGCTTTCTTTGAAGTCGTCACACCTATGGCTAGAGAACTATTTGCTAAAATATTCACGTGGCCTGTAGAATCTTGAATGTAAAAATGTTTTCAGAGTGGTAATAATGAAGTTCTAATGTGCACCCTTCATCTCAAAGATAAAACCAATTGCACTGGATTTAAAGAAATAAAGTCCAAAGAAATCTCTTATGAATGTTAGCCGGGCATGGTGACTCAAGTCTTTAATCCCAGCACTCGGGAGGCAGAGGTAGGAGGATCGCCATGAGTTCGAGGCCAGCCTGAGACTACAGAGTGAATTCCAGGTCAGCCTGAGCTAGAGTGAGACCTTACCTCAAAAAAAAAAAAAAAAAAAAAAAAAGAAGAAGAAGAAGAAGAATGTATTGCAATTACAGATTGAACTATGTCCCGTACTAAAGGTATGGGCAGACCTATGGAAAGCACAACTGGACCTTGCAATGGGAATCACAGGGAGAGGGCACTCATGGTTCATGCCTCCCAGCATGCATCCGCCGGCTTTTGCTGTCCCCACTGGTTTACCCCAAAGGAAGAGCTGTGACATATATGTCATTATCCAGTTTAGGGGAAGGAGTTAGATATGGCTCACTTAACCTACACACTCCTCAAGCTTTCAAGCGAGTCTCACCTAAAGGAGTACAGTTTGCCATAAAGCCCGAGGCAGCGTTCAGGTGACATCAGTAATGAACAAGTGGCATCCGGCCCCAACTCCAAAGCCACGTTCTCCCCATCAGCTTTGTCGGCAACGAACGTCGTGTCTGGGATTGTTCGCCATCTATCTCCCCATGGGCTTTGCACTCAAACGGGGAGGGGGCTTATGGGCTTATGGGGGCCCAGAGACCTCAAATGAGAGGGAGAATTTAAATATAGGTTTCATTGTCAGTGTTTGATAGCTGAAAATGTTGATTCTGAGGCAAGAAAACACTACCTCCAAAAATATTGCTGTCCTCAGGAGGCTTAGCAACATAGCTGAGTGGCCGGGCGTGGTGGTGCACGCTTTTAATCCTGGCACGTGAGTGGCAGAGGTAGGAGGACCACCATGAGTCTGTGCCCATCTTGAGACTACATGGTGGATTAGAGTGAGACTCTGTCTCAGGAAAAAGAAAAGATAGCTTAGTGGTTGTCGCATTCAGGTTCACATTGCTGGCAGAAATCACCCGACCAAGAGCAGCTTGTGGAAAAAAAAAAAAGGTTCATTTTGGTTTATAGACTCGAGGGGAAGCTCCACAATGGCAGGGGAAAACGATGGCATGAGCAGAGGGTGGACATCGCCCCCTGGCCAACATCAGGTGGACAATAGCAACAGGAGAGTATGCCAAACGCCGGCAAGGGGAAACTGGCTATAACACCCATAAGCCCGCCCCCAACAATACACCACCTCCAGGAGGCGTTTAATTCCCAAATCTCTATCAGCTGGGAACCTAGCGTTCAGAACACCTGAGTTTATGGGGGACACCTGAATCAAAGCGCCACAGTGGGGGAGCAGCTCACCTGACCTGCTTAAGGTCCTGAGCCAACTTGATGTGACATGCATCGCCTGATTTTTCTAAACTATCAGCAGAGACCAGAAGGGTCATGCAGTAGAATCAGTGATGCACCCATTCTGTCCCAAGGAAACAAGGGATCTCCTCATCTGTGCCACACTCGAAGTCACCGAGGCCTCAGTGGAGTTCACATCAGTGGCCCTTTCCTCTTCCCCTGGTGGAAGAACATTCATCTCATTGTGACGTGAGGCCACAGCACATACTACAGATGCTTGTGACGCGACACACAAACGCCAGAGCCTGAGAGATGACTCCTACAAAATTGCAGATCCCTTGTGAATCCCTAAAAAACCAGCTCTCAAGGGAATGTCACAACATGTCCTCTGTGATTCTTATCACTTACACAAGGGAAGAGTGACCGGTAGGCCTCAGCATTTTATTTGTTTTTATTTTTTACTTTTGGTTTTTCAAGGTAAGGTTTCCCTCTAGCCCAGGCTGACCTGGAACTCACTCTGTGGTCTCAGGGTGGCCTTGAACTCACGGCGATCCTCCCACCTCTGCCTCCCGAGTGCTGGGATGAAAGGCGTGCGCCACCACGCCCGGCTGGCCTCAGCGTTTTAGAAGCAAGATATACTATGCTTGGGAATGTTCCATTTTAGGATAAGCAGGTGGCTTTGAGCCTTATCTTTGAGTTAGATCTGAAATGTCCCCAAAGGTTAAAGTTAGCGTCATCTCTAGTTGGTGGTGCTATCGGGCAGTGATGAAACTTAAAGGAGGCGGGGCCTAATTTGAAAGAAATTGGAACCTTGTGGCATGAGTAGGAAGAGGGTTGTGGGACATTGGCTCCTGCCCCTTTTATTTTCTGGTCACCACTGGGCAAGTGTCTTGTTCCAATACATAATGACCACCTTGCCCCAGGCCAAGAGGGACAAGATCAAGTGACTGTGGACTGAAATCACTATGAAACCGTGAGCCAAAGTAAACGTTCCTCATTTTTAAGTGCATTTGTTTCAGGTATTCAATATTACAATGGATGCCCAGCATGGTGGCGCACACCTTTAATCCCAACACTCGGGAGGCAGAGGTGGGAGGATCGCCGTGAGTTCGAGGCCACCCCGAGACTATGTAGTGAATTCCAGGTCAGCCTGGGCTAGAGTGAGACGCTACCTCGAAAAAGCAAAATAAATAAATAAATAAAAATTGTAAGAACTATTATTACAATGGAAAGTTGAGCAAGATAGACACTGTGTGGTTTGATTCACGCGTCCCCCATAAACTCAGGTGTTCTGAATGCTAGGTTCCTAGCTGATGGAGATTTGGGAATTAACACCTCCTGGAGGCAGTGTATTGTTGGGGGCGGGCTTATGGGTGTTATAGCCAGTGTCCCCATGCCAGTATTTGGCACACTCTCCTGTTGCTATGGTCCACCTGATGTTGGCCAGGGGGTGATGTCTACCCTCTGCTTATGCCATTGTTTCCCCTGCCATCATGGAGCTCACCCCTCTGAGTCTGTAAGCCAAAATAAACCCCCTTTCTTTTCCCACAAGCTGCTTTTGATCGGGTGATTTCTACCAGCAATACGAACCTGACTGTAACAGACACCACGGACGCATGTTTTCTGTTATTACGCAGACGGCTGTGCAGCTCCTTCTGGATGATGGGGCAGATCCGTAGTGCTCACAGTATCTAAGCCAGGCTGGCATTGTGGGTGGCACACCAAGCCTCTGGGTGAAAGTCGCAGTAATAAGAAATTCGGCCCCCAGACACCAAATGGCCTGGATATCCATGACCTCACAGCGCCTGACACTCCCTACACCAGAACGTCATAATAGGAGGGAAAGATGATGACATCAAAATAAAAGAGAGACTGATTGAGACAGGGAGGGGATATGATGCAGAATGGAGTTCCAAAGGAGAAAGTGGGGGGAGAGAGGGAATTACCATGGGATATTGTTTACAATCATGGAAGTTGTTAATAAAAAACAAATATGAAAAGAAAAGAAAAAGAAATTCAGGCCTAAAAGGACATACGAGCCCTAAGTGCCAAGTAATTGCACTCCTTTCATAAAGTATCGTTTAGCTTGGAGACTGCATGATTGAAAAATCAGACAAGATAAAGCTCTCACTCAAGCTGAGCCTCCTGAACAGACTGTGGCTTAATCTACCTGTATTTGTCAACTGCTTATTGCTGGGATAAAATATTGGGAAAACAAAATCAGGGTAAGGGAAGATGGACGTAGTTCAGCTTACAGTGCCAGAGCGGGGAACGGGGGGGGCAGGGGGTGAGAGGGAGCCATCCTGGCAAGGACAGCACTGCCCGAGCAGGCATCCGGCTCACATCCTCACGGAGGGAAGAAGTAGAGGGCAATGGATGCTGAACGCTTGGGTAGTCTTCTCCCTTTGCACAGCGCAGGAGCCCATCCACAGGATGGTGCTGCGCACAGCTAGGGTGGGGTCCTAATCCAGAAAAAAAAAATCCCTAACGAACTTGTCAAAAGATTTGGGCTGGAGAGACGGCTCAGCGGTTAAGGCGCTCGCCTGCGATGCCTAAGGACCCATGTTCGACTCTCCAGATCCCACATCAGCCAGACGCACAAAGGTGAGGCAAGGTGGCATGTGCCCAGTAGGTGGCGCAAGCATCTGGAGTTTGATTGCAGTGGCTGAGGCCCTGGTGTTCCAATTCTTTCTCTGTGTGTGTGTGTCTCTCTCTCTCTTTAAATAAAAATAAAAATAAAAAAGACTTGTTTCTGGCTAGGATGATGGCTTAGCAGTTAAGGCGTCTTCCTGCAAAGCCAAAGGACCTCAGTTCAATTCTCCAGGACCCACATAAGCCAGATGCACAAGGGGGCGCATGTGTCTGGAGTTCATTTGCAGTGGCTGGAGGCCCTGGTGCACCCGTTCTCTCTCCCTCTCTCTCTTCCTCTCTCTCTCTCTCTCTCTCTTGCTCTCTTTCTCTCTCTCTGTCTCTCTATGTCTGCCTCTTTCCCTCTCTTGCTGTCTCAAAGAAATAAATAAATTTAATTTAAAATAAAAGATTTGTTTCCATCATGATTCAACAACCTGACAAATGGACAACCGGAGATTAACCATCACACCATTCAGCTACAAAGTTGGCCCTTTGCAACATTCCATCACCCTGTAAAGCCAAGCGCATGGGGTTCTTTAAGCACGTGGTACGTGGCTGGGGTACAATGCTCACACTCCCCAAATGTCTACTCCTACCATAACGTATCTCTTCCAACACCCCATGCCTACAGTTTCACATCTTACCAAGATAGGATGCCACCCTGCACAGAGTGGCAAACACTGTAGGAAGTTTGTCAGAGCCAGAGCAAACACCGCGTCCACACAAGGCCCGTGCTGATTAAGCCCTGCTTACATCTGCTTCCATTCACCCAACTCTGGGGCTGGGCCCCATTCGGGGAGTTTGTAAGAAATAATGCTCCTGGGGCTGGAGAGATGGCTTAGCGGTTAAGTGCTTGCCTGTGAAGCCTAAGGACCCTGGTTCAAGGCTAGATTCCCCAGGACCCAGGTTAGCCAGATGCACAAGGGGGCACAAGCGTCTGGAGTTCCTTGGCAGTGGCTGGAAGCCCTAGCGTGCCCATTCTCTCTCTCTCTATCTGCCTCTTTCTCTCTCTCTCTCTGTCATTCTCAAATAAATAAATAAAAATTAACAAAAAAGAAATAATGCTTCTGGGCAGATGGTTTCGAGGAGGGGCAAAGCAATGGTCATAAGGAACTGACATTTAACACACCCACAACACTTCAGTTGTTTAGGCCCCTGGGAGAGCAGTCTGAGAAAAGGGACGTTCTCCAAACCAGCCAGGATGCTTGACCACTCCTAACCCAGAGACCATGGGAGAAGCAACATGGAATTTAGGGAACCTCTGGAGACTTCGACCCCTGTCCTATCTAGCGGTAAAAGTCAGTGGGAAAGTTCTGCAGACACGTGTCAAGGGCTCATATCCCTCAAAACAAAACATTTGGGCCACACACCAGGGCTCCAGTCAAAGGCTGGCTAAAGACCCAAAACAGCCAAAACAGAAATGAGATCATTAAAACGAGCTCCTGACAACCAGCCCGCACACACGAGGCCGTCTTCCATCTGCGTTTCCTTCCTTAAACCTGAAAGCAGTTGTTCATTTCCCTAACTTTCCTCTCCTCTCCTCTCCACCATTCTCACTATTAGACTTCTGGTGACAATAGTAGTGAATTGACAATTAACCCATGGGTTTCAAAAGTAACTGGGGGAGGGGCTGGAGAGATGGCTTAGTGGTTAAGGCGCTTGCCTGCAAAGCCAAAGGACTCAGGTTCGATTCCCCATGACCCACGTAAGCCAGATGCACGAAGTGTCAGGAAATCCTGGGCTCTCTCTCTCTCTCTCTCTCTCTCTTTCTCAAATAAAAGAAAATGAATAACAACAAAGGAACAATATGGCTCTTAGAAGGTAGGTTTGTGTCATGAACTCTAGGCTATTCTTGTATGGCCAGAAGTCAAGAGGGTGACGAGACAAAAGATGAGCCTGGAAAGCCGGCAGGAGCCAGATCTTCTCTCATGCAGAAGAGCAAGTGAAGTATTAGCAGCATTATATTTCCTCCCACAAAGGTGATCAGCAAGTGGACTGAGGGGTTAAGACGTCAAGCAGAGACACCAGGCCAATGGGAGTCAGTAAAAGAACTCAGAAATGATAGAAATTGAACAGGACCCAAAACACTAGCTCAGGCTGACCTGGAAGTCACTCTGTAGTCTCAGGGTGGCCTTGAACTCACGGCCATCCTGCTGAGAGTGAAGGTGTGCGCCACTACGCCTGGCATAATGATAGGAATTGGATGAAGTGATGTGGTAGCCGGACCCTAGGAAGGGAGAGCTATACTTAACACTGATGGAGGGCGGAGGATTTCAGTGAGTTGAAGGATTATCATCTTTTTTTTTTTTTTTTTTTTTTTTGAGGTAGGGTCTCACTCTAGCCCAGGCTGACCTGGAATTCACTCTGTACTCTCAGGGTGACCTCGAACTCATGGGGATCCTCCTACCTCTGTTTCCTGAGTGTTTGGACTAAAGGCGTGCACCATCACGCCTGGCTCTATCGTCTTTCTTTGAAAAAAAAAAATTAAATCTATTTGGCAGGGAGAGAGAGAGAGAGAGAGAGAATGAATGTGTCAAAGCCTCCAGCTGCTGCAAATGAATCCCAGACACATGCTCCACCTTGAGGATCTGGCTTACATGGGATCTGGGGAATCGAACCTGGGTCCTTTGGCTTTGCAAGCAAGCGTCTTTAACTGCTAAACCATCCCTCCAGCTTTTTTGTTCTGTTTTGTTTTGTTGTGTTTTTTTTCCAGGTAGGTTCTCGCTCTAGCTCAGGATGACCTGGAATTCACTATGCAGTCTCAGGGTGGCCTCGAACTAACCGCAATTCTCCTACCTGTGCCTCCCAGCTACTGGGATTAAAGACGTGCGCCACCACGCCCAGCAATATCATCTCTTTGCTAACGGCAGACCCAGACCGACAGGGACAGGGCATTTTCCTCACTGTACAGTAGAAGAATTTGATGCTGAAGGAACGATGCGACTTGACCAAGGTCATGCAACTGATAGTAACCTAGTCAGCATTTGGAAGGGAGGTAGGTCTGACGCCAAGGCCATCATTGTCTACAAGGCCATGTGACACCCTCTGTGGTGCACTGAGGACCCACTAAGGTCACTGAGCACATGCCCACTCTGTCCCCAGGCCAGCTCACAGTGCCAGTTCTGTCCCTCAAGCCACATGGCCCACTCACAAAGCCCACAGTGATATAGACCAAAACCCTTCCGTACATTGTCAAGGTGACTTCTTTTTTTTTTTTTTTAATTATTTATTTATTTATTTGAGAGTGACAGACACAGAGAGAAAGACAGATAGAGAGAGAGAGAATGGGCGCGCCAGGGCTTCCAGCCTCTGCAAACGAACTCCAGACGCGTGCGCCCCCTTGTGCATCTGGCTAACGTGGGACCTGGGGAACCGAGCCTCGAACCGGGGTCCTTAGGCTTCACAGGCAAGCGCTTAACCGCTAAGCCATCTCTCCAGCCCCGACTTCTTCTTTTTTTAAAAACATATATTTTATTTATTTATTTGAGAGAAAGTGGGGGGGAGAGAGGGAGAGAGAGAGAAAGAGAATAGGCATGCCAAGGTCTCCAATCATTGCAAAGGAACTCCAGATGCATGCACCCCCTTGTGCATCTGGCTTACGTGGGACCTGGAGAATCGAACCTGGATCCTTTGGCTTTGCAGGCAAACACCTTAACCGCTAAGCCATCTCTCCAGCCCCAGGTGATTTCTTGACTCATAGAATATAATAAAGGGGAAGTTACAAGCGACCAAAATGACATCAGAAATGCGAAAAAAACATCATCTTTAATCAACAAGTCTAAGAACCACAGAAACGTAAATTGGAGATACTACCTCTGCCTGGCAAATCAACTGGCAATGAGTAACTTGATAGGATCTTTCTGAAAAGCAATGGTGATGTCAGGTGGCAAGTGACTTCTTATAAAATCCTGTGCCTCACTGAAGAGTGTATCACTTCCATCAGAAACGTCACTTAACTCAACCTTGGGATTTATTTACTTATTTTTAAAAGAGTTTATTTTTATTTATTTATTAGAGAAAGAGAGAGCGAAAGACAGAGAGAAAGAGAACAATCACGCCAGGGCCTCCAGCCACTGCAAACAAACTCCAGGCATATGCACCACTTTGTGCATCTGGCTTACGTGAGTCCTGGAGAATCAAAACCTGGGTCCTTAGGCTTCGCAGGCAAGCACCTTAACTGCTAAGCCATCTTTCCAGCCCTATTTTTTAAAATTATTTTTGTTTTAACTCTATTTTGTTCTAACTTTAAGGAGGAGAAACAAAACAGAAAATTTTTCAAAAACCCAGCAAAGGAATATAAATTTAAATGATGGGAGTGTTCATCCACCATCCAAATTTACATGATATAAATTCAAATGATGTCATATCAATTCTGCAGAATTTTAATGTCACAAAAAATAAATTATCACAGCATGACATTAAATGGAAAGAATTTAGTAAACACACACGATTGCATATACAGCAAAGCTCTCCGTTCATATCCACAGAATTCCCATCTGGGGCTTAAGCCATCTCTACTCTTGGGATTAAGATATGTCTGGAAATGTCAAGTAGGATGATCCGGAGGGATTATCTTGGCGTGGAGGTGGAGCCATTATCTGGAGAAAAGAAATCGCAAAGCGCTTAGCCTAGACTCAAAGTCTTTTCAGCAGGCAGGGTGGAGTTGTTCTGAGGAGGTTAGGGTGCCTGTTGACCAGCCATCCAACTGAGGGGGGGGGGCTCAGAAAGGAGAGTTATCTGTTTGTGTGAACCAAACCACCCCAACATTAAGTGGCTTAAACACCCACTTTGTTTTTTTTTTTAAGATATATATATATTTATATATATATTTTTAAAAAAAAATTTTAATTCATTTTTATTTATTTGAGAGTGACAGACAGAGAGAAAGAGGCAGAGAGAGAGAGAGAGAGAGAATGGGAGTATCAGGGCCTCCAGACACTGCAAACGAACTCCAGACACATATGGCCCCTGGTGCATCTGGCTAACGTGGGTCCTGGGGAATCGAGCCTCGAACCGGGGTCCTTAGGCTTCACAGGCAAGCGCTTAACCACTAAGCCATCTCTCCAGCCCTTATATGTATTTTTTTATTGACAACTTCTGTACTTACAGACAACAAACCATGGTCTTTCCTTCCCCTCCCCCACCTTCCCCTTCACAGCTCTGCTCTCTGTCATATCCCTGGCCTGCTTAGTTTTTTTCCATTCCTTTCTAGTTCTATGAGCCAGCTGGACTTGGGAGGTGCTCCTCTTCAAGAACTTTCATGCAGAACATACTATAGTTTGGTCATTTTCCCATCATGTCATCTTCCTTTGTCTTCTCTGCTGCACTCCCAATCCACTGAAGACGCTCCTCTTTGAAGACAGTTCTTTCTCTATTTTGTCCCATTCCTTTTGTCCTCCATGTTAAAACGCTTATGGGCCCAGAGCCAGGCGTTGTGGCACACGCCTTTAATCCCAGCACTTGGGAGGCAGAGGTAGGAGGATCACCATGAGTTCGAGGCCACCCTGAAGCTACATAGTGAATTCCAGGTCAGCCTGGGCTACAGTGAGACCCTACCTCAAAAAATCAAAAAAAGAAAAATAAAATGTTTATGGGCTCAGAACAATGCTCTCTGTGGGGGTTGTTGGTAATCACTGTAGGGTCGTGAATGTTCCAGCAGTTCATATTGGGAGGACAGTCCATCTTTACACCTCCTCTTCCACAGTGTTCCTTAACTCTTGGAGGGCATGATAGAAATCTCCTTTAGGGGCTGGAGGGATGACTTAGCGGTTAAGTCATTTGCCTACAGAGCCAAAGGACCCCGATTTGATTCCCCAGGACCCACGTAAGCCAGATGCACAAAGGGGGCGCATTTGCTTGGAGTTTGTTTGCAGTGGCTGGAGGCTCTGATGGGCCCATTCTCTCTCTCCCTCTCTCTCAAGTAAAAAAAAGGAAAAGAAATCTCTAGCACTGAGCTCTCGCCAGTCTCTTATTTTCCTGCTTTGATGAGATTTCTTTTGTATATTTTTATTTTTATTTATTTATTTGAGAGAGAGAGAGATACAGAAATAGGCAGGTAGAGAGAGGCAAACGAACTCCAGACGCATACACCACCTTGTACATCTCTTACATGAGTCCTGGGGAATCGAACCTGAGTCCTTTGGCTTTGCAGGCCAGCACCTTAACTGCTAAGCCTTCTCTCCAGCCTTCTTCTTGTCATCTGATGAGTCTTGGGTCTCCCAAGTATTCACTACTATCTGAAGGAAAAAAAAAAAAAAAGAAAAGAAAAGAAGCTTCTCTAACCAACGGGGTGAATAGCAATACCCAAAGGACATAAACTTCTATATTTAGGTGGCTTAGGAACAGCAGAAGTTTCCCTCTAGGCTCCATAACCTTCCAAGCCATAGGCTTTCCACCGGGTTCTCAGAATCAGGCATAAATTCCCTCCCACTGAGCAGACCTCCTATCTAATCAGAGAGCAGTTGATTATTCCCCAAAACCTATGTGCCACTACTGCGCCCGTGGGTACATTTTGTCTGATGGGCTGATTTTGTAGTGCAGGAACCACTGCTTGATCAGACTATTGATTTTTTTACGCCCACACCCTCCAGCAGCTGTCTGGCAGGGAGACGACTTTCCATTTCAGTTGCAACTTGATTTCTCAGTGTCATCCACAATAGGATCTAACCTATTGGTGAGGGATCCAGTGCTTTTGCAATGGCCTGCATTGTTTTGGGGGCCTCATGGGCTTCCCTGACCAATAGTTCACTGTGGAGGGGTGACCCATCTCTGGTACTATGATGTACTTTTAACAACCTATGGCTTTAAGGGAAAACGTTTTCCTGCACTGGGACAAGAGGGAAAAAATGCAGCTTTTTGAAGGGGCCTGAATGTTCAAGAAGTAGTCCTGTTCTTCAAAATCTGCTTTATTCCCCACCTAGATTAACAAGTTGGCACCCTACCTGGTATTGTGGAGTATAAGAAATGCAGGAAAGGGCTGGAGAGATGGCTTAGCGGTTAAGCACTTGCCTGTGAAGCCTAAGGACCCCGGTTCGAGGCTCGGTTCCCCAAGTCCCACGTTAGCCAGATGCACAAGGGGGCGCACGCGTCTGGAGTTCGTTTGCAGTGGCTGGAAGCCCTGGCATGCCCATTCTCTCTCTCTCCCTCTATCTGCCTTTCTCTCTATGTCTGTCGCTCTCAAATAAATAAATAAAAAATGAACAAAAAAAAATTAAAGGTGTGTGCCACCACACCTAGTTAAAAAAATATTTAAAAAAAAAAAAAAAAAAGAAATGCAGGAAAGAGAGGGTCATTGAGTTTGCAACACCAGTATTGTGTTTTGGAAATGGCCATGGGCAGTGAGAAGCAGGTTTGCCGGATGCCTGCATGGAGACCCAATGGAGCCAAGAGGATGTACCGTGGATTGCAGTGGAGACCCAGTGGAGATGCTGGAACCATGAGATGGCTGTCAAGGAGAGCTGCAGGTCCCAAATGAAGTTTTCTGGACTGTGACTCACCTAGCTGGAGGGGCGGGATTGGAATATTAGAGACTTGTTGCTGGTTAGAACTACTGGACTTGGAGACTGGCTATAGTTGTTGGACTTAGTTTGATATTTGCCCTGGTTATTTTAAACCTTGTGTTGGTTGAATACTTCTTTACTATGCCCAATGCCATCTTTTGCAGTGTGAACGTTTCTTCTGTGCCATTATGGGGTTTGGAGGGATTTTATTTATTTATTTATTTTTCGTATTATGGCTCAGTTAAAAGACCTTGGATTATGGGGATGTTTGAACATCATTAGGATTGATAAAAAAATGTGGAGACTTTGGAAGTTGGACTGAATGCATGGCATTTTACATCATGGATGGTTAACAGTTAATGGGGGCCAGGGGCGGAATGTGGTGGCTTGATTCAGGTGTCCCCTATAAACGTAGGTGTTCTGAATGCTAGGTCCCCAGCTGATGGAGATGTGGGAATTAGCGCCCCCTGGAGGCGGTGTAGTGTTGGGGGCGGGCTTATGGGTGTCATAGCCAGTGTCCCCTTGCCAGTGTTGGGCACACTCTCCCGTTCGTGTTGTCCACTTAATGTTGGCCACGGAGTTATGTCCACCCTCTGCCCATGCCATCGTTTTCCCTGCCATCATGGAGCTTCCTCTAGAGTCTGTAAACCAAAATAAGCCCTTTTTCCCACAAGCTGCTCTTGGCCGGGTGATTTCTGCCAGCAATGCGAACCTGCCGGCAACAATGACCCAGGCATCCGCTGTCCTCCATCTCTGCATGCCCTGAGCCCACTTGTAAGATACAAATGCAGCCACAGTTGGTAGGAGGCAGGGTGGAGAATGGTTAAGGTGTTGAGGGTGTCAAACCAGCTTGAGGTTGGCTCTCAAGCTTACTCTTCCCTGAGTGCTTTCATTTGAATCTGTAAAGGGACAGCCTGGTCTGGTCTCAGAGCTCTCTGCAATGCTGTGCGAAGCGCTTGAAAAGTGATTATTATAGACTTTGCTTATCAGCGATCATTAGAATCATAAGCAAACAGAAATCCTTAATTCCAACATAAAAAGCAAATTAAAAAAGGCAGTGAACATGGGCTGGAGAGATGGCTTAGCGGTTAAGCACTTGCCTGTGAAGCCTGAGGACCCCGGTTCGAGGATCAGTTCCCCAGGTCCCACATTAGCTAGATGCACAAGGGGGCGCACGCGTCTGGAGTTTGTTTGCAGAGGCTGGAAGCCCTGGCGCGCCCATTCTCTCTCTCTCCCTCTATCTGTCTTTCTCTCTGTGTCTGTCACTCTCAAATAAATAAAAATAAAAAAATTTTTTTAAAAAAAGGCAGTGAACAGTTCATACTAGAGTTCATAGAAGATTCCCCCTGGGGGAATAACAAAAAAGGAATGTTTGAACTATATCTTGAAAGATAAGTAGGTCTTCCAGGTGAATCAGAAAGGAAAAAAAAGAAAGGCGTACCAATGACTGGGCTGAAGAGATGGCTTAGCAGTTAAGGCACTTGCCCGCAAAGCCAGAGGACCCGGGTTTGATTCCTCAGGACCCACATAAGCCAGATGCACAAGGGGATGCATGTATCTGGAGTTTGTTTGCAGTAGCTAGAGGCCCTGGCATGCCCATATTTTTTCTCTCTCTCTTTCTCCCTGTCTCTCTCATAAATAGATAAAATAAAAGAAATACCAATGCCTTATCTCACCATTAGAAAGATAGTGGGCTGGAAAGATGGCTTAGTGGCTCAAGTGTTTGCCTGCAAAGCCAAAGGACTCAGCTCCAATTTCCCAGGAGTCACATAAACCAGAGGCACAATGTGGCACATGTGTATGGAGTGCATTTGTAATAGCTAGAGGCCCTGGTGTGCCCATTCTCTCCCTCTCTCTCTCCCCCCCCCCCCTCTCTCTCTCTCTCTCTCTTTCTCCCCTGCCTCTGTTTCTCAAATAAATAAATAAGTAAAAATATAACAGATATTAAAAGTCTTTGTTTACAGCCAGTGGTGGTGGCTCACGCCTTTAACCCCAGCACTCAGGAGGCAGAGGTAGGAGGATCGCTGTGAGTTCGAGGCCACCCTGAGAATACAGAGTAAATTCCAGGTCAGCCTGGGCTAGAGCAAGACCCTAGCTTGAAAAACCAAAAAAAAAAAAAAAAAAAAAAAAAAAAATTCTTTGTTTAAAAGAGAAAAAAGACAAACAGTAGCCAATATTTCACTGGTATTAGTAAGTGCTTCATTTGTAGAACCTTAAGCGTTCTGCCTTAAGTACTACTGACGTCAGACTGGAAGACACACGCGCCCCCTGTGCAACGCCAGGGCGTCCATCCGGGGCTGACAACCAGATGTCACAGTTGCCATGGCACTGGTCAGTGGTTTCCTGAAGGTTGACAGTTTGCGGGAAACAAGGGTTCAGTGACAGAGACTGTACGCGGTCTTCATTAGAATTAACAAAACATCTGGGGCTGGAGGGATGGTTTAGTGGTTAAGGCATTTGCCTGCAAAGCCAAAGGACCCAGGTTTGATTCCCCGGGACCCACGTTAGCCAGATGCACAAGGGGGCGCACACGTCTGGAGTTCGTTTGCAGTGGCTGGAGGCCCTGGCACACCCATTCTCTCCCTCCCTCTCTCTCTCTCTCTCTCTCTCTCTCTCTCTCTCTCTCTCTCTCTTTCTCTCTCTCAAATAAATAATAATAAAATAAATATTCTTAAAAGAAAGCGTCTGTTCATATCTTTGCTCCGTCATAGATTCTCTTGTGTAGGAGGTAGTGACAGACATTCTGCTTTTCCACTTTTCCTAGTCACGAAATAGTAATCCAGATTGTCACAGTCCACTCAGATTAACCAGAGATCTGGGGGTTGGGGCCACTGCCCTGCCCGCACCTTCCTCCAGGATCCAATGCCAGCATTCAGCCTTTGGTGTGGTAGCCACCTGTCTGTCTTTGTCCCTGGCCAGCCAGCAAGTGCCACATCCTCATCTCCGGGCGTCCGTGCGGTAACTCGCACATAGGAGCCACACAGTAAGGTGGCAGCCTGACCATGCGTGTACTCGACAGTGCATTCAGCCTCTAAGACGCCCGGGAAACGTCGCCATCCGCGGCTGCCATACGAGAAGGGAAATCATGATCTGAGAATGGCAGACCTCACTCATGGGAGCGGCAAGGAGTTCTGCCAAGTTGGCCTAGGTCACAGGCACCAGGGGGCAGTCAATCCGCTCAAGTGACTGGACAGTAGATGAGAGGTCAGAGGAGGGGACGAAACAGGCTGCAGAGACTTGTCAGAGTTCCAAGTTTAGGGCTGGAGAAGCTTTGCACCAGTCTTTCTGCAGCCTCTGGGCTCTCGTTACCTCTCTTTATTCTGGCCTTCCCTTCTGCCAGCTCTTTTGCCTGCACCGACTCTCTCTCCCTCCCTCTCTCTCTCTCTTCCCTTCAGCAGTCTTCAATGCACTTTTCACCCCTAGCTCAGGAGTCACTTTTTTTCAGAGACATCTTCCTCAACTCTCAGACAGGGCACAGGACTGTCTATGGAGCCTTACACTATAGACCCGTTGAGGTCCTTCCCTTACAGCCTGTCCAAAAAAAAAAAAAAAAGCAGGCAATTGGGCTGGAGAAGATGGCTTAGCAGTTAAGGAGTTAAGGCGCTCGCCTGCAAAGCCAAAGGATCCCAGTTCGATTCTCCAGGACCCACGTTAGCCAGATGCACAAGGGGGCGCATGCATCTGGAGTTCATTTGCAGTGGCTGGAGGCACTGGTGTGCCCATTCTCTCTCTCTCTCTTTCTCTTTCACTCTTTCTCTACCTCTCCTCTTTTTCTTTCTTTCTCTCAAATAAACAAATAAAATATATTTTAAAAAACAGGCAATGAACAACTGGAAGGTTTGAAACTATGATTTCTCTAGCCTAGTGCCTAATAGGTATGAAACCTTTTGTAGTGTTTTGAATGTGTGAATGAGTGAATAAAGAAAAAAATAAAACAAAGGAGGGAGGGAAGAAGGAAGGAAGAAAAGAAGGAAAGAAGGGAGGGAGGTAGGAGGTAGGGAAGGAAGGGAGGGAAAGAAGGAAGAGAGGAAGAAAGAAAGAGAAGGGAGGGAAGGAGGGAGGGAGGAAGGAAGGAAGGAAGGAAGGAAGGAAGAAAAGAAGGAAGGAAAGAAAGGTAGGAGGGAGGGAAGGAAGGGAGGGAAAGAAGGAAGGGAGGAAGAAAGAAAGAGAAGGGAGGGAAGGAGGGAGGGAGGAAGGAAGGAAGGAAGGAAGGAAGGAAGGAAGGAAGGAAGGAAGGAAGGAAGGAAAGAAAGAAGGAAAGAAGGAAAAGAGAGACAAGTTAATGGATCAAATGGTCTATAACTCCTAATTTTACTCCACATCACATACCATAATGCCCTCTAGTGATGGATGAGCTCATTGTAAATTTTAGAAGCTACTCAGCCACTTAGCACGCACACACCAGTGCCTAACGTTTACACACTCCGTATGGGCAATGACAAGCTCACATCTAGCTCAAAATCTAGTGGACAGTGACCTGTGTGTCAAAGCAACCCTACACTTTCAAGACAAGCAGTTTACCCACCGAGCCATCTCCCCAATCCCCCAAGAATCTCTGTGCTCTTGGCGCAGCATCAAGCTATCAGCCAGGTAAAGAAAGTAGCAAGGGGCTAGAGAGATGGCTCAGCGGTTAAGGCATTCACCAGCAAAGCTGAAGGACCCATGTTCAACTCTCCAGATCCCATGTAAACCAGACGCACAAAGGAGAGGCAAGCTCAAGGACACACATGCCCACTAGGTGGCGCAAGTGCCTGGAGTTTAATTGTAGTGGCCCTGGTGCACCCATTCTCTCTCTCTCTCTCTCTCTCTCTCTCTCTCTCTCTGCCTCTTTCTCTGTCAAATAAATAAATAATAATTAAAAATAAAATGTATTTTTAAAAAACCCAGGGCTAGAGAGATGACTTAGTGGTTAAGGCACTTGCCTGAGAAGCATAAGGACCCATGTTCGACTCTCCAGATCCCACGTAAGCCAGACGCACAAAAGGTGAGGCAAGTGCAAGGTCACACATGCCCACTAGGTGGTGCAAGTGTCTGGAGTTCAACTGCAGTGGCTGAGGCCCTGGTGTGCCAATTTTCTCTCTCTCTGTTTCTCTGTCTCAATCTCTCTCTCTCTCTTCCTATGTCTAAAATAAAAAAATTTTAAAAAGGGTTAAAACAAAAAAAACAAAGAAACTAGCAAAGACAAGAGTGTGGGAGAAAACAGACTAAAATGGAGTGTTATGCAGATCCAAGCTCAACTACTCACCACTCAAAAACTGGGAGAGCTAATGGGCAGGATATCAAGTTTATTCAAGGTCCAGCATCCTGGAAGGGGGAGAAGTGTCCCCTTCGGCCCATGTGACTGAATTCAGGAAAGTCAAAGGGCTTCCATAGGCAGGGAAGAGACTAAAGACTTTGTGCTAAGTAGGGTTTTCATTATTTGAGGCATGTGTATGTCTCTCCATTACTTGTATAAGCTAATATGCATGTTTTGTGTTATTTGATACACAGAAATAAATAAATAAATAAATAGGGCCACAGTCTGATATTATCTGATTTGGGGGTCTACAAACCCAAAGAAAGGTCATTTACTAATGAACTAGTGAACATTTTGACCATTGAGGCACAGATTTTAGAATGCTGGGCAAAGGGAGATGAAGCAAACTTAATTCTGCAGAGGACAGTTCTGGAAGGAGTGTCCCCCGCCCCATTAAAGAAGTCATCCTTGGGCTGGAGAGATTGCCTAGTGGTTAAGGCACTTGCCTGCGAAGCCAAAGAACACTTGTTCGAATCTCCAGGTCCCACGTAGCCAGACGCAAATGTGACATAAGCATGCAATGTCACACGTGGCCATAAGGGAGAGCCCACATCTGGAGTTTGTTCACAGCGGCTGAAGGCCCAGGTGTGTCCATTCTCTCTCCCTCTCTCTCTTTCTCCCTCTCTGTCTCGCTCTCAAATAAATAAATAAATAAATAGCCAGGTGTGGTGGTGCACGTCTTTAATCCCAGCACTCAGAAGATTCTCCTACCTCTGCCTCCCGAGTGCTGGGATTAAAGGTATATGTCTCCACGTCCAGCCACACTTTGGTTTTAAAAGTTTAGTGACTCCTGGGAAGCCATAGGGAGCCTAAGAAAACAATTCTGGCAACTGTACACCCCTCCCCTCTAAAGATCCTAAGGAGTTGGGTGTGAGTAGCTAAAACATAGCTCTGCTTCTTGGTCTAACACAATTACAAACCCCCATCTTGTAGGTGACCACAGCACTTTCTTCTTGCTCCCTCCTTTAAATGTTGCCCATAAGCTAACAAGATCCCACCTGACATGACATATATATCTTTTATTTATTTGGGAGAGAGAGAATGAGAGAATGGGCCACTGCAAACAAACTCCAGACACATGCGCCCCCCTGTGCATCTGGCTTACGTGGGTCCTGAGGAATTGAACCTGGACCCTTAGGCTTTGCAGGCAAGCACCTTAACTGCTAAGCCATCTCTTCAGCCCGACATAGAAACTTTTCTGTGAACCATAGTCCTCAAACACCTCTAATTCTATTCTTTCCTCGTGATGTTCCTGACGCCTGGAACCTTGTCCCTAGTTCAACGCCTCACAAAATCATCCTAAGATTCCAAGAACCAACCCAGCCATCAAATCCCACAAGTGGCTTCTCCATGTCTAAGTTGGCTGTCTCTCCTGGATACCCCAAACATTGCATTCAACCCTCCCTGTTTGTTACCCTTTCCTTATTGTCCTCTTGGCCTCCAAGGACAGAGTCTCCCATGTTGACCCCTCTGGTCCCTGCATGGGGGCCCCAACTTCAGCTGATGTTCAGGAAACGCTATTGGACCAGACAGAACCACTGGGCTCCAGGGAGTTACCTTAATAGTTACTCCAGGCTATTGGTAAAGAGGCATTCGCCTGAATCACACCTGAAATTATTGCCGCTGTCATTACTGTCCATCAGCCTGGGCCTTCCATGAGACTGTGAGCTCTAAGAAATAACCAAACTAGGGCTGGAGAGATGGCTTAGCGGTTAAGGCACTTGCCTGCAAAGCCAAAGGATCCAGGTTTGATTCATTAACCCCCATGTAAAGCCAAATGCACAATAGGGTGCATGTGTCTGGAGTTTGTTTGCCTTGGCTAGAGGCCCTGGCATGCCCATTCTCTTTCTCTCTGTCTGATTGAAAAATAAATTTAGGGGTTGAAGAGATGGCTTAGTGGTTAAGGCACTTGCCTGCGAAGCCGAAGGACCCAGGTTCAATTCCCCAGGACTCACATAAGCCAGATGTACAAGGTGGCATGTGTGTCTGGAGTTTGTTTGCAGTTGGCTGGAGGTACTGGTGCACCCATTCTCTCTCTCTGTCTCTCTCTCTCTCTCTTTCTCTATCTCAAATAAATAAATGAAAATAACCAATAATTGTATGTTGGATGGTGGGAGGTTAAAAAGATTAGTATGACACGTTCAGAAGGAGAACCAAAAGCAGTCGGTCAAATGGTCCCAGCCTAGAAAGAGCGAATCCCTCCCTCCCTTCCCTTAATATGTTCGCTGGCCCAGGCACTCTCAAAGTCACCCGCCCTCATTTCTCCACGTTCTGCAAGGTAACATCTAGAACAGAACTGAAGCGGGCAACAAACCAGGGACATATAATTTGAGCCCCAAAGTACAGTAATTCTTCTTCCAATGCAACATCTGGTCTAGATGATGCAGTTGGTGGGGGAGGCAGAGCTGTGCCCAGCCCTTAGGAGAATTGTGCATGCGCGCCTTGAAGCCCACCGCCCTCCCGTTTTCCCAACGACCCTGTGGACTTGCAAAGGGTTGTTTCTATTATTCCCTCCTCCGGCCAGAAGAGGAGTGAGTTAATTATAGACTTGTTTGTTCGGTTATTCATTAAACCCTGGCTCACCATGAACTCCGCGGGAAGTGCCCGTTTCCCGCTCTGTGCCCTCCAGCCTCGGGAAGCCACTTCCTCTGCGGATTTTTTTTCTCACCAGGGTCCCAGGTCCCAAGGCCTGAATCTTATTTTTTTTTTTTTTTTTTTTTTTTTTTTTAGCTAGGGAGGAATACAAGTTTGAAAGCTCTGAAACAGCGGGAGGCGATAGGACATCAGGAAGTCAGAGACTGCAAGGCTGGAGAGATGCCACCCGCCCTTGCTGTGCCGTTCCAAGGTCCCCATTGGTCCTCAGTCACCATGTCACCTTCTTCTCACAGTTCCTGCAATGCAGCACACCGTGGGGAATTCTTAGAATGACAAGCTGTTTGGCCCCAGAGAGATCCTGCCTCAGGGCACTGCCTAGATCCACGACCCTCTGTCTGCCACAGCGATAAACGAGATGAGGTTTGCCAAGGGCTTGCTCCTGGCCAACAGCTGTCAATCCGCACCAGTTCTTGCACACCTCCAAGAAGACAGGCTTCATGTCCACAATTGTCACATGAATACTCCATCCTAGGAGGCGACCCTCTCCCCTCTAGGACCTTGGCGCGCCTCAAAGGTTTCTAAGCTGTCATTTTCTCATCTCTAAAACTAAACACAACAGTGCCCGTCCAGGAGGGTTCTTGGAGAATTAAATAACAGTGACCTTTAATACATGCTAGAGAGTAAATTGTTGGAAAACAGTCTTCGAAGGTGATGACTTCAGACGGGTTATCAATCCAGTGTCTGTGGTATAAGAAAGAAGGAAAGATTTACCAGTGCTGGAGAGATGGCTCAGCGGTTAAGGCGCTTGCCTGCAAAGCCTAAGGGCCCAGGTTCAATTCCCCCAGGACCCACGTAAGCCAGATGCACAAGGGGGCGCATGCGTCTGGAGTTCGTTTGTTGCGGCTGGAGGCCCTGGCGTGCGTGCCCATTCTCTTTATGTTTCTCTATCTACCTCTCTTTCTCTCTCTCACATACACACATATAAATAAATAAATAAAATATTAAAAAATGCAAGACTAACCAAAGCGAATTATATCAAACTAGACTTGCTTTCCCACTGAGGCTAAGACATGTTAGCACCAGGTCACGTGAATCCCACAGACATGGTGCAGCGTCATACGCGTTGGTTGGGCAGATTTCTTGGCAACAACTAGCTAGATCATCCACTTCGTTCCCTCCACATTCTCCCAGAGCCTATTCTATCTTGTTCAAAGACAGCAATGGTCACTCCTGTCTGAGTGACATTTCCCAGGCAGCTCCTTATACGGCAGGGGGTGGGGTGGACCAATATCGGAGTTCTCACCACCAGTGACTTCCCTTGCCAATCCAATCGGGGCTTCTCAGCCTTGCTAGTCTCATGAAGGAAACAGAAATCCTTGTCTGCAAGTGTTAACGAGACCCGAGCGACTCCTGCCCGTGGCTCACCGATACCCAATCTGCAGTTCTTTGTAGGGAGATCTGAAAACCATGCCCTTATGCCCATGTGGGTAAAGATAAAGACAGGCCTGGATATCCACGACCTCGCAGTGGCTGACACTCCCTTCTCAAGACCTTCGTAATGGTCGGAAACAATGATGACCTCAAAATGGAAGAGGGGCGCCCTGGAAAGAGATTCAACAGAAGGTGGGTTTTTGGGGGTGGGGGAGAAAGGGGAGGTGGTGGGAGGGAACTATCATGGCTTACTGTCTATACTTATGGAAGTTTTAAATAAAATGTTTTGGAAAGGCCGCATAATGCCATAGACACAACAACAGAGCTGTTGTGAAAGGAAGGGAATGTCAGAGAAAGGGAAAGCCGGACCCGGGTGGGGGAGCAAAACATTCGCGCATCATTAAGTGTTATGCCTGAAACAGTTACAGCGATTTTCATTCCTGTACCCTGAGTTACCAACTTTGAGCTCCCAGTGCAGATTTAAAGACATTAATGTTTCCCTAGCGCTGTTCTTTCCCTAGCCTTCTGTAGCGTCAGGACTAAGGACTCTAGAGGTGGGTGTCACGGAGAGATACATACCCTATATGTCCTTCACATGGATGCTTACATGCACATATATAACATATACACACATATAAATATACACATATGCTATGTACATATACACATGTGCACATATATACAAATACACATTTATACCACATAGATACATGTCTACCTATATACTACCATACTAGGTGCTTAGGAAAAGAGCAAACTTCCCCTCCTCTTTCCTTCCCTTCATTTGTTTTCCCTCTCTCCATTTCCACTCCCCCTAGCGAGGCCTTTGGTTCACCAGAAGATGACTCAGTATTCCAGTGCCCTTGGCAGGAGGCAGCAGTCAGAGGTGCGCCCTGCTTCGTCAATATGTGGCTCTGGTCTTGGTTACGGGAAAGAGAGAGAGAGAGGGAGGGAGGGAGGGAAGGAGAGAGGGAGGGAAGGGAGAGAGAAAAAAGGAAAGAAAGAGAAAGAAAGAAGAAATGAAAGAAAGAAAGAAAGAAAGAAAGAAAGAAAGAAAGAAAGAAAGAAAGAAAGAAAGAGGGAGGGAAGGAAGGAAGGAAGGGAGAGAGAGAGAAAAGGAAGAGAGAGAGAGAAGGAAAGAGAGAATGAAAGAAAGAAAGGAAGAGAGAGGGAGGGAGGGAGAGAGGGAGGGACGGATGGAGGAAGGAAGGGAGAGGGAGGGAGGGAGAAAAGAAGGGAGGGGGAGAGAGAGAAAAGGAAGAAAAAAAGAGAAAAAGAAAGAAAGAGAGAAAGGAAGAGAGAGAGAGGGAGGGAGGGAGGGAGGAGGGGAGGAAGAGAGAGAGAGAAGAGGAAGAGAGAAAGAAGGAAAGAAAGAAAGGCAGGAAGGAAGAGGGAGGGAAGAAGGAGGGAAAGGAGGAAGGAAAAAGGGAAGAAAAAGTAGCACGTTCCTCACTATTAATTTCCCACTGGTTACTCATGCCTTTTGCCCATTGTATGAGGGGCAGCGTGCACCTAAACAAAAGGAAGTGGAGGACAGGAGGGAACAAGCAGCTCGGGAGGGTTTTGCGGTTTTAGGGCCCAGCTCTGAAAGCCCATGACGAGTTTAATGGGAGTGTGCCTCTCCCCATTCTCCGGGAGCTGAGCAGCGAGGCACCTGCCTTTCTCTGTTCAGCACCCACAAGCTGAGGGCAGGCATGCAAGGCTGAGCTCGAGTATCTCATGCCAACGTTTTCCAGGTCCACAGAATCAACAGAAACGGCTGCATCTCCCAGGACCTCACAGGCAAACCTGACCGCAAAACTTCCTCCCGCTGAAGATGTGACCTGCTTCACCCTAGTGCCGAGAAAAGCACAGCAAGGGCTGGAGAGATGGCTCAGCTGTTAAGGCGTTTGCCTGCAAAGCCAAAGGACCCTGGTTCAATTCAATTCTCCAGGACCCACATTAGTCAGATGCACAAGGGGGCGCACGCGTCTGGAGTTCGTTTGCAGTGGCTGGAGGCCCTGGCGCGCCCATTCTCTCACTCTCTCTGCCTCTTTCTCTGTCAAATAAATAAATAAATAATATATTTTTTAAAAAAATAAAAGGAAATGAATAAAAACAAAAAACATGACAAACTCTCACCGTGAGCCCAGGCCATCAAGCGGAGGATAGAACAATTAAGACAGGGGCAAGACTGCCCATGCGGTTCAGAGGGTTGCAAACTCGGTGCGTGGCTTGGCTTGGTAAAGAAGTTAGCGAGTGGCGGGCAAGCCCACATACTGGCAAGCCATGGTTCCTATCCAGCAGCTAGGAATACTCACAGGTTGCAGTGAGTACTTGACCCTTCCAGTGATAGGGAGGGACAGGAATTTCCAGACACGTGACCAATACAACAGGTCCCTGAGACCTGCATTGCATACCAAGACACCGGAGTCCACAGAACCCAGTGTCAGAACGAGAATCCACACGTCACTCTGATGCCACGACGCATTCCTCCTGTCCGGCTGTTACGCAACTCTGAGAAGGTGAGGCCAGAAATAAATAAAATCGTGAAAGGCAGAAGAGCTGAAAATCCGCAGCGTGGACGGGGGAATGGCATTATTATTATTGGGGCAAACAACACCTTCTTTTTCTTAATTTATAGACTGGTGAATGAACGGTTCCCATGTCCCAGAGAAAAGCACAGAGTATGGGCAGGCCCCTCCGCTGGAAGGGGCAAGGAGCGTTTATATAATGAGTTTGAGAAAGCCCTCCATCCAAAATTATTAAATCAAGTCTTGGCACATGAGAGGGGGTCAGCTTCAGGTATTGGAAAATTTACTTAGGTGACACAGCTCATTTCCTGGTGAAGCCAGATTAATGGGACATTAGCGAACCTAATTCCTCCAGTAGTAAATGACTCACCTCTCCTCCTGCTGGGCCCCCTGGAGTTCTCCAAGAGCTCTGGGCCTCTTCCCTTCCTGAAAACCCAAGGGCAGGGCTGGGAAATCCAGCAGCCGGGAGAAGTGAAACGAGTCAATTCATCCTTGGAGTCCCGATGCTTCACTAATTAGGCCTGAAACTCAGTGGCCTCTCTGAAGAGCTAAGCTAGAGCCACCCCCCACCCGGCCCCCCTTTTCCGCTGAGCTCTGGAGAGAGACCTTGGAGTTCTCGCCGTGAGGCCTGAAGCAAGCCCAGTGGGCAGATGAGCGAGGCTTTGGAAAGAGGATAATGAAGGAGAGATTTGGGGGGGGCCAGGGAGCACAACGGGACGCGGCAGCCAGATGGTCAAGCTGTCCCATCTTTCTGTGGTCATTTTCTTTCCCCAAATGTCCTTACTTCTTGCTCAATAGGCTCATGTGGATATAGCCACAGAAGGAAAAAAGGAAAAAATAAAATAAAAGAATAGGTTAGCAATGCTGTATCCAGATCTACTTGGGTGAGAAGTCTATGCGTTCACCAGCTCAGCCATGGAAACTGCTAGAAGCCTATGGGGTTCAACCCGTGCGTGACAGAGACAAATGCTGGGCGCAGAGTGTGCAATCACGCACAGGGAACGCGCTCGACGTGGGTCTGGGAAGAGCCCTTAATCTCCTGGGGCAAGATTTATCCTCACTGGACAGGTTTCAGCACGTGCTTGAGGTTTTTTTGTTTTGTTTTGTTTTTTTAAATTATTTATTTATTTATTTGAGAGCGACAGACACAGAGAGAAAGACAGATAGAGGGGGAGAGAGAGAATGGGCGCGCCAGTGAAAGGCCCAAGAATTCAGAAGCTCAGAAATACTATCACGCTCCAAAGGGAGCTTAAGCGGGCCACCTGCATACCTCAAACTCCAGGCTTTACTCTCTGTCAGAAGCAAGTAAAGAATCCCTCTTCTCATTGTATCAGAGCCCACTCCTAATATAAAACTAGGTAAAAGGGCATGAGATAGCCCTCAAGGATGGGAAATGAGTAATGAAGTGAACCACTTATTTGGTTTCTGTAAATAGCCTGCACCATAAGCCTTAATAGCCCACACTGTAAGCCTTAGTAGCCTACACTGTAAGCCTTAGTAACTCGCACCATAGGCTGTAGCAGCCTGCCTCAGACCACCAAGGTCATAGGAGGCTGATACCATACTCTGTTACCCCCACCTAAGGAATTGCACAAGTGCTGACCTCCAAGGTCACAGGAGACTGATACCACACTCTGCTACTCCCACCCAAGGACCTGCGCAAACGCTGACCACCAAGGTCATAAACTAATTGGCTTAGAAACTATGGGGTGGCACCAACTGACTGGCTAACACCCTGCGGGGCTCCTAATATTAGAAAATGATTGGTCTAAGGCACAGGCTTTGTTAGAAACCCTATAAAAACTACCCCATTCCTGCATTCGGGGCTCTGCAGTCCTCTACCCCTGTGCGGTGTACGACTGTGGGCCCCAGCGCGCTTGGAATAAAATCCTCTTGCAGTTTGCATCAAGACCGCTTCTCGTGAGTGAGTGATTTGGGGTGTCGCCTTATCTGGGCAGAGTGTAGGGACCCCCTGTGGGGGTTTTTTCCTACACCAGGGCTTCCAGCCTCTGCAAACGAACTCCAGACGCGTGCGCCCCCTTGTGCATCTGGCTAACGTGGGACCTGGGGAACCAAGCCTCGAACCGGGGTCCTTAGGCTTCACAGGCAAGCGCTTAAGTGCTAAGCCATCTCTCCAGCCCAGGTGCTTGAGTTTTGATGCCTACGATGCTTCTGAAAATGTACCCATGTATAATAGTGCCTTCTTTTCCATCATGGAATCATGGGAGAGGGAGTTCATGACCACCACGGGGCTAACCTGCATTTCATCATTCGAGAGCCATCTACTGGAATGGTGGGATGGCCTGAAGACTCAGTTATATAGTGCTTGTCCGGCTGACAACCCTTGCAAAGTTGGGGTATTGAAATACAGATGCTAAATTATCAGTTTATTGGGTATCATGTTCCTATCGACAGAATTCCTCTATGTAAGAACCAAGAAGTAGGAGGAACTTGTTTTTACCATTATCTTTTTTTTTTTTCAAGGTAGGGTGTCACTCTAGCCCAGGCTGACCTAGAATTCACTCTGTAGTCTCTCAGGGTGGCCCCGAACTCATGGCGATCCTCCTACCTCTGCCTCCCGAGTGCTGGGATTAAAGGCGTGCGCCACCACACCCGGCTTCACCATTATCTTGAATAATTCATTCACCATGGCGACACAGGCTCCGTTCTATGGAATGTGGATCTCAGGTCACATGTTACCTGATGCATAGAAGGTGTCCAATAGATATCTTTTTCAAACTTACTGTAATGGACTGGCCGCCACTGGGCAGGGAAGGCTCTTCCCTGAAATGGCTGCACTGTGGGGCTCACGGACACCTCAAGTGCTGACCAGTGGGGTCACTCACTGGGCAGCATGTCCATCCAGTTCCTCAGTCTCACCTCTCAGCTGTAAGCAAACCCTTCTACATCACTATTCTCAGGTCAAAGCCCAAACTTTAATTTCCTTTGTGGGAGTAAGGAATGGCCCGTGTAAGAATAAAATTGCTACTGACCACAGGGCGGGGGGCAGGGGGGGGGAACCAATCTGGGTTTCAAGCCCACAGTTGCTTCCCCGAGGGAGTCCCCATGAATGAAGAAGATGAGGGCCAAACCGTTCTGCCGGCAGAGGGGAACCTTGCAAGCTCCACCCTGGAAGGCACTCGCTATCTATCTCTTTGTATTCCTTTCCTTGAAATGCAATTTACTAGATCTCTGGAATTTGGGGGGACAGAGGGATTGGCAGTAAAATGAAACACCTCATTAATGAAGAGGGCTTGTTCTGCCTAGTGGCCAGAGAGAGGGCTTTCTGCAGCACCCAAGAGCTCCCAGAGTGCCCAGCACCTGCCACCATTGATTTGGGGAATGCCTTCCCAACGGCCCAATGAGGTGGTAAGTCCAGCTTGGCAAAGCGCTCACAATGGCCCTTAACCCTCAGCTAGCAGCATATCCGGGCGCTCCCCTGCCACTCACTCAACGCCAACACCCCTGCCACACCTCGGGGTTAAGGGATCGTTATGCCCTACTCACGGACAATAAAACTGAGCACAGAAGAATCCATCAGCCACCGGTCAAGGCCTATGCGAAAAGCCAAAAGTTTCCAGAATGCCGTGCCTCTCCCTGTGACAAAAGGGTATCGTCACACTGTCCACTGTTTGGCAGCTTCAAGCGTCTCGTCATTGGCCTGGGATTCCTGAGGGCACAGGGTCTCCCTCCGTCTGTGCTGGCCAACAGGTACAAGTTAAGCAGTGGGGACACTGTAGAGAAACGATCCACGGGCTGGAGAGATGGCTTAGCGGTTAAGCGCTTGCCTGTGAAGCCTAAGGACCCCGGTTCGAGGCTCGGTTCCCCAGGTCCCACGTTAGCCAGATGCACAAGGGGGCGCACGCGTCTGGAGTTCGTTTGCAGAGGCTGGAAGCCCTGGCGCGCCCATTCTCTCTCTCTCTCCCTCTATCTGTCTTTCTTTCTGTGTCTGACACTCTCAAATAAATAAATAAATAAATAAATAAATAAATAAATAAATAAATAAAATTAAAAAAAAAAAAAGAAGAAAAAAGAAAAACGATCCAGGACAAAACAAACCCTTTGCATTAACCTTATGGTTATTGTGAAGGGACCAAACTGATGCCATGACAGGCTTCAGTAAGATGCCACCCTAGGTAGGCCTGAGCTTCAGTTTCCCGGAGAGGCAGGCAGGACTTTTGGGAAAGGGTGGGCTGGTCATCAACAGTGACCCTGACATGTGGCTGGGAGAAGACAGCCACCCAGGGGCTGAGTCAGTTCCTGGAGGCGTGTCCAAACATGCCCAGACACGTCCCTTTTGCCCCAGCCAATCAGAGGCGTACGACTGTAACTGCTGCTTGCCTAGCCAATCATTTTAAAAAAGATCACCTAACCCCACCTGAAATTCCCCTATTGTGCCTAAAAGGGGCCTGCGTGCTCCTCTGGGGGTCGCGGAATAAATGCTGTTGGCTTTTACATACTATTTGAGTCTGGGGGGGGGGGGTCTTTCTTCAGCGATTCTCAGACCCTTACAATTTGTATCTGGACTCAAGCAAGATAGGAGAGAGGAGAGAGGAAGGAAAGATCAAGAGAGGAAGAGGAAACTATTCCATTTGCTTTTTATCTGTTGGGTTTCCACGTTTGTGTCCAGCCTTGATTCTGAGGGGTAATACATACAGCGAGATAACGGTTACAAGTTTGAAGCTGCAAGCTTCCAAGGCAACTCCTTAATTCCTACTTGAGTAACTTTTTCAATTTTTTTTTTTTTAATTTTTATTTATTTATTTGAGAGTGACAGACACAGAGAGAAAGACAGATAGAGGGAGAGAGAGAGAATGGGCACACCAGGGCTTCCAGCCTCTGCAAACGAACTCCAGACGCGTACGCCCCCTTGTGCATCTGGCTAACGTGGGACCTGGGGAACCGAGCCTCGAACCGGGGTCCTTAGGCTTCACAGGCAAGCGCTTAACTGCTAAGCCATCTCTCCAGCCCAACTTTTTCAATTTTATCAATTTTGGGGAGGAGCGGAAATGTAAACCGTTGGCAACCAGCCTACTTCCTTTTCCACTACAAACAAGCCTCCTGCAGAAGTTAAGGAGTTATGGTGCAAAGCATTAAACACAAGGCTTCAGACATGGTAGGCGGTTCAATACGGAAATCGTGGCTTGCAGCTCACCCACGCAGTTCCCAATGGGTTGATTTTTTTGTTTGTTTGTTTGTTTGTTTTCTAAGCTCCCAGGAGTATCTTCTGGTCCAGGGTCTGAGAAGAATATACTTATGTAACCTTCTGGAAATCTTTCATTTTATTTTTTTTTTATATTTTTATTTATTGGAGCGAGAGAGAAAGAGGGAGAGCACCAGGGCCTCCAGCCACTGCAAATGAACTCCAGAGGCATGTGCCACCTTGTGCATCTGGCTTACGTGCGTCCTGGGGAATCGAACCTGGGTCCTTTGGCTTCTCAGGCAAGCGTCTTAACTGCTAGGCCACCCCTCCAGCCCCCGCCCCCCTTCTCACTTTCTTATCCAGTCTGCGCCCTTACCCAGGAAGGCAGGCACTGGAGAGCTGGCTGCGTCCCTGTGCCTTTGTGCTCCTTGAGGTGGGGGGGCGCTGGGGGGAACCCCCTGGGGGAGCCAGCATATGCAGTCCCGCCCCTCGCCCGTCCGCCCCAAATTGAAGCAAGCTGGTCGCAACTGTGAGCCAGCCCAGATCACCCCAACTGGGCCCTGCTCAGCACTTCAGAAAACGCTCCTTCGTGTTCAGAGGCGGATGAGTGCAGCCCACCGTGGCCAGTGTTCCTGTCTGAGCCCGGAGAACGGGGAGCAAGGCTCTGCCGGAACGCTGAGCCTGGCTGTCAGCGTGCATGATGCTGTTCCCATGAGTTCCTTGGAGGCCGGGGCATGCCAGTGTTCAATGAGAAGGGCATGTCCTGCTGTCTCTAAGCAGCTGCCGGGTACCCCGTCCCCACTGTCAACCCCTGAGGACCAGCATGAAGGACGTGACCCCTACAACCCTGCCATGGCTTCTGGATGGATCTTCTGGCCTCCCCAGGCACCCGCTCCGGCCCATCCCAGACGTCTGCTGTTAGCAGGATTCAATCCTCACTGGAAAAGCAGGCACTGAATAACTGACCTCTGACAGACTGTGCAGGAACAAAACAGCTGTCTTGTCCTTAAGAGGTTCAAACCCAATGACTTCACCGTGACAAAGTCCTCAGGAGGACCAGGTCTCTGGGCTTAGAGCTTGTCCAGCCTTAAGTCCTAATCTTCACAGCTGATGGCCCAGTCAGGAGCTTGTTGGAAACTTACTCTCCCTGCAAGGTCCAAATACGCACCTTCTCCAGCCCCCCCCCCCCACACACACACCCCTTTATCCTCATAGCACCATTCCATAAGTCCCCCCTGAGAAAAAGTGGCAGAGGTTGCCCAAAATCCCAAGTCACCCTCCATCACTTACGATAATTAGATTGCAAGGTCAGAAGGCTGAGGGAAATGCAGACAGCGGAAGCGCAGCTCGCGAAACGTCAAAAGGGACTCTGCAAGGAAGTCTGTGTCCTATGCTGCTGAAAGAACCCAGCTGCACGGTGCCATGTCATGAGGACTTGGTTGACACTCTGAGCTCAGAGATGATGGACTTGTTTGTCTGGAGGAGGAAACATCTCAAGAAGGAACATCCAGGGCTGGAGAGATGGCTTAGCAGTTAAGCGCTTGCCTGTGAAGCCTAAGGACCCCGGTTCGAGGCTCGGTTCCCCAGGTCCCACGTTGGCCAGATGCACAAGGGGGCGCACGCGTCTGGAGTTCGTTTGCAGAGGCTGGAAGCCCTGGCGCGCCCATTCTCTCTCTCTCCCTCTATCTGTCTTTCTCTCTGTGTCTGTCGCTCTCAAATAAATAAATAAAAAATGTTTTAAAATATTTTTTTTAAAAAAAAAGAAGGAACATCCAGAGCAGCTGTAACTGTTAAGAAGATCAGCTCCATTGAAAAGGATTCTCAGAAGGCACCATGGTGCTGAGAAGAAGTGACAGAGGAGTGCTCAGCACTGCAATATCTCGATCACACCTTCCAAGGCTCAGGGTCCATTGTGGAAGAGGTGGAGGAAAGAATGTAAGAGCCAAAGGAAGGGTAGGACTCCTTACAACGTGCTCCTCCAAACACACAATGGCCTGGATATCCATGACCTCACAGTGCCTGACACTACCTACGCAAGACCATCACAAAAGGAGAAAAAGATGATGACATCAAAATAAAAGAGAGACCGATTGAGAGGGGGAGGGGACATGATGGAGAGTGGAGTTTCAAAGGGGAAAATGGGGGGAGGGAGGGCATTACCATGGGATATTGTTTACAATTATGGAAGTTGTCAATAAAAAAATGAATTCAAATAATAATATAATAATAATTTTTTGATTAAAAAAAGAAAAGGAATCTCTTATGGTGCACTGGAAAAATAGAAAAGGTGACCGAGGAGCAAGTTCCCACCCACTGAAAGCTCTCACTGGTGAGAAAGCCAATCTGTTTGAAAGGAGAAAACCTGAGCTGAGAATGTCCCTGAGGGAGGGGAGTCCCTGCTCGAAAACAACACTGAGGTGACCACAACCATGACTGAGAGGAGTCAGGCCACATCTTGATATGACAGCTGTTTCGCCGGGAAGGGTGCATAAAAGATGCTGTGTTGACACACATGTGTTGATCACGACATTTTGCGCCGTGGTTCCCGAGAGCTGCTGAGGTCAGACAATGCACACCAGGGTCAATGTCTCTGCCAAGGGGACATGACGGTGAAGTTGCAGTGGAGACCCCAAGATGTTGGAGGTGCCAAAACCCTAAGAAAACTATACATTCAGCTGTTCCAAGAGACAGCCTGTGAGTGTTACAGGCATCAGAGCTGGAGGGAAGGGGTTACTCAAGGTCTTTGGGATCCAGATGATTCCATTACACATCCCAGGAGCCTAGCATGGAGCTATAAAATTTATAGTTTGTCTTGCAGGGTTTCAGTCTTGTTTTGTTCCAGTCCTGCTATGTGTCCTGTTTTTGATTAGCCATGTTTACTCTGTGCCATTCTTCATTGGAAGCATGTAAACTGTTTATATATATTAAAGGAGTCCATAGTTAAGAGATTTCCTGAATCTCAGAAGAGAGTGTCCATCTCCTTTCAACGTGCTCCCCCCAGACACAAAATGGCCTGGATGTCCATGACCTCGCAGTGCCTGACACTACCTACACAAGACCCTCATAATAGGAGGAAAAGATGATGACATCAAAATAAAAGAGAGACTGATTGAGATGGGGAGGGGATCTGATGGAGAGTGGAGTTTCAAAGGGGAAAGTGGGGGGGGGTATTACCATGGGATACACAATTCAAAATTATTATTATAATTTTATAATTATTATTATTTTATAATGGAAAATGTTAATAAAAATTGAGAAGAAAAAGAAGAGCGTGTCCAAGTGTACACCTATCCTTTTGACTCGTGCCGTGACCGTTTAGGACAGTGGGTACTTTTGAAATTAGACTGAACATATTTTGCGTTATGAGATGGGCATTAGCCTGTGGGGTGGGGAGGGGGTAAGGAGTTGGGGATTATGGCTTAAAACACAATGTCCATGTGTCCATTTAGAATTTTCCGGGAAACAAATCTCTGAGCACATCTGGGAGGGATTTTCTAGTTCAGGTTAACTGAGGTGGGAAGATCCGTTTTGACTGTGGACAGCAACTATTCCATAGGCTGGAGTCCTGAGCCTTATGAAGAGGGGTACAGCCAGCGGGGCAGCAATACCACGGTGAATTGTAACCCCAAACCTGTCAGCCGAAGTTATATAAACCCTTCCTCCCTAATGGGGTTTTTGTGTTGTTTTGTTCCCAGCAACAAGGCAGTAACTAACAGACTACTCCATGTTCTTAAGCCCAGCTCTGTATCGAGACAAAACACCCACGATGGGAAGCGTCGAGGCGGGGCTTCCTCTTGGGATTCCAAACTCAAACCCAGCGAGGGTCTAAGGCAAGCATGCTAAGTGATACGCTCCACACCTGCGTGCATGCCATCTATGCCCATCCCCATCGCCTCCCATTTATAGACAAGGAAAGCAAACTCAGGGAGGGCAGCTTATCCACCCAAGGCCACACAGCCAGGAGGGGGGACCCCCAATTCCAAGCATAACTAACGGCTGGTTGTACTCACCCCCCCCCAACAGAAGTTCCACCCAGCTGGATGCTACGAATCTCAGGGGCACAGTCACAGCCTGCAGGTGCCCGTACAAAGTTCAAGACCAACACCAGGCATCTACCTGGGGCGTTCCGTTTCTCCTACTGCTAAGTCATTTATTTTTTTAAAATTTATTTATTTACTTGATAGAGAGAAAGAGGCAGAGAGGAAGGGAGACCGAGCATGTGCACGCCAGGGCCTCCAGCAAACGAACTCCAGATGCATGCGCCCCCTTGTGCATCTGCCTTACGTGGGTCCCGGGGAATGGAACCAGGGTCCTTTGGGTTTGCAGGCAAAAGCCTTAATCGCTAAGCCATCTCTCTGGCCCCTGATAAGTCATTTAAATAGTAGTTGATGTCAAGAATATCCACATTCAAGCGCGTCCAGATGTTGTGTGTTATGGAGTGGAATTTGAAGAGCGCATACATTTTTCAAGTTGGATGCGGGTCTCCCAACCCATTGCACTCCAGTGGAGGCCTGCTTTGGGCTGTGCTCCAAGCCTCCCAGCTGGTACCCATTCAGTCTTCTCCCATAGAAAAGGGGTTCCTTGATATTCCAACCTCCTCTGAGCCATGCATGTTCTCCCAAAGAGCTGGACCCTGCGTCCGGCAGGTGACCGGCCAGGGCTGTGGATGGACTGATGTGCGGAAGTCTAGTGGATTCCTCTTCTCCGGTAGCATCATCAATCCCACAGGGACCTTAGGTGACCCACCCCAAAGAAAAGCATGCCGTAGGTTTTCAGCTGCTGGCTCACAATAGGAGGGATTTCCATGGTAGAGAATGCAAGGAAGAAAAGATTCTGCTCCTCTCAGCTGACTCTTAGCCACACAACTCTAGCTGGGCTTTTTTTTTTTTTTTTTTTTTTTTTTCTTTTTGGTTTTTCAAGGTAAGGTCTCGCTCTAGCCCAAGCTGACCTGGAACTCACTATGTAGTCTCAGGGTGGCCTCGAACTCACAGCGATCCTCCTACCTCTGCCTCCCGAGTGCTGGGATTAAAAGTGTGCACCACCACTCTCGGCAGGTTTTGATTTCTTTCTTTCTTTCTTTCTTTCTTTCTTTCTTTCTTTCTTTCTTTCTTTCTTTTTTTCTTTCCTTCTTTCTTTTTTTTCTGTTTTTCTTTCTTGTTTGTTTTTCGAGGTAGGGTCTCACTCTAGCCCAGGCTGACCTGGAATTCACTATGGAGTCTCAGGATGGCCTCGAACTCACGGCAATCCTCCCACCTCTGCCTCCCAAGTGCTGGAATTAAGGGCGCGCGCCACCACGCCCGGCTGGTTTTGGTTTCTGAAATATGGAATGCTTCACGAATTTGCGTGTCATCCTTGCGCAGGGGCTGGGCTCATCTTCTCTGTATCATTCCAATTTTAGTACACGTGCAGCGGAAAAAAGCACCTCCAACTGCTCTGAACTGGGCTGCAAATGGACTCTGCAGAACATGTGATTTTGCTTCTGTTTCCGTCTTTGTATTCTGATAGGAGTCATTCAAACAGAAATGGTGGCACGCGACGCCTTCACCTCCCTGCCTCCCATGTCTCTGGTAAAATAGACTAATTAGTCACAGACCTCCTCCTAAAAGCCCTTGGGTGGCTTCATGACAGGATAAAGCCATCTACCTTTCCAGGTGCTTGGGGCCGTCCATGTTCCATCCTATCTGCACTCACCAACTCTTCCTGTGACCCACTGGGGTGCAGAGCTGCTACCCCAGCCGCAAAGTGACAGTCACAACTGGCTACAGCCTCCCAGGCCCTCCCGTTCCTGCTCCAGGGACTGAAGTAACTTCCTCCTTCCCGGTTTACATCAGTGGTCCTAAAACATAACCAGGCATAAAGCATTAGATTTCTTGTTCCCCATACCCAGAGCTTCTGATTGGTTAGATGTGGACGGGCTGCTAAGAAATATATACTTCTCACAACTTCCCAAGTGGACCTGGTGGTAAAACTGCGGGTCTACATGGCTCTAGTTACCTGTCAAGCTTAACCCAGCTTCTGCCAGGAGGCCCTCTGTGGTGGTTTGATTCAGGCGTCCCCCCATAAATTTAGGTGTTCTGAATGCTAGGCTCCCAGCTGATGGAGATTTGGGAATTAATGCCTCCTGGAGGGAGTGTATTGTTGGGGGCGGGCTTATGGGTGTTATAGCCGGCGTCCCCTTGCCAGTGTTTGGCACACTCTCCTGTTGCTATTGTCCACCTTCTGTTGGCCAGGGAGTGATGTCCACCCTCTGCTCATGCCATCATTTCCCCCTGCCATCGTGGAGCTTCCCCTCGAGCCTATAGGCCAAAATAAACCTCTTTGTTTTCCCCACAAGCGACTCTTGGTTGGGTGATTTCCACCAGCAATGCAAACCTGACTGCAACATCTCCCACACATGGTACTCTGTCGCCCAGGCTATACAAGGTGCCTCCTCTGGTAGATCCCTCCCTCTGTGACCCTCTGTCCTTGTACACACACACAATTATGTATGTTGAGCCTGGCATGGTGGCGCACACCTTTACTCCCAGCGCTTGGGAGGCAGGGGTAGGAGGATCACCGTGAGTTCAAGGCCATCCTGAGACTACATAGTGAATTCCAGGTCAGCCTGGACTAGAGTGAGATCTTACCTTGATAAAAACACTTATGTGTGTCTGTGTATCTCCTTTTAATTTCAAGAGGGCCTACACCTATTAAATTCTCTCTAAAATAATAATGGTTATCCCATTTATCTGGTGTTGACTTCACTCTTCATTGGAGAATTTGCTTCTCTTTTTCAGATGGACGCAGAACCTGAGGAGAGAATCAGCCCATCACACCTCACCAGGGCCCCAGCAGAAACCATAGAGGAATTGGGAAAATGAGCAAGAGTGCTGCTTGCTTGGTGAACTTGATATTTTCACAAGGGTGAAGGAGACAGACACAGAGAACACTCAACTCCTACCAAGCCAGAGATCCAGACACAGAGGATCCGAAGACCTCATCACTGAGGCAGACCTAAAACGAACGCAACATGGCTCAGGGAAATTCACGGAAGAGGGGGCGGAGAGATTGTTAGAGCCACAAGTTGGAACATTACACACACAGACTTTGTCGCTTCCCGACAACTGATGGCTACCCCCACAATGCACGACCCACAATCCCCATGAGGATAGCCGGCATCCCCAAGGAGGAGGATCCCTTTTGAGGGGAGCAGAGATGAGGGTAAGGATGGTACCAGCACGTGCTGCTCACACACTGAGTATGTATATGTCTAATAAAGAAAATAAATAAAGAATGTAAGAGCCAAAGGAAGGGTAGGACTCCTAACAATGTGCTCCCCCACAGACACAAAATGGCCTGGATATCCATGACCTCACAGAGCCTGACACTACCTACACAAGACCCTCATAATAGGAGGAAAAGATCATGACATCAAAATAAAAGAGAGACTGATTGAGATGGGGAGGGGATATGATGGAGAATGGAATTTCAAAGGGGAAAAGGGGGGAGGGAGGGTATTACCATGGATATTTTTTATAATCATGGAAGTTGTTAATAAAAAAATTTTAAAAAAAGAAAGAAAAGAAAATAATCTTCTCTAGCTCCCACAACGCATAAACTACAACCCCATGGGGAACACCTGCAACTCTATAGACGAGTGTCCCCAACGGAATGGGGTCAGGGACGAGGGAAAAGAGGCTACCAACACATGATGTATCCATACAAGACGCCTTGTTAATAATAACAACAGGGCTGGAGAGATGGCTTAGCGGTTAAGCGCTTGCCTGTGAAGCCTAAGGACCCCGGTTCGAGGCTCGGTTCCCCAGGTCCCACGTTAGCCAGATGCACAAGGGGGCGCACGCGTCTGGAGTTCGTTTGCAGAGGCTGGAAGCCCTGGCGCGCCCATTCTCTCTCTCTCCCTCTATCTGTCTTTCTCTCTGTGTCTGTCGCTCTCAAATAAATAAAATTAAAAAATAATAATAATAATAATAACAATAAACATAAAAAATTATATAGCATAAGGTATAATAAAACATGGAAACTAAAAAGAAAAAAAATCTTCCCTAAGATCGACACAGGGATAAAGTGTTCGATCCACCACTGTTTGCCTGGGGTGACTGGTCACTTGTTCCCTGAAGGGACTGCATCTTGAATGGGTCGCTGTCCTTTTCCAGACTGCAGTTTTCTGTATTGGACTTTTGCTTATAGTTTTGTTAAGGGGAACAAAAAATTGTTTGTTTGTTTGTTTGTTTTTCCAACAAAGGAGTAAAGATGGAGACTGGCCACAACTGGCTCCCCACCACCTCATGCTCCTTCATCCGGGGAACACTGCGATCTGGAGAGTCAAACCCAGGTCCTTACAGCTTCGCAGGCAAGCGCCTTAACCACGGAGCCATCTCTCCAGCCCTCAGCGTCAATTCTCATGTTCGACTCTCCAGATCCCACGTGAGCCAGAGGCGCAAACGTGAGGCAAGCGCAAGGTCGCACATGCCCCGTAGGTGGCGTAAGCATCTGGAGTTCGATTGCAGTGGCTGAGGCTCTGGTGTACCAATTCTCTCTCTCTCTTGCTCTGACCCTGTCTGTCTCTCCCTTCCTCTCTCTCTAAAAATAAAAAAACAAATAATGCTGATTTTTATTTTAACACTGATGAAATATTCAAATTATGTATGCTTTGAATAGAATTATATTTTAATACTACCAAATGAATCACTGGTATTAAGTACAAGCTGAAGTCACGATCAAAAAGAAATGGAAAAAAAGTAAAACCCAGAGAAGAAAAAAAGTCTTAAAAGAATGGTGAAATACAAGACTCAAATAGGAAACCTTACTAAATAATAGTACGTATCATAAGAAATATATAGGGGATGTAAATAGGCAGGTTTCTTTTGCATAGAAAAAGAAATAAAAAACAAGCAAAAGCTTACAAATCGCTTAACTAAAATTAAAGCTAGAAAAAAAATAGCAAATATTTCCAGAGCATCCAAAAATTGGCATATGTTAGCATATTGGCACAGATCATATCATATGTCCAATATTTATCCAAACACGATGAACGATTCTTTCCAGATGCTAGGAGCATTTAGAAAACAATGAAAAATGTTTAGGTTTACTTGAAATGATTTTAATGTCCAATGCTACAATAGCAGAACTTGTAAAAAAAAAATTTTTTTAAATGTGACAAATGATTAAGGTCATGGAGAATAACAAAGAACATTGTAAATCTTTAATACTAATGCATAATGACATAATACTGTTGTGTTGATAACATTTCTCAGTTCAGCCGGTTTGTACCAAATATGAGCGTCATGTTGGGCAAGCAGACGTTCTGCATGAAATTAATGAGCTTTAGATTCTTTGTCACAAGTCTCTAACAAGTCAACTTGATAGACATACCAGCATTACCGAAGGGGGCAGATACACAACAGGATCCAAGGATGCTGTTTATGGGCTGGCCAGGTGTGCACTAATTACTAGAATTTGTTCCTGGAAGACTTGGTCCCAACTACGCTAGCATCATTCTTTGGACTAATCCAAAGGTCCTATTTTGCATTTCAAATATTACATTGAATATTTTCAAGATATGCCTAAGGGGTGGGGGGGGGGCGGCGCTGGAGAGATGGCTTAGCGGTTAAGGCATTTGCCTGCAAAGCCAAAGGATCCCAGTTCAACTCTCCAGGACCCGCATAAGCCAGATGCAGAAGGGGGCGTGTGCATCTGGAGTTCATTTGCAGTGGCTGGAGGCCCTGGCGTACCCATTCTCTCTCTCCCTCTTTCTCTCTCTCAAATATATGTATATATGTGTGTATATATATATATCAAATATATATGTATATATATATGTATATATATATTTTTTAAGATATGCTTAAAGTTATAAGACCTTAAGGAAACATATATTGCATTTGACCCATCAGCTTACCTGGTCATGAGCTAGAATGTTAACTGAATGCATGCAAGTACTTAAGATTTAATTCATGTTAATTTTTGAATCAATTTTATCGATACATAGCTTCATCCCAAATGTAGGTGAGTTATGGTAAACGTACCCACTGACAAAACCAGCACCAATAAGCAAGATGAAAGTTTCCATGATCCCAGAAGACCCTCCCTCCCTACCCTGGACATTAGCTGTCATTTCTGCTCTCCTGGTCCTATGCACCCATTGACCCATGCTGTGAAGTGTGTACTTGGCATGTCCTTTTTAAACTCTGCTTTCAACATGTTATTTTTGTTTGTTTGTTTTTAATTTTTTTTTTGCTTATTTTTATTTACTTATTTGAGAGTGACAGAGAGAGAAAGAGGGGGAGAGAGAGAGAGAGAGAATGGGCGTGCCAGGGCCTCCAGCCACTGCAGACGAGCTCCAGATGCATGCACCACCTTGTGCATCTGGCTTACGTGGGTCCTGAGGAATCAAACCTGGATCCTTTGGGTTTGCAGGCAAATGCCTTAACCGCTAAGCCATCCCTCCAGCTCCTGATGCTTTTCGTCTTTACATTTAGCTCTCTGATCAGTGGATAGTGAATTTGTGGTGTGGGTGTGTGTATGTGTGTGGGTGTAGGTGGGTGGGTAAGGGTGGTGTATAACTTTCAGGACTCACCCTTTTCCAGGTGGATGCCCGGTCCAACCCCATCTGCTCTGAACACCATCCTTCCCACAGCATTATGTTGGTGCCTTGGTCAAAAACCAATCCATGCTGTATTTGTTGGTTTCTTTAGGAATTCTAGTATTTGTCATTAATCCATACATCCGTCCTGATATCATACCGCTATCTTTACCCCTATAGTTTTATAGTAAATCTATATATCAGAATCTGGACATGGGAGAACATGACTGTAATTCCAGTCCTCCGGAAAGCAAAGAGGCTCACAAGTCAGATTCAAGCCTGAGGTACATAGTGAGACTCTAGCTAAAAACAAAAAAAGAGAGAAGTAAAGGTCTCAGGAGAGATGGCTTAGTGCTTAAGGCAATAGCCTACAAAGCCAAAGGACCCAAGTTCAATTCCCTAGGTCCCACATAAGCCAGATGCATGCATGCAGAGTTCGTTTGCAGTGGCTGGAGGCCCTGGCGTGCCCATTCTCTTTCTCTCTATCTCCCTTTTACTCCCTCTCTCTCTTTTTCTTTCTCTCATAAATAAATTAATTTAATTTAATGTTTTTTAAAAATTAAGATGCTGTTGGAAGAAAAGATCTCTAGTGTGTTAATGATCAGAACTGGTCAAATTGACAGGCATCCTTGAATGCAATGAAAACCCGCTATCAACATTTTGAGGTCAGTTGAAGGTAGACTTTTATCATGTTAGGGAAGTTCTCATCTTCTCCTAATAGGTAAGACTATATTTTAAAATATTTTATTTTGCTTTTAATTTTTTGATTTTTTTTTTCTAGCTAGGGTCTCACTCTAGCCCAGGCTGACCTAGAATTCACTATGTAGTCTCAGAGTGACCTTGAACTCACTGTGATTTCCTACCTCTGCCTCCTGAGTGCTGGAATTAAAGGTGTGCACCACCACGCCCAGCTAAAGATTTTATTTTTATTTATTTATATATTTGACAGGGAAAGAGGGAGGGAGAGACGGAGAGAGAGAGAGAATGGGCGCGCCAGGGTCTCCAGCCACTGCAAATGAACTCCAGACGTGTGCGGCTCCTTGTGCATCTGGCTAACATGCGTCCTGGGGAATGGAAACTGGGTCCTTTGGCTTTACAGGCAAACGCCTTAACCACTAAGCCACCCTTCCAGCCCAGATAAGACTATATTTCAGGATTTCTTTCTATACCTGCTACGCTTCCCAGGTTACTAAGGCATTTTATCATGAATGGCTGTTTAGTGATATCAAATGCTCCACCTCTATTAAGAGGGTCATATTGTTTTCCCCTATATTCTATTAATATCATTTTATTACATAACTGAATTTCAGATGTTAAACCAAGCCTACATTCCTGGGATAAACACAGGATATTGCTGGATAAGCTTTGCTAATGTTTTTTTGCCAGCATTTTATATTTGTATTCATGAGAGATATTAATCTTGGCTTTTCTTTCTTTTAATATCTGAGATCGTGTAATAATGGGCTCATAAAATAAATTAAAGAGTATGATCTCTTCGTCAGAAAGGCTGCATGTAATATTGTGTATTGTTTCTTAAATTTCAGATAGAGGCCAGTTGCATGTCAGGATGTTTAGGGGAGGTTGCAAGGAAATTATTCTTAACTTTTCATTTCAAAATAATTGTAGGCTTACGGAACAATTACCAAAGCAATAAAGAATGTTTCCTTCTCACCAGCCTCTCTCTTTTTTTTAAATTATTTATTTATTTATTTGAGAGCGATAGACACAGAGAGAAAGACAGAGGGAGAGAGAGAGAATGGGCACGCCAGGGCTTCCAGCCTCTGCAAACAAACTCCAGATGCATGCGCCCCCTTGTGCATCTGGCTAACGTGGGACCTGGGGAACCGAGCCTCGAACCGGGGTCCTTAGGCTTCACAGGCAAGCGCTTAACCGCTAAGCCATCTCTCCAGCCCTCACCAGCCTCTCTTAAGGCTCACATATCACATAGCTGCATACAATTATCTAATTTTTTAAAATCACATTGGCATAATACTCTGAAGTAACCTAGAGGCTTTATTAGGATTTGTCCAATAAGGGGTTGGAGAGATGGCTTAGTGGTTAAGACGTTTGCCTGCAAAGGCAAAAGACTTCAGTTCGATTCCCCAGGACCCACGTTAGCCAGATGCACAAGGTGGCTCATGTATCTGGAGTTCATTTGCAGGGGCTAGAGGCCTTGGGGCGCCCATTCTCTCTCTCTCTCTCTCTCTCTCTCTCTCTCTCTCTCTCTCTCTCTCAAATAAATAAATTATAAAACAAAAAAGAACTTGTCCAGTACTTTCACCGGTGGTCTGTATAGATCCCAGAATCTAGCCTAGGTTGTTTGATTGTAAAGCCTTCCTGGTCTCGTCTGATCTGCCGCTTCCTTAGTCTTTCATCACTCATGACCCTCAGGCTTTGATCACTTCTTTTGGCGCATGGCACTCATTCTGCCCTTGCGTAAGTGACGCTAGCTAGACAGACGTTAGGCATTCCTGGCGGGGGAGGAAGGCTTCTAAGAGGATGCTTTCTTGGTACACCTTATCAGGGGACACATGTTGCTGAGGTGTCAAAAGACCTCACTGGGAGCTGGAGAGATGGCTTAGCAGTTAAGCACTTGCATGTGAAGCCTAAGGACCCTGGTTCGAGGCTCGCTTCCCCAGGACCCACGTAAGCCAGATGCACAAGGGGGCGCACGCGTCTGGAGTTCGTCTACAGTGGCTGGAGACCCTGGCGCCCCCATTCTCTCTCTCTCTCTCTCTCTCTCTCTTCTCCCAATCTCTTACTGCTTGCAAAAAATTTTTATAAAAAAGATGGTATCGTGGACCTTGGCTACTTTACTAGCTTTCTTGTCTCTGCATATTTACCACGAAGGTCTTTTTTTTTTTTTTTCATTTATATCAAATGAACAAAATGTTTTCAGATGGTAAGCAAATCCTGTCCTTCTTTAAACGGGAAAATCTTTACCATTTTACAAATCAAACTTATCTGTAGAAATCATGAGTGTCTATAGAGAATGTCTTTTATTGTACCTTGGCTGTTTTTACAGTTTTCTTTTGTGGGAGCACCCTTATTCAGTAGTGTGATTATGTCTTAGGGAGGGTGTGTCTGTGTGTGTGTGTGTGTGTGTGTCTGTGGGTGGGTGTGTGCATGTGTGTATATGTGGGTATGATGCCCATGTACAAGCCAAAGATTGGGTGTCTCCTTCTACTGTTCTCTACCTTACGTATTGAGACAAAGTCTCTCACTGAGCCCAGGGCTCAGGAATCTGGCTCATCCAGCTAGCCAGCTTGCCCAGGACCCTCTTGTCCCTGCCCCCCCCCCCAGGGTGCTGAGATGGCGTGTGCCACCACACCCGGCATTTACATGGATTTCGGAGCCCCAACCTCAGAGTCTCACATTCGTGAGGCAGGCACTATCCTAAGTTGAGCCATCTGCTCAGCCCTGGTTTAGCCCTCCTAATGAGGCAGGACCCTCCCAGGGTTAGCTGAATATGTAGGATAAATTCAAAAATCTCTCCACTTTGGCTGATCAAAATGTCAAGATATCCCAATACTGGGCTGGAGAGGTGGCTTAGCGGTTTCGCGCTTGCCTGTGAAGCCTAAGGACCCCGGTTCGAGGCTCGATTCCCCAGGACCCACGTTAGCCAGATGCACAAGGGGGCGCACGCGTCTGAAGTTCATTTGCAGTGGCTGGAGGCCCTGGCATGCCCATTCTCTCTCTCTCTGCCTCTTTCTTTCTCTGTCTGTCGCTCTCAAATAAATAAATATAAACAACAAAAAGTTAAAAAAAAAAAAAAAGATATCCCAATACTGAGCTCAGGGGCTGATCTGCACCCAATCATTTTATTTTATTTTTTTCTTGGCAGCAAGTTCTTTCCATGTATGTGTAGCTCATTTTTTTTCTTTTTTCCTCTGTGTGTTTTGGGTTTTTTTCCTCTGTGGTACTCTAGTCTGAAAATTCTGACCTCAAACCCCTCCAATTGGCAAGAAGGGCCTGGTGTGACTGGTATCCCCCCCATACACACACACCACAGCCCCCAAACTGCCTTGAGGTAGAATATAAAGTCATCACTGGGCTTGGGTCACTTGTTTACATCTATCTTGTCCATTTTTGGGGGATGGGGAGGGGTTTCGAGGTAGGATCTCACTCTGGCCCAGGCTGAGCTGGAATTCACTATGTAGTCTCAGGATGACCTTGAACTCATGCTGATCCTCCTATGTCTGCCTCCCAAGTGCTGGGATTAAAGGCATGCACCACCACGCCTGGCTATCTTGTCTTGTAATTATTCCAGGAGGAAAATGAATTTTCACCAAGTTAGTCCACAAGGCTAGAAAGCAGAAACCATGAGATGCATGGACTGGAGAGAAGGCTTAGCAGTTAAGGTGCTTGCCTCCCTAGCCTAATGACCCAGGTTCGATTCCCCAGGACCCATGTAAAGTCAGATGCACAAGGTAGCGCATGCATCTAGAGTTCATTTGCAGTGGCTAGAGGCTTGATGTGCCGTTCTCCCTGGCTCTTTTCTATCTCTCTTCTCTACTTACCAAATAAATAAATAAAGATATATTTAAGAAAAATATATGAGACGCAGATTTAAGTAAAGCAACAGAAAATGTTTTTGTGTGATAACAGAATTAATCCTAGGGGATTGCACATTGGAAAGCAGAACTCTTACCACAACTTTGCCATCAGCTAATGACGCAGCCAGAGAGACATGGCTTCACCCATCAGGCCGTCATTCCTCATTGGCCAGGTGTGGGTAGATACCAAAGGCACATGACCAAGAGTGGATTAGAAGTAATCAGTCCATGGGCTGGAGTGATGGCTTAGCAGGTAAGGAGTTTGCCTGAGAAGCCAAAGGACCCAGGTTCGATTCCCCAGGACCCATGTAAGCCAGATGCACAAGGGGGCGCACACATCTGGTGTTTGTTTGCAGTGGCTGGAGGCCCTGACGTGCCCATTCTCTATCTATCTGACATTTCCTCTCTCTCCATCTCAAATAAATAAATATACTTTAAGAAAGAAGTAATGGAGGTCCGGTCAAGATGGCGACCGCCTAGCTGCACTACAAACAACGAGGGAAAAAAAGATGCAGATCCTAAGAAGAGAGCTGCCCCAACATACCTCAGAAGGGGCCCAACTGAAACTAAGGACAACTGGCGAAATAAGCAAGGGTGATGTTTTCCTGTGAACTGGATACCAGCACAAAGGGGAAGGAGATCAATGCAGAGAAAAATCAACTCCTACCAAATCAGAGAGCCAGAGCCTCAGAGGCCCCCAACAACTCAGCACTGAAGCAGACCAAAAATGAACCCAACATGGCTCAGGGAAATCTTGCGGAAGAGGGGGCGGAAAGAATGTCAGAGTTACATGTTGGGTCATGATTTTCAGAAACATTTATCATACTAATAACTGGGGGCTAACTCCACAACGCACGACCCATTTTCAATAACAAGGAGGGTCTAATGGGAGGGGGTAGATCACAGATGAGCCTAAATAATGGTACCAAACTGCCTGTATTTACTGAAAAGAAAACTAATAAATTAAATTTAAAAAAAAAAAAAAAAAGAAAGAAGTAATGAGTATGGGAAGAAGGCAGGCACCATGCAGAGTTGTGCAAACATTGACTATTTTCATTGCCTGTGAGGTACATATTCTTATCACTGATTTTTGCTTTTCGGGAAGGACCTCAAACTTGCCGCAGACTTCCTCCAAAAGGCCATCGTCTTTTCTTTTCTTATCTTTCCTTTTATTTTTTCTTTCTGTTTTGTTTTTTGAGGTAGGGTCTCACTCTAGCCCCAGGCAGATCTGGAATTCACTATGCTGTTTCAGGGAGGCCTCGAACTCACGGCGATCCTCCTACCTATGCCTCCGGAGGGCCGGGATTTAAAGGCGTGCGCCACCACGCCCGGCCATTATCGCTGATTTTAAGGACAGTCCAGGGAACACACTGTACTGAACCACCTCATCAGTGCAGAGCCACGACTCCTACCCACAACCCGGTCGTGGCTCTGTCCTTAGCAGCTTTTCAGTACTGGGGGCTAGAAATGCGGACCCATTTTCCTTTCATTATAAAGGGGTTGTATTCATTCTGCTTGCTTTGTCTACCCCAATACTGATCATATTAGGGCTCTGTGATGTAAGAAAAGGCAGGCAATGAAAACAAGGGCCTAAAAGGCCATCATATGGTATAATTTGTTTTCTACTCACGGATATTTTTTTGGCCTGTTTCCCAATTTCTACATATTCATTCCAAAATCTTTATGTGATAATAAAATGATATCAGCAACTATAGTAATAATAATAGCTATTATTCTAACAACATCACTCTCATGCTATTTAAAATAACCTCCGGCTATTCACTGAGGGCAGGGCAAGCTGTTTGTTTTAATCAGCTCCGGCCCTCGGAAGGTTTTGTGACACCCGCAAAGCTGTTCTCCCAGTCCAGCCTCCATCAACGACACGCCACAAAAGAGGCAAATGAGCCCTGGGGCGGGGGGGGGGGGGGTCCTGGTGCTTTCCCAGGGTCGCACTTGGTGTTCCAACACTCAACCCTCCGGAAACCTCCAGTAACGACAAGAAGAAAAATTAGCCTAGATAAGACCCACTGAAGTGGACAGAAGTCTTCCAGTGACCAGAGTCCAGGAAAGTGTTAGAAAGCAAGTTTGACAAGGCAGGGCCACGCTCAGAGGCAAGAAGGACACGAGATGACACTCAGGTTCAAAGCCCTTGGCACCCACAAAGTCACACACTGCTAGGTGCAGGACTTTCATCTGTTTAATTCCTTTTTTTTTGTTTTGTTTTGTTTTGTTTTTGGCTCCCTGGAATGTTGACTTTGTGAGAAGTGGAACCAGGGTCTTCGAGTTCTCCACTAACTTCCTAGCATTCTGCCCCATGTCTGTTGAATACGCATCTCCGTCAAAGCCACACCTCTCTGAGCCATGCATTGATCCATTGCACAAACCAGTTTCCATGCCCCTGAGGCTTACAGTGAAGCTGAAATGGCAGCTTCTCAATAGGAGGTATCCTCCTGTCTCAGTGCTTTCCCTGGCACAAGCCCCCACGGTCTCTTTCAGAAAGGCACCATGGTGCTGAGAAGTGACAGAGGACCACCCAGCCCTGCAATATCAAAGGAAGGGTAGGACTCCTTACAACGTGCTCCCTCCAGACACAAAATGGCCTGGATACCCATGACCTCACAGTGCCTGACACTACCTACACAAGACCCTCATAAGAGGAAGAAAAGATGATGACATCAAAATAAAAGAGAGACTGATTGGAGGGGGAGGGGATGTGATGGAGAATGGAGGTTCAAAGGGGAAAGTGGGGGGAGGGAGGGTATTATGATGGGATATTTTTTACAATCATGGAAGTTGTTAATAAAAAAAAATTTTTGAAAAAATGGGACTGGAGAGATGCAGTAATGTTTAAGGCATTGGCCTGCAAGCCAAAAGATCCAGATCCAGGTTCGATTCCCCAGGACCCATGTAAGCCATATGCACAAGGAGGTGCAGGCACCTGGAGTTCATTTGCAGTGGCTGGAGGCCCTGGCAAGCCCATTCTCTCTCTCTCTCTCTCTCTCTCTCTCTCTCTCTCTCTCTCCCTTTCCCTCTATGTAAAAATTTAAAAAAAAAAAAAAAAAAGAATAGGATACACATTGTGGCCTCGTTTTAATGTGATCTCATATACAAAACCCTTATTTTGGCATAAGCTCATGATCACAGACACGAGGCTGTATTGGACTGATCACCCAGGGGAGACACGTTTCCATCCGTAACACAGTCAATGGGGAAGAGTGACAAAGCGCTGGTCTGAGACAATCCTGCAGGTTCTGTTTCTACAGACTGGAGATCGTTGCCTGTGACTCTGTCACTTAGTCACCAAGATGCTCAGAGTCAACTATACAGTACACATCCCCACACATCTTTTTATTCTTTTAAAGGTGTGTGACACCACACTCAGCTTTTTTTTTTTTTTTTTAGAGAGACAAAGAGAATTGGCATGCCAGGGCCTCAGCCACTGCAGTCGAACTCCAGATGCTTGTGCCACCTAGTGGGCACATGAGACCTTTTGCCCTTACTTCACCTTTGTGTGTCTGGCTTACATGGGACCTGGAGAGTTGAACATGGGTCCTTAGGCTTCACAGGCAAGAGCCTTAACCCCTAAGCCATCTCTCCAGCCCTTTTTCTTTTCTTTTCTTTTTAAATCTTGTTTCACTACATTCAGGACATCCAGTCTGTATTTCATTCATGGGCATTCTGTCTGACAACCTCTTTTATTTTCTCTGTCCTTATCTTCCAGTCAGAATCCTGATGGGAAACAGATGGTACATCCAAAACAAGGCAATCCAGAGGGGCTCATTTGCTGTGGGGCTGTTCACAGAGATGGGGTCCCGCCAGCAGGGAGAGACAATAGGTAGTGAAGTGACCAGGAGCCAGACACACCGTGCTTAATCCTCAGCCCCAGGGGATGAGGCAGCCATCTAGAAACATCTGTTTGCGGTCACCCTCAGAGGAAAAATATCCCCATACGGAAGGATACAGCCTGCTCAAGGTGACTCCAAAGCCACGTCCCTTTCACCCTCTCATTCCCTACTGGTGGCCCTGGACAAACCCAGTGGGGGCCCAGCGGGTCTGCAGTCAGTGATACAGCACAGAGGGGAAATCTAGAGGGACAGAGCCTGGGAGGGCACAAGACCTCAGCAAGTCATGTCCCTCGGGGCTCAGGACTCGGTGCTTCTTGCGGCACATCCACATGATGAGTATTCTTCAAGTGCTGTGCCCACCCCAAACACAGACAGACGCGCAGTGAATGTTCCCAGCCAAAGGAGACAGAAAACCACAAAAGCAGAAAAGCCTCTCGCTGGTCTTTTCTGGGCTTTCTTCCTCCGCTGGACTATAAGCACCCTCTAAACTCTATCCCTGAGCAGAGCCTCAGGACACTTCTTCCAGAAATGTCCTGCTGGGAGCCCATTCCCCACAAACCCATTCCCCTGACAAATAAAACAAGCTGTTCTCTGAAGCTGTCTCCTGGGCATCCTTCCTGTCACACTCACAACCGCTCAAGACCCTGCTCCGCAAGCTGCCTGACCGTCTCCCTGGAACTGTGGCCCCCGAGGATCCAGGGACCCACACAGGCTGACCTGGAATTCACTCTGTAGTCTCAGGATGGCCTCAAATTCATGGAGATCCGCCTACCTCTGCCTTACGAGTGCTTGGATTAAAGGCGTGTGTCACCGCCATGCCCAGCTAGGAAGAATTCTTTTATTTATTTATTATTTGGGTCTTTCGAGTTAGGGTCTCACTCTAGTCCAGGCTGATCTGGAAATCACTATGGCGTCTCAGGGTGGCCTTGAACTCATGGAGAACCTCCTACCTCTGCCTCCCGAGTGCTGGGATGAAAGGCGTGTACCACCACGCCTGGCTAAGTGTGACTATAATTGTGTTGGTTACTTTTCTTGTTGCCATGACAAAATGCCTGACAAGAAGCATCTGGAGACAGGAACGGCTTACTTCAGCCTACAGTTCAAGGGGATATAGTTTACTGTGTGAGGAAGGCACGGTGTCAGGGGCATGAAACAGCTTGGCACATCGCATCCACAGCTAGGAAGCAAGGAGCAATGAATGCCGATGCTCAGCTGCAGTCCAGGACTTCAGCCCAGGCAATGATGCCTCCCACAGTTAAAGTGGGACTTTCTGCCCCAATTAGCCTATCCTACAAACTCCCTCACAGACGTACCTACATATTTGTTTCCTAGGTGACTCTAGAGCCCGTCAAATTGACAATAATTGTTAACTATTCAATAATCTTTGCCATGTTTCCATGAGGCAGATAGCAACTGCTATGATAAATTAAAATGGGGCTGGAGAGATGGCTTAGCGGTTAAGGTGCTTGCCAGTGAAGCCAAAGGATCCTGGTTCAACTCTCCAGGACCCACGTAAGCCAGATGCACAAGGGGGCGCATGCATCTGGAGTTCATCTGCAGTGGCTGGAGGCCCTGGCACACTCATTCTTTCTCTCTTTCTCTCTCTCTCTCTCTTCCCCCTCTCTCCCTCTCTCAAACAAATAAATAAAATGTTTTTTAAAAGCTAAAAAAGTGGGGGGCTGGAGAGATGGTTAAGCAGTTAAGCACTTGCCTGTGAAGCCTATGGACCCCGGTTTGAGGTTCAATTCCCCAGTACCCACATAAGCCAAATGCATAAGGTGGCACATGTATCTGGAGTTCGTTTGCAGTAGCTGGAGGCTCTGATGCACCCGTTCTCTCTCTCTCTCTCTCTCTCTCTCTCTCTCTCTCTCTCTCTCTGCCTCTTTCTCTCTCTCTCTCTGTTGCTCTCAAACAAATAAATAAACAAAAAATTATTTAAAGAATTTTTATAATGTGTATATTTTTGCATCTTGGATTAAGTTAATGCTTGGATTTTCTAGCTAGCTGGGTATTCTTAGCTGTATCAATTGATTTGATGTAATATATTTTCAGGGTAGGAGCTTAAGGTGTTAGGTGTGGCTCTTAAGACTCTGAGAGTATCTACAAAGATGTTCTTAGGGGTTGAGTTTCCCTGCTATGGGAGTATTCAAGCAGGCTGAGTGGAATAAAATACAGGTAGATTCTAAAATTTAACTAAACACTGTACACATTCAATCAAAAACAGCCCTGAGTATGTATGCAAAAGTAGTTATTATAACGACCAGATCCTCTGTCAACAAAGAGGTTAAGATTTCTGGTCTGTTGAGGGATCCAAGTCAGCTTGCGACCCAGTGAGACCCTTCCCTGGTGCAATCCCAGTTACCTTGGATGATTTTGGTCTCAGTCAAGTTGCTGCCTGGATCGTCGGGCTGCTGTTCTGATTTCTGGAGCTGGGCACTGGCTTTTCCTGCGGGGCAAACCGAGCCTGGCAAGTGTGGCCCTGCAGATCAGCACCTCCGCTGCTGGAACTGCTGCTGCTAAAGCTGCCGCTGCTACTGAAGGTGCTGCTGCTGGAGCCACCACTGCTGCTGAAGCTGCTGCTGCTGTGTCCACCGCCGCTGCTCCCCCCCCGAAGCCGCTGCTGCGGGATCTGCCGCCGCTGCCGCTCCTGGGGCCGCTGCTGCTGGGGCCGCTGGTACCGGTGCTGGAGCCGCTGATGTTGCTGCCGAACTCTGCTCCTGCTTGGGTCCCGCTGTCAGCCCAAGTTGGCGTGGCTGGTCCCAGGCCGCTGCTCTGTTCGCTGGAGCTGGGCTCGGGCGGTGGGGGAGGGGAGGGAGCCGCGGCTGCTCTGGTTGTCTCGCTGGTCCACGTGTTCTTCTACCTCGCGGTCTGCTCCTCCGCTGCTCGCTGCCGCTCTCCCCTCACGTTTCCCGAGTTGCGGAGAGCGCGGTGTGAGGGGAAGCGCCCGCGCCTGGCTTTTCCCGCGGCTGGAGCCGAGCCTGGCGGCTTTCTGTTGTGCCGCCCCCCTGCGGTTGGCGGAGCTGCCGGAGCCACTTTTGCTGGCCTGTGCGGGCTCTGGATGCTCTGGATCTCTCCTACTTCTCCGCTGCCGCTTCAATTTCCTATACACCTCGCTTTTTAGTAAAAGTGTGTATTTTGCTGAGGTTTTGTGGTCTTTTTTCCCCCCTAGGCTGCTTTGGCATGGTACCTACGCCACCATCTTAACCGAAAGTCTCTTAAAGAATTTTTTTAAATAAGTTAAAATGGGCTGGAGAGATGGCTTAGCGGTTAAGCGCTTGCCTGTGAAGCCTAAGGACCCCGGTTCGAGGCTCGGTTCCCCAGGTCCCACGTTAGCCAGATGCACAAGGGGGCGCACGCGTCTGGAGTTCGTTTGCAGAGGCTGGAAGCCCTGGCGTGCCCATTCTCCTCTCCCTCTATCTTTCTCTCTGTGTCTGTCACTCTCAAATGAATAAATAAGTAAAAAAGTTAAAATGTTTACGCCAGGCTTGGTGGCACACACCTGCAAACGTCTAAACATCATAATATTCAAGAAAATTCACTAGAGCAAGGTAGGTCCTGCCTATTTAAATGAATGGGATAGTCCGGGGGTTGCTGAGGCAAAATCTACCATACAGAGAAATGACTGTAGAAACCAAGACGCTCCGTACACAAAGGTTCATTGTATCATCTCTATTCTGTGCATGCTTCTAATTTTCCACAATAAAAAAGGAATCTAACACATTATTTTGTAGTCTTAGCTAACAAATCCTTAGCCAGCCTGGTGCAGTTTTCTGTGACCTGCTTTCTTCTATTTTTGTGGGTACGTATTCCCACTTCACAAGCTTGACAAAATTGAGGCTTCTGTAAGCTTCCATGCCTTCTCTACTAAAGAACAAAGGAGCAATCATACTCCAGATTTAGGGGACTAGTGAAAGAAGGAAATGGAATCAAGTGTCCCTAGCATAGAGCATGGTCCCTGAGACGCAGTCAGTGCTCAGTAAGATTTCTCTCGCATTATTATTACATTATTTCCATTTCCTGCTGCAAAGATCGGTGGCTGATTTGGCAAAGCGAAGAGATAAGGAAATGACTAAACTTAGGAATGACTCCGCAAAGCCTGGCTAGGGGAAAGTGGCCCTGTGGTTTCCAGAGCAGGTGGAGTCTGTCCCGGCTGCCACAACCCAGGAGCCCCACCCTTATGACAGCCAGACTTCCTGTCCCTTCCGTGAGATGGTCAGTGAAATGCATGGTGGCCGAGGAACCCGTGGTGGGTCACGTTTGGTCGGCTTTCCCCTGAGCAGAGATGTGACCCAAATCAAATCTCCATCCCCGAGAGTTCTGAGCCATTCGTGATCTGTTCCTGTATTCAGGCTAACAGCCTTTTAAAGTCCCTAGACATTAAACAGAAGTGTAGAAGATCCCCAAGAGGAATTTTTTTAAAAAACATTTCATTTATCTATTTTTTTTTTATTTACTTGAGACAGAGGGGGAGAGAGAGAGATAGAGAATGAGTGAGAATGGACGCACCAGGGCCTCCAGCCACTGCACATGAACTCTGGACACGTGGTCACCTTGTGCATTTAGCTTACGTGGGTCCTGGGGAATCGAACCTGGGTCCTTAGGCTTCACATCTCTCCAGCCAGGGATTTCTGAATTTGAGCTATACTCGCCTCTGCTCAGTAACAATCAGAATTCATCATTCTGGACGGCATAGTCAATGCCTTCCAGGCCCATTTGTCCTGGTGTGGTGGTTTGATGCAGGTGTCCCCCGTAAACTTAGGTGTTCTGAATGCTAGGTTCCCAGCTGATGAAGATTTTGGAATTAATGCCTCCTGGAGGCGGTGTATTGTTGGGTATGGGCTTGTGGGTGTTATGGCCAGTTTCCCCTTGCCAGTGTTTGGCACACCCTCCTGTGGCTATTGTACACCTTATGTGGGCCAGGAGGTGATGTCCACCCTCTGCTCATGCCATCATTTGCCCTGCCATCGTGGAGCTTCCCCTCAAGCCTGTAAGCCAAAATAAACCTCTCTTTCCCACAAGCTGCTCTTGCTTGGGTGATTTCTACCAGCAATGAGGACCTGACTGCATCACTGGAGCAGGAAGGAACTGGAAGTAGCCATGTGGTAGCTCAGCTTCCCACCAATAAACCCCACCGTCACGTTTCCTGATGAGAGGATGTGACACTCTACAGTGTCCATGTGAGCAGAACCTAGATCACATGGTGGATTTGCAATTTCCACAAACAGGGTTGGGCGTGATGGCTCACGCCCGCCTGTAGATCCTAACACTCGGGAGGCTGAGGCAGAAAGATCAGATGTGCAGAGCCAGCTTGGCCCATGTGGTAGACTTCAGGCCAGCCTGGGTTACAATTTAAGAACCTGTCTCAAAAAAAAAAAAAAAAATGTGGGCTGGAGAGATGGCTTAGCGGTTAAGCACTTGCCTGTGAAGCCTAAGGACCCCGGTTCAAGGCTCGATTCCCCAGGACCCACGTTAGCCAGATGCACAAGGGGGCGCACGCGTCTGGAGTTCGTTTGCAGTGGCTAGAATCCCTGGCGCCCCCATTCTCTCTCCCTCTATCTGTCTTTCTCTCTGTGTCTGTCGCTCTCAAATAAATAAATAAAAAATAAAATAAATGTATTTCCAGGGCTGAAGGACTGGCTTAGTGGTTAAGCTGTTTGAAGGACCCAGGTTCAATTAGCCAGAAACACAAGGGGGTACACGCGTCTGGAGTTCCTTTGCAGTGGCTGAAGGCCCTGATGTGCCCATTCTCTCTCTCTTTCTCTGTCAAATAAATAAATTAGATTAAATTAATATATTTCCAAAACTGAGAGGGTGAGGTTGTAGAGACCTGCCCTGTCCAGCTCCTGACTCTCCCCAAAGTCCACCCACCCACAGTACTCTGTCAGTGAGAGAGACCTGCTCCTTGGCTCAGAGCACCGGCTATTATTTTTGGAGCAGACAGCGCCTCCAGCTGGTGGCCCGTGTCTGTGAATTACTAATCAATAACTATTTTGCCAATCTTGAAGACCTTGCACCATGTGCCTATCCTCTTGACATACAGATTTCTCATTATCATCTCATCCAAATGGGTTTGCTTTTTTATTATTGACAACTTCCATGATTGTAAACAATATCCCATGGTAATGCCCTCCCTCCCCCAACTTTCCCCTTTGAAACTCCATTCTCCATCATATCCCCTCCCCCTCTCAATCAGTCTCTCTTTTATTTTGATGTCATCGTCTTTTCCTCCTCTTATGATGGTCTTGGGTAGGTAGTGTCAGGCACTGTGAGGTCATGGATATCCAGGCCATTTTGTGTCTGGAGGAGCACGTTGTAAGGAGTCCTGCCCTTCCTTTGGATCTTACATTCTTTCTGTCACCTCTTCCGCAATGGACCCTGAGCCTTGGAAGGTGTGTGATAGAGATGTTTCAGTGCTGAGCGCTCCTGTCACTTCTTAGCACCATGGTGCCTTCTGAGTCATCCCAAGGTCACTGCCATCTGAAAAGAGAAGCTTCTCTACCAAAAGTTAGGGTATCATTAATATAAGGGTATGAAAATTAAGAGAAGTGCTTACTGGGCAGTTTGGTGAGCAGAGTATATACATTTAGCCAGACAGCAGCAGACGTTACACCCCTACGGCTCATGACCACCCTTATTGTAGGTTTTCAGTATCAGGGATGTATTCCCTCCCATGGAGCAGGCCTCCAGTCAAATTAGAGGGTGGTTGGTCTCCCCCATAACAGACATGCCACTATTGCATCTGTTGGCTCATTTGGCCTGGCTGGCCAAATATAAGGCTTGTAATGTCCACTGTTGAATATCTTCACTGGTGATTTCTCTCTCTCCCATTGAACTGCATGCAGCATGGCTTCTTCCAGCTTTCTGTCAGCTGATCTACATGAAGGAGGTTTTCAGCTCAGTTCCAGCAGGATTTCTCAGTGACCTTGCAGCCCAAGTATGTGGAGTTTACTTTCAGCATAAACATTTCTTCAATTAGATTGACAGCTTTGAAGTTTTCAGGCCCAGAAAGCCAAACATCGCATGTTCTCTCTCATATGTAGATCCTAGCTACAGATGATTGGACTTCTGTGTGAGTAGGGAGAAAACTCAGTAGCAGAGGCCAGTAAGCTAGAAAGGAGATATAAAGGGAATAGAAAGGAAGGAAGGGGGGAATTAATAGGATGGTGTTGTAATATATGTAAATAGAAGAATAGATTAATGGGGGTAAAAAGGCCTAAGTCAGGTCAGGAGAAGAGACTGAGTAAAGGAAAGGTGGAGGGAGGGCTAATCAAAATCTAAGAGGATATAAATAAATCATATGGAAACCTACTTTCTTGGACAATGGAACACACAGGAGCCATAGATTGTTACTAGAAAATTTTCAGTACCAGGGATGGGATACCTTCCAGTGAGTTTATTAGCCAGGGAGGTCCCTGATGCCCCCAAAACATTACAGACCATTGCTGAGGCCCTTGGCTTCCCACCAGGAATGGATGGTAAGACCCTATTGCTGAGGACTCCATATACTTGGGCTGCAAGGCCACTGAGAAATCCTGCTGAGGCCGAGCTGAAAACCTCCTCCATGTAGACCAGCTGACAGAAAGCTGGAAAAAAAGCTATGCTGCATGCAGTTCAATGTGCGAGAGAGAAATCACCCGTGGAGATACTCAACAGTGGACACGGCAAGCCTTATATTTCCAGGCAGATTCTAAAGGCAGCGGTCCCTCATGACATCAAAGCTGAGAAGATCCCAAGTGGGGGCATCCCCTTCCCAGCATCACTGTCTTAGGGTGTCCTGTGGAAGGGGACCCGCTGCTCTCCCAACGTTGATTGGGGCAGCGCGATGCCCAGCCACTGAGCAAGGGAAGGGAGAGTTGTGGAGTAGCGATAACCCTGGGCATCACACCACCACAATAAATGGTCTGTGATCCTGCTTGAGTGACGAGTATGAAGGATTCGACAAACATAATGGAACCTCATAGTCACAAGGAAAACAAAAAAGGAGCCCTTCACCATATAAGCAGGGATGTGCTGGTGTGTGGAAACTCATTGCTGAGGCCAGTCCTACCTCCCCTTGCAAGCACGCCAGCCCGACCGAGCATTCGATAGAGTGACATCTATAAAATGCACATCACACGGGGCTGGAGGGATGACTCAGCGGTTAAGGCTTTTGCCTGCAAAGCCAAAGGACCCAGGTTCGAGTCCCCAGGACCTATGTCAGCCAGATGCACAAGGGGTACATGCATCTGGAGTTCATTTGCAGTGGCTGGAGGCCCTGGCATACCCATTCTCAATCTCTCTCTCTCTCTCTAATAAATAAATAAAATGTTTTTTTAAAAAAATTTAAAAATAAATAAATAAAATAAAATGTACATCATATAGTCAGCGAAAGCCCATAAGCACGTTCCCTCCACATTTCTGAATCATTCTGGCAGCGAGCAGGCTGGGAGTTCATGAACATTTTTTACACCTGAGGCAGCTGGGACCCAGAATTTCAACAACCTGGTAATGGACGCACAGCTAGGAAGAGGGAAGTGGCCTTGACCTCCCGGCTCCAACTACAATTGGCTTGGCTCACCACTTCCCCAGACACTCAGCCTCAGCCCGGTCTCACCCCAAAAGCTAACATTTCATAAACACTGAATCAGAGCTCACCCCTGCCCCTTGGGCCACGTGGTCCCTCACGGCTTTGCTCCTTAGGAGAAGGCACAAGGCTGCCAGGAACTGAGAAAGTAGGTAGGATGTCTCTACTGACCCAACCCTAGGGTACTGCCAAGGATCACATCAGAAAGATAATATTTGAAGAGTGAAAGGTTCCCCCACCCCAAAGAATGTCAAGTCCTCGGAGTGAGCAAGGGCCTCTGAGTTCTGGAGACATGACTCACCCTGGTGCGTCGGGACAGGACTTGGAGATACGGTGGCTGCATGTCAGAGCTGCAAGGGAGTTTATCTGTCAAAAGCAGAAGCTGTCCTGACATCACAGATGTTCTCTTTCTTTTCTTTTCTTTTTTAATTTTCATATATATATATATATGAAATTTTCATATATATATATATATATATATTTAATTTTCATATATATATATATGAAATTTTCATATATATATATATATATATATATATATATATATATTTGAGAGAGTGAGAGACAAAGAAGCAGGCAGAGAGAGAGACAGACAGAGGGGGAGAGAGAATGGGCATGCCAGGGTCTCCAGCCACTGCAAACAAACTCCAGACGTGTGCGCCCCCTTGTGCATCTGGCTTACATGGATACTAAGGGATCGAACCTGGGTCCTTCGGCTTTGCAGGCAAACGCCTTAACCGCTAAGCCATCCCTCCAGCCGCCGATGTTCTCTTGTATGAGGCCCTTACAGCTGGGCATTCTGGGAGATGGGATGCTTCACTGACAGCAGTGAAAGGAGAAGCTTGCTTGTCTTCCCAGAGCTGAGGTTCTAGTGGGGAGCAGACACCGTCCACGCAAATAACCCCAGAAACAGAGGGGGAGCTTGTCCGGTCCACGGGGATCGGGGAGGGAGTCCTGGGTTGTCATAGTTCTGTGAATGTCCTTAACCAGGTGCCAGGGCCTTCGGTGGAAGATCATTCCAGGTAAAAAGGGTTCTGCACATGCAGACTCGGTTCTAGACCAGAAAGCTACCTGCTTTAAAAGCTGCCACACTCCCACAACCATTCAGGGCACTAAGGAAACATGGGAGGGACCATGTCTCTGGCCAAAGGAGGTGGTACTATCTGACCACAGCCCTGAAGGAAGGAGAAGACCTCGGCAGGTATAGAAAAAAAAAAAAGGCACAGAAGAGCCTGAGACAGCTGATTCCTGCCTCAGGAATCGACCTTCTTGGAGGAGGTCAAGAAAATCTTAAGACCTGGGGGGGGGGAGGGCTGGAGAGATAGCTGAGTGGTTAAGGCACACCGCCTGTGAAGCCTAAGGACCCCGTTTGATTCTCCAGGTCCACGTAAGCCACGGACTCAGCAGAACACAAGAACACACGGCCCTAAACAATGCTCAGGACTCCATCTGGTCCTCAGCCGGCAAGGCCACAGTGGCCCGGCAGCTTGTGGCCCCAGATCCACAGCCCCTCTGACTCAGGGCAGGTTAGATGACATAAGGAACATAACCTTCAGCTGACTGGACACCGATTATGGGGGGAAGAAACAGAGCAGACTTAAATCTACTAGAAGGGCAAGAATTCCTGGTGACCCACTCACGATTGCAGAAACGGAGGGTTTAAAAAGCTGCAATAGGCCTGGAGAGATGGCTTAGTGGTTTAAGGCACTTGCCTGCAAAGCCAAAGGACCCAGGTTCGATTCTTCAGGATTCATGTCAGCCAGTTGCACAAGGGGGCGCATGTGTCTGGAGTTCGTTTGCAGTGGTCTGAGGCCCTGGCGCACCCATTCTCTTCCTCTCCCTCTCTCTCTCTCTCTGTCTCTCTGTTTCTTTCTCACTCTCTCAAATAAATAAAAAAGAATTTTAGGGCTGGAGAGATGGCTTAGCGGTTAAGCGCTTGCCTGTGAAGCCTAAGGACCCCGGTTCGAGGCTCGATTCCCCAGGACCCACGCTAGCCAGATGCACAAGGGGGCGAACGCGTCTGGAGTTCGTTTGCAGTGGCTAGAAGCCCTGGTGCACCCTCTCTCTCTCTCTCTATCTGCCTCTTTCTCTCTGTCTGTCGCTCTCAAATAAATAAATAAACAAAAAAAATTTTAAAAATCATGTTTGACCACAAGAGTACTAACGGAGTTTCACCGAATGCTGTATCAGGCAGATTGAGATGCAGGGTTGAACGTTTACAGCAATAAACCCCAGTGCCCAGGCAAGCCCTAGTCAGGCTTAGTACCAGCCTTCTCGGACTGCAAAACAACGCCCTTTACGACCCAAGAAAATGGGTGGGCTGCTTGTCTGAAATGCAGGAAGTCCTTTGCTTAGCTGACATGAGGCACCAACGGGGAGCTGAGGCATATGTCTTGAAGGGAACTGGAGACCTGTCTCAGGCCTCTGCCAGCCCCGTGGGAGACATGGCATGGGCCACAAACAGAGGGGCTGGGCCTCTTCCAAGAAAGCCATCAGACTGAGAGAGACGAGATGTGCAACAATCCTCACCCGTACACACCACCATCACCACCACCAATTGGGGCTGAGATCGTCCTCAAAACACTGGCAAGCAGGTTCCTCTACACCCTGAGCCTGTGTCTGACAAGTTCACCCTCGGCCCTAGGAGTTTGTCTACTCAGCCACCTTGCGGGATATGTCTGTGGCGCTGTATCCCCCGGCATCTCTCCGGGCACTGCCAGGTCAAGGGCCTTGTGTGAGAATCACCCAAAATGCTTTAGCCCCATGCCAGGCACCGGGCACAAGGCAGTCATCCAGGCTAAGGGTTTGCCAGCCTGGTTGCGGTGGTTTGATTCAGGTGTCCCCCATAAACTCAGGTGCTCTGAATGCTAGGTTCCCAGCTGATGGACATTTGGGAATTAGCGCCCCCTGGAGGCGGTGCATTGTTGGGGGGGCGGGCTTACGGGTGTTACAGCCAGTGTCCCCTTGCCAGTGTTTGGCACACTCTCCTGTTGCTATGGTCCACCTGATGTTGGCCAGGGGGTGATGTCCACCCTCTGCTCGTGCCATCGTTTTCCCTCTGCCACTGTGGTGCCTCGAGCCTGTAAGCCAAAATAAACCCCTTTTTCCCCAGAAGCTGCTCTTGGTCGGGGGACTTCTACCAGCAAGGCGAATCTGACCACAACACTGGTCCGCTGTCTCAGCACCTGCCCTACCTCAGCTCGCTGGCAGCCTCAGAACCGCCTCTACTGACCTTCCCTGAGCTCTCAACACGGACATGAGCATGGATGGGTGCCCGTGTCCCACATGCCAGCACAGGTGAGTGTGCGTGGCATTCGCGGAGACGCGTGCAAGCGTAGGTGACCACATGAGGCGAGCTCGTGTGTGCACATGGAACATACATGTGGCTACATGTAGACTGTGAAAGCATAGGTGATGCATGTAAGCAGAGGTCAGTATGTGCAACGTGTGTGTAAGCCTATGCGGTGGTGTGCGACATAGATGCAAAGACAAGCACAAGTATTTCACTGTGAATATTTTTCTTTCTTTTTTTTTAACTTTAGAGAAAACAATGGATATACAGAAAGAGAGAGAATTGGCGCGCCAGGGCCTCAGCCACTGAAATCAAAGTCCAGACGCTTGCGCCACCTAGTGGGCGTGTGCGACCTCGCGCTTGCCTCACCTTGACGCGTCTGGCTTACGTGGGATCTGGAGAGTTGAACATGGGTCTTTAGGCTTCGCAGGCCAGCGCCTTAACCGCTGAGCCATCTCTCTGGCCCCTGCACTGTCGATCTCAGTAAATCTTTACCATAACCCTGTGCTAGATACGATGGCTAGCCAATTTTCATGGTAAGAAAACCAAGGTATTCATTTATTTGGTAAATATTTAGTAGAATCTTTACTCAAGGAACAGAACAGTCAGTCCTCTGAGGAGAGAGGGAGGGAAGGAATTAGCACTCACCTTCCGTCCAAGTACTCAGAGGAGGTCAGGCACACTGAGGGTGGCCCAGCCCACACTCCCGATACCTCTTTTTAATCCTCCCAACAATGCTGGGAATGTGGGGAATGTACCAGTGATTCTACTAGAAACTAACCATACAGACCCCTTTTCTAGGGGACTGACCATCTCATCGGGAAGGAACGCGACAGCTATCTGGAACCCCATAACTTAGGGGGAGAACTAGGAAGGGAAAGTGTGTGGGAAAGGAGGAGGGGGGGACAGAAAGTAAGGTACATGGGGTTGGGGGAGGCTTGTTTGCACAGGTGACATTTGAGCAGAGACCTGGACAAAGGGAGGGACCCTGGGTGCGCCCTGCACACTTCTGGGGGGAGGCAGGGGGTTCGGCTCCTGCTACCCACGTTGTACAAGCAGAGCCTTCAGTCTGGCTCTGCCACGTCTGGAACTTTCTGTGCATCCCAGGCTGGCCTCAGACAACGCAAACTTCCCCTGCCTCGGCCTCCCGAGTACTAGAATTGTACATGTGAGCCACCACCATGCCTGAGGCTCCTGGATTTGTTTGGGAGCCACACTGGCCCTCGGCTTTTCTCTAGGGTTGGCTCAAAACACTCTGTCTCAAAGGCTTTGGGGACTGCCAAGGCACAGAAGAAACGCACACCCAATTCTCTGTGCGTGCTGGCGTACTCAGCCACAGGCAGTCCAGGAGTGCGGGGTCCCTTCCCAGCGGGGTCCCTGACAGCCACCTGGCTGTCCATCGCTGGCGCACCGCTACCTCTGGGTTGAAGGAAGTGCTCCCCAAGCTGTCTGCCCCACCAAGGTCCTAGAGCAGAATAGGAAATTGTCTCGAAGGCTCACGATGGTCCCTTCTCGCGTCTCCGATCATCATTGTAGGCTGCAAACTTCCAGGGGGGCTGGGACCCGCAACCTCAGGTCCTAATTCTAGGCCTGATGTTAGAGAAGGTATCGGGTAAGTGTGCGTTGAATGGAATGGAATACGCACGCGCCGGCAGACCACTTAAGAAACCACTTCCACATGTCACCCTTATAGAGAACAAGAAAAGAGGGGGAGGGAATTAAATATATATTGAGGGCTAGAGAGATGGCTTAGCGGTTAAGCGCTTGCCTGTGAAGCCTAAGGACCCCGGTTCGAGGCTCGGTTCCCCAGGTCCCACGTTAGCCAGATGCACAAGGGGGCGCACGCGTCTGGAGTTCGTTTGCAGAGGCTGGAAGCCCTGGTGTGCCCATTCTCTCTCTCTCCCTCTATCTGTCTTTCTCTCTGTGTCTGTCACTCTCAAATAAATAAATAAATAATTTTAAAAAAAAATATATATATATATATATATGTTGAACATTGACTAAGTGTGAGGTTTATACGGCTTCCAAGTGCTGCTTTATTTGATCCTCTGTACAACTCCATGAACTGGACACAGAAATACATTTCAGCCTGCCCCTGGTTATCACTTGGATTCTACCATTCCTTAGCCATGTGCCTTTGGGGCTGTTCATAGCATTTCTGACCTCCTAGTTACTCATCCCTCTGCCTCCCAGGGCAGACAACGGCTGCACCCAGCAGAGTCCTTCTTCCTCATTTGTAAGCTAAAGCTGTTTTTTGTTTTGTTTTGTTTTGGTTTGGTTTGGTTTGGTTTTTGAGGTCTGTCATGGTACAATGGGCCAGGCCCAGCTCTGGAATCACAGCAACCATGATTGGTCCCCAATTCTGTGGCCACACTGCATACAAGTGCCTTAACATCTCTGAATGTTGGTTTTCCACCTGTGTGGCATGGGACACTCATGACGCCATTGCATAGCGTTGTGCCCTTTCAATAGCTTGACAAGCACGGGCACCCGGTACCCTGTCACACAGGAGGTCCTTGGGGGACGGTGCCACAAAAGGCCTTGAGTTCCTTTCGCGCCATTTCAGCTGAACTCGCATGGATCACTATGCGGCATTCAGAAGTGCACATCATTGGGCCGGAGAGATGGCTTAGCGGTTAAGGTGTTTCCCTGCAAAGCCAAAGGACCCAGGTTCGATTCCCCAGGACCCACGTCAGCCAGATGCACAAGGGGGCGCACGCGTCTAGAGTTCGTTTGCAGTGGCTGGAGGCCCCGGCGCGCCCATTCTCTCACTCTCTCTCCCTCTTTCTCTCTGTCAAATAAGTAAAATATTTTTTAACAAACAGCAGAGGAGCTAGTTCAAGGAAGGGAGAGGGTAGAGGAAGGAATGGTGGGGGTAGACAGAAAACAAAAAGACAGTGAGGCGAAGCAACTATGATCTAAATACGTTTTGTATATGCATAAAAATTGTCAATACTGGGCTGGAGAGAGGGCTTAGCAGTTAAGGTGCAGGCCTGCAAAGCCAAAGGACCCGGGTTCAATTCTCCAGGACCCACGTAAGCCAGATGCACAAGGTGGCACACGTGTTTGGAGTTCATTGGCAGCAGCTGGAGGCCCTGGTGTGCCCATTCTCTCTCTCTCTCTCTCCCGCACTCCTCTGCCTCTTTCTCTTTCTCTCAAATAAATGAAATATTTTTAAAAATTGTCAGTACTGGCGGTACTGTTTTGCGAGGCTGTGGGAGCTTTAGGACAGGGGGCTTGCTGTTGGAAGTTAATTACTAAGAGTGGGCAGCCTCCGAAGGGTAAAGTCTGGCTCAGTCACTCTCTGCTTCCTGGTCCCCAATACATCAGGAGCCTCTACATACACTCCCACCTCTGTGAGCTCGGCCACACCTTCCCAGCCGTGGTGCGTGGAGAACCCTCTGAGACCATGAGCTAAAATAAACCTTCCTTCACCTAAGTGGTTTCTGTCAGGTATTTGTCACAGCAACTAGTGTACAGTGAACTCTTCAGAATCCAGTGCCCTGACCCAGTTTAAAACTCAGTTTGGGGCTGGAGAGATGGCTTAGCAGTTAAGTGCTTGCTGTGAAGCCTAAGGACCCCGGTTCGAGGCTCGGTTCTCCAGGACCCACGTTAGCCAGATGCACAAGGGGCACATGCGTCTGGAGTTTGGTTTGCAGTGGCTGGAGGCCCTGGCACACCCAATCTCTCTCTCTATCTGCCTCTTTCTCTCTCTGTCACTCTCAAATAAGTAAAAATAAACAAAAAAATTTAAAAAAAAAAAAAGAAAGTCTTATTCTTGAAAGGTCTAGAGAGTGAGAGAGCAGGGCCCAATGGAGCAATACTCCATGCGGTCTCTCATGGATGTGGGCTCATAGTGAATTTGCCGTCATCTCCATGGCCACCAATTTGTGTTGGATATTTTAAAAAAAATATTTTATTTATTTATTATTTTTTTTATTTCAGAGTGCACGAGAGAAAGGCAGAAAGACAGAGAAAGAATGGGCATGCCAGGGCCTCCAGCCACTGCAAACAAACTCCAGATGCATGCACCCCCTTATGCATCTGGCTTACGTGGGTCCTGGGGAATTGAACTGAGGGCCTTTGGCTTTGCAGGCAAAACGCCTTAACCACTAAGTCAGCTCTCCAGCCTGGGTGTTCTTTTTTAAAGAAAGTTTTTTTAAAAACATATTTTATTTATTTGTTTATTTGAAAGAAAGAAAGAGGCAGAGAGAGAATGTGCACACCAGGGCCTCCAGCCACTGCAAATGAACTCCAGACGCATGCACCCCCTTGTGCATCCGGCTCACGTGGGTCCTGGAGAGTCAAACCAGGATCCTTTGGCTTTGCAAGCAAAGGCCTTAACCACTAAGCCATCTCTCCAGCCCTGTGTTGGGTGGGTTTTTTTTAGTAAGATTCGGGTCTGAAATTTCTCTCTTTCACTGCTTTGGGGTTGGGAAAACTTGAGGAGATGGGGCGTAGGTGGAGGAAGGCAATGGGTCACTGGGGCTGTGGCCTTAAGGACAACAGCCCAGCTTCACTTCCAGCCCCAAAGTTTCTCCTGCCTCGTATCTGAGGTGGGAACAGCCATCTCTGACTTCTACCGCCATCACGCCTGCCCTGCCGTGATGACCTGCACCTTCCGAAACATGACCCAAAATAAATCCTGCCTCCTTTTTTGAATAGCTTCTGTCAGGAGTTTGATCTCCACTGTGGAAAGCACACCAGCATCCGGCAGACGAGAAGGACAAGGGAGTGGCAGATGGAAGGATTCCGTGGACCACTCCTACCAGCCTTTGAGTGACACGAGAAATTTCTACATGTGATGCTGGGACGTATGGCTGCGCCACACTGCATGAAGGCTGAGAAGTGAGATTAACCTGTGTCCCAGAATATAAGGAAGCAGGGTTGGCAATCAACTCACCGCTCTGCCAGAGGCAACACGGTGGCTCATTGGGTACCCAGGCGACCAGCATCTCTCCACTGGTCACGTATGGCAGCCTGGCATCAACTCCATCTGCCTCAACTTCGCCTTCTGGTCTAGCTTCTGGCCATGCCTCTCTGAGACCAAAGCCTTGCTTAAGTACCTTAAAGAAGTCTCCTTCAAAAAAAAAAAAAAAAAATTCCACTGTTATCACGCTCATCAAACTGCCCCGTAAGCACTTCTCTTAATGTCCACACCGATCTATTAACTCTACTCTCGCTTTCGGTTAGAGAAGCTTCTCTTTTCAAGATGGCAGTGACCTTGGGATGACTCAGAAGGCATCATGGTGCTGGGAAGAAAGGACAGAGGAGTGCTCAGCACTGAAATATCTCTATCACCCCTTCCAAGGCTCAGGGTCTAATGCGGAAGAGGTGGCGGAAAGAACGTAAGAGCCATAGGAAGGGCAGGACTCCTTACAACGTGCTCCTCCAGACACAAACTGGCCTGGATATCCATGACCTCACAGTGCCTGACACTCCCTACACAAGACCATCATAAGAGGAGGAAAAGATGATGACATCAAAATAAAAGAGAGACTGATTGAGAGGGGGAGGGGATATGATGGAGAGTGGAGTTGTGAAGGGGAAAGTGCGGGGGAGGGAATTATCATAGTTTAGTGTCTATAATTATAGAAATTGTCAATAAAAAATCCACTACAGTCCCTAGAATTCATATTCTCTGCTCTTTTTTTAATATATATTTTATTTATTTAGTTGAGAGAGAGGCAGACAGACACACACAGAGAGAGAATGGCACACCGGAGTCTCCAGCCACCGCAGGCAAACTCCATACACATGTGCCCCCTTGTGCACCTGGCTTACGTGGGTCCTGGGGAATTGAACCTGGGCCCTTTGGCTTTGCAGGCAAGTGCCTTAACCACTAAGCCATCCCTCCAGCCTTCCCTGCTCTTTTTGCTATGTATACTTTTTGTCCTCCCACATAGGAAAAAAAAATTTAAGAAATCATTCATAATCCTACGACTTCAGTGCTTTTCATGTTTCTTTAATATTCCTGGCTTTTTGTTGTTGTTTTTACATGTCTGTCTCTGTGTGTAATATGTGTGCGTGTATGTTGCACATATATGTGTATATGCACATGGCTCATGGACATGTATGCAATGCAGAGGCCAGAGGAGGCCTTCGAGTGTCTCCCTCTACCACCCATCGGCTTGATTTCTTGGGCTGGAGTCTCTCACTGAAACCAAAGCTACTGTTGTACTTTGTAGCTGTTGTGGGCAGACTGGCTGACCAGTGAACCCCAGCTATTTTCAGGACTCTGCTCCTCCACAAAACTGGGTTTCTGGCACGTGAGGAGATACCTTGCTGCTTGTGTGAGTGCTGGAAACATCGACTCAGAGCACCCCAGTCTTTCTAGGGCCCTTGTGCTTACTGCAATGGGCTCTTATCCACAGGGCTACTCAGCCCTCCTACCTGTTTGTTGTTTATTCGCTTTTGTTTTGTTTCTTTTCAAGGTAGTGTCTCATTCCAGCCCAGGCTGACCAGGAATTCGCTACATAGTACCAGGGTGGCCTCGAACTCACAGCGATCCTCCTACCTCTGCCTCCCGAGTGCTGGGATTAAAGGCGTGTGCCACCAGCGCCCAGCTCCTCCTGCATGGGTTGACTTGGTCACACCTTGTGCAAGATGCATGGTCCGCTCAGGTGGCTAACCTTCCTTGAAGCTAAGAAGCCCACAAAAGTTAAGTGATGTGGGCTGGAGGGGTGGCTCAGTGCTTAAGGCATTTGCTTGCAAAGCCAAAGGACCCAGGTTCAATTCCCCAGGACCCATGTTAGCCAGATGCGCAAGGGGGCGCACGCATCTGCAGTTTGTTTGCAGTGGCTGGAGGCCCTGGCGTGCTCTCTCTCTCTCAATCTCTCTCTCTCTCTCTTTCTCTCTCTCTCTCTCTCTCTGTTTCTCTGTCAAATAAATAAGAATAAAATAGTCTTTTTAAAGTTAAGTAATGTGCCCAACACATTAACAGGAAATAGTAGAGCCAGACTTCTAACCACGGCACAAAGCTCCTGCCAATAACTCCTGCGTCTGCACACTGCCTTGTAAGTTCTTCCCAGACACTTACTCCCCAGCTGTATCCAGAATCAAGCATGACTGTGCGATGCGCCTTACCTTCCTTATGAGATGTCACTCCCCAGAAGGCGGGAGCCATATGTGAGTGCCCTCTTCGTCACCTTAACGCCTGGCCCCACAGAAACCTTCGCTGGAGAGTGACACGGGGTGAGACGGGCAAGGGTTCCGGTTCAGAGCAATGGCCAGGTCACAGTCCCTGTTTCTACTTCACACGCAGGGACCAAAGCACAGACTACAGGATCTAACACATCCGCGTTCCATATCACCTCCATCACTGTGTAAGCCTGGCCAAGCGACTGGGCAAAACGAAGTCATGCCCTACACCACTAATCGGCAGCTCGCCGTCATTACTGATGACTTCTCTAAATTGTTTATCATAGAAGTAAGCCAAAAATCACTCGATGGCTCAGGAACAAAAAGGAGGCCGACTTTGTGAGTGGTTCCTTGAGGCCTTGGAAGCGTAGGGTATAGTAAGCACTCTGTAGGGGAATTCTTGACCCTTCTAAAAATCCCATTAAGCTAAGCACACATCTGTTAGTGCACAGCAAGCAAGCTGTCTCTGCTTTCACCCAGAATTCAGTAGTACAAGGAGCAATATTATATCCATTCACTCATATGGAACTATTTAGCCCCAATCACTTTGTGCTTTTCCTTAAACTTTTCCACAGTCTTCAGTTTCAAAGGCCGTTTTAGAACAACTGAATTTCCTAGCAAAGTACGCCCCACCCCCACTTCAAAAAAAAAAAAAAAACACACAAGATTGTGTTAGGAAAATCTCCTCAGGGCATAGACTATGAGTTTCCAAACCTGCTTTCGCCTGTCTTCCCTTTTTCTTTCAAATAAAAATTGCCCAGGAAACCAAGATTCATTAACAGTGATGGAGGAAAAATATGAGTGAGTTGAAAAGGGCTTGTGGCTTACTGCTTAACAGGAATGAATGCATACAGGTCATTTATAGAGATTTTATAGCTTCAGAGAATACAAGGACCAAGAAAGTGCTAAGGGATCATATACTTCCAGCTCCTTATTTTGGAGGTGGGAAACTGAGGCCCCGGGGAGAGAAATTAATGATCCAAAACAGCACACTGAGACTTGTAGCTGAGTCATTGATACCCTGGTAGGATCAGGCTAGCCTTTTTTTTTTTTAATTTTTTTTTGTTCATTTTTATTTATTTATTTGAGAGTGACAGACAGAGAAAAAGGCAGAGAGAGAGAGAGAGAGAGAGAGAGAGAGAATGAGAATGGGTGCGCCAGGGCCTCCAGCCACTGCCAACGAATTCCAGACACGTGCGCCCCCTTGTGCAGCTGGCTAACGTGCGTGAGTCCTGGGGAATCAAGCCTCGAACTGGGGTCCTTAGGCTTTACAAGCAAGCGCTTAAGCACCAAGCCATCTATCCAGCCCTTTTTTTTTTTTTAAGGTAGAGTCTGGCTCTAGCCCAGGCTGACCTGGAATTCACTCTGTCGTCTCAGGCTGGCCTTGAACTCACAGTGATCCTCCTACCTCTGCCTCCCGAGTGCTGGGATTAAAGGTGTGTGCCACCATGGCCGGCTTCAGGCCAGTCTTTTTAAAAACATCAGCCTGGACTACAGTGAAACCCAACTTTGAAAAAAGAAAAAAAAAAAAAAATAGAGCCTGAAGCAGGATTAAAATGTTGATGCTTTTCTTTTGAGGCAGGAGACCAGGCTGTGAGGGTGGAGAGAAACCAAAGGAAGGAAGGAAGGAAAGGCGGCAGGCAGGGCAATCGAGCGAGATGCACCAGGAACCTCTGCCTGCATACATAGACCCTACAAATAGCACGTCGGGTATTTTGTTATAGCGGCGGAAACCCACCAGGACAAATGACAACTGACCCAACGATTGAGGCCCACCAGGTCCAGGTATATATGTGTAACAATATTTTCACAGCTGCCTTAACTAGGGACTTTTGTCACCCAGAAGAATTAGTTGGGAATGACTAACCTACTCATAGCATGAGAACTGTATCTGGTTGTCATAGTTCGTTTCAGTTCTACTTGCATTTCATAACACAGAGGTCGAACTCCTGGGTGCAAGTAGGAAACCGTTGAGGCACATCCAACACATGCTGCAGGAAGAAGGGGTTTGTTCAAATGCTGGCTCCAGGGTCCCCCCCACCCGTCACAGACACCCCCCTAATGCTGCTGGAGTGAGGATGGTAACCTGCGGGATCAGCCAAATGTTCTCAAGTTTCACTTTAAGTCTAAGCCTCCGCCCTTCATGCATGAAGCCCTTCAGATATGCCTCCCATCAATGCTGAATTATACCAGATGGGGCTTTACCAGTCTGCCCCCCACCCGGGTCTCAGCCTGTGTGCCCACCTGTCCTTGAGTGCAGAGAAAAGGTCAGAACACGCACACTGCTGCCCAGGCTGCCATGGTCACAAACTGCTCTGTCCCACTGTCTTGTAAGAGGAGGGTGATCATCTTGATTGTCAACTTGACTCAGAACAGCTAGAATCGCCTTGGAAACAAGCCTCCAGGCATGTCTGTAAAGAAGGTTCTAGATGCGAGGGCTGGAGAGATAGTTGCCTGCAAAGGCTAATGACCCGAGTTTTCGATTCCCCAGGACCCACGTAAAGCCAGATGCACAAAAGTGGTACATGTATGGAGTTCATTTGCAGTGGCTGGAGGCCCTGGCTTATTTATTCTTTCTATCTGTCTTTCTTCTCTCTCAGCTTGCAAATAAATAAATAAAATATTTAAAAAAAAAATTTTTTTCAAGGTAGGGTCTCACTCTAGCTCAGGCTGATCTGGAATTCACTGTGTAGTCTCAGGGTGGCCTTGAACTCACGGCAATCCTTCTACCTCTGCCTCCTGAGTGCTGGGATTAAAGGCGTGCGCCACCATGCCCGGTTTAAATAAAATATTTTATAAGAGGGTATGAATGAGTCATATGGAAACCTACTTTTTTGGACAATGGAACACCCAGAAGCCATAGATTGTTATTGGAAAATTTTCCATGCCAGGGATGGGATACCTTCCAGTGAGTTGTTGGCCAGGGAGGTCCCTGGTGGGCCCCCAAAACATTACAGGCCATTACCAAGGCTCTTGGTTTCCCACCAAGAATACATGGTAAGACCCTACTGCTGAAGATTCCACATACAGCTGGTGCAGAGTCCTGGGGTTGAGCCCCAGCACCAGCAACGGAGTGTGGTGGCACAAGTCTGCAATCCCAGCACGCGGGATGTAGAGATGAGGAAGATCAGTTCAAGTCCTCCCCTTCTCCTCCGTGATGAGGAGATCAACCTGGGATACACAGTCCCCTATCATCCATGAATAAATAAATTCAGTAACACCTTGGAATACAGCTTTCGTGAAATGCACATGCTATTTCCCACCACTGAGTCTTTTGCATATATGCTGTTCCTCAGCCTAAAATATACTTCCCATCTCTTCTACTCTGCTCCCATCCAGCCAAAGAAATCCCATTTTTCCCCCCTTCAAATCTCAGGTCAGACTCTCTGTGGGATGGCGCTGGCCCTACTGGACAGAATTGACTTCTGTCTTCTCCACACTGTTGTGAACTCCGCATACCCTCTTCCATGTCACTGTATCCGCTGGGCCCTGAGCCTGACTTCAGAAACCATATTCATTTCTGATGGTTGCTGTTCAGCATGGGGCCTGCAGGAAGTACCCAGTCATTCAACCCCACAGCCTTCGACTCCCTGACACCCGACTCCGACAATACTAGGTAAATACTATAACTTCTGTTGGATTGATGATAACTTAGCAAATTGTACCTTCCCATTCTGTCCTCTCCCTGCTAACAAATGAGCCCCCATTTTTCCAAGCCCCAAACTAAAGCTCAGCTCTTCTAGAATACCATAACAGACTCTTCAGCTCTGACTCATGGGAAGGAGAGTTCATCCAGTCCAGACACGTGACTTGGTTCAACTCCCCCTAGGCCAACCCCAAAGCACATCAGGGCTGAAGCAGTGGCCCGGGCCCCTTCCCACACACAATGACCCGGATTGGAAGGGGCCCCTGGGCATCTGGGGCTCTCACGGTAAACCAGCCTGGGTATCCATAGCCCACATTTTTGCCTCAAGGAATAAAATCTTGCAAATAAAGAAAGCCTGACTAGAACCATCTGTCCTCACCCAGAGCTTGAAAGAAGCTGCATGTAGATTCCCTAACCCTCTTCCCTCCCCTCTTCCAGAAAAGAATTTCATTTGGAGGCAAAATTAAGGGGGACTGGAGGAGGTAGGCCAGGCACATCTGGACGGCTCTCCTGCTGCCTTCACAAGTTCACAAGACAGCAGGGAATCACTTTCTCCACCCCCCCACACACATGTACACACCACTCCCCGGCAAGGGAACTAAATGGCCCGTGGTCAGGAATTGATGGCTTGCCCATCTCACGCAGGCACAGAGGTTATTGTGCGTGGAGGTCTACGGGACTCAGGAAAAATTAAGAGCAAATAGTTGGAGTGGGGCAGCTGTTTATGGGGCCAGAGTCCTCAGCACCAAGCAGCAGGGACAGGAGGGCCCATCCAGGGTCCCAAAGGTTCATTCACCTGTTCAGGCATTCAGTTGGTTATTCCTCAATGGTATCTTAAGACAGACTCATGATTCTTTGCCAGGCACCATGCTCAGTGTAGGGGAACCAGCCATTAGCTGGGCTCCTGATCAGCTCTCCTTGTGGAGAACACAGTTGCATGGCATTAACATGTAGGCCATCCATCAGAGGAAATCAACTAGAAACAATGGAAAGGGGCAGTGGGCCCAACAAAGGAAGTTTTTAATGACACTATTAACTTTTGAGGGGAGGAATGGTGACAAAGATTCTCCTTGACCAAGCGTTGAATAGTCTTCTCTCAACACTTCTCACCTAGGACTTGACCTTGGGCTTCTGGCTTCAAAAGCTGTCCTGCCAGAGCTTGGGGGTGTCAAGAGCTCTGAGTCACTTAAGAGATATTGCCCTCAATATTCTCTGCCCCCCCCATCCTTAGGACCTGACCACCCTGGACTGCCTTCAGCAAGAATGTATCAAGTTAGCCAAATCCTGGAAACCCATCATTAACCCCCAACCTTCCCTGGGCACTTGGTCCCCAATTTTCCTTACTGTGTTCAGAATCAAGCCTGTTGCATCTATCTCCTTTTTCAGGATTTCCTAAATAACATCTGACTTTACTCTTTTAGCTACTGTCCAGCTCTTTTAAAAATAAATGTTTCATTCATTCATTCATTCATTTAGGAGAGGCAGAGCGAGAAAGAGAGAGAGAGACAGACAGACAGACAGAGGGAATGGCTGCACCAGGGCTTCCAACCACTGCAAACTAACTCCAGACATGTGCACCATGTTGTGGATCTGGCTTACGTGGGTCCTGGGGAATTGAACCTGGGTCCTTAGGCTTTGCAGGCAAAAGCCTTAACCACTAAGCCATTCCTTCAGCCTCTCTAGCGTCCATCTTTTCACCATGGTGTTAAAAGACAAACTTAGACACATTCAAACCTCAGAGCTTATTTGAGTAGTCAGTGATGCATAAATCAGACAGCACCAGACCACAAGTGATCCCAAACTCCATGAACAGGTTCTAGGGGAAAGCTTCTATAAGATGCCCATGACGGGGGAGAGAGAAAGAAAGAGAGAGAGAAAAAAAAAATATGTGATTGGTTAAAGTGGAAAAGCCCTAGTCAGATGAGTTGCCAGTTCCTAGTTGGGAAAGATGGTGATTCTACCACCTGTTTCCACGGAGGCGAAGTTTCTATATAAGGTAGGAAGCCCGGGTGCTAGAGGTGACTTAGCTTAGTGGAAAAGCAACTAAGTATTACTCCAGTCACATGATGAAAATATCCAGAGAAGAGGGTACAAGGCTGGAGTCTGGGGATTGACCATTCTGCCTAAAATAAAAAGCTCCTAACTGGGCATGGTGGCATAAATCTATAATCCCAGTGTTTAGGAGGCTAAGGCAGGAGGACAGTGTGGCCAGCATGGGGTCTATATGAAGACCCTGGGGAGAGCGACAGATGGAGGGAGAGGGAGGAGAAAAGAAAAACCTTCTGAACAGCAAGCACAGAGGAACTGGACCGTTGTGGCATCCTGGGGAAGGAGAGAGCGGGAGGAGCAGCCAGACGGATGGGCTCTGTGATAAGGAGACGCAGCAGAGAGAAATAGGTATAGCAGCCCATAGCAGGAAACAGCCAAGGCCTGAGCTACATGGCATCTCAGCTCGCTGCGGTCTGCCCTGAAGGTATTTCACAGTGTCGACCTAGGCTGCAGAGAAACTAGCCTCGCAACCCAAAGTAGCCTCTTATAAAATTTATTTGAAAGTTTATGTTTTCTCCTTTAAAGAAAATTATATGCATGTTACATTCAGCTTCTAAAGTAATTTTGGCTTTAATATTAAAAACATAGGTGTTTTTTTTCTTCCCCCCAAGCTTTCAAGTAGAGTGAACACCCAGCCGCCAGCCATATATCCTGCACCATATGCCCGTGCAGCTGCAGAAGTAGGTAAGGTCTGGCCCAAAGAGCTGTGCTTCCTGCCTGGGGAGACCTAACCAGAGAAAACCAGAATGCTACGGGAAAGCGATGTGAAGTCTGACTCCCAGCTCCCCTCTGCCAAACCCAGCCAGACCTCCAACCAGCAGGAGCTGCAGAAAGAGAAGATGCGAGGTGGGGGGGCCGGGAGTTCTCTTCGGTCCCAAGGGGCATGGATTCGGAGCTCACACATGCAAGGTCACCCAGCCGCTGTGAAATACCCGTTTCCACCATCTTTCACCAGTGCCCAGCCTAGCAGAGGCTTACTCTAATGACAGGACCCAGTACTTCATTTCTGGAGAATTCCATCCTTGGGGGTTCCTTTGCTGTAAATAATGTGATACTCTTCTCCAGGATTTTACAATGGAAGAATCAGGGTTCGTGGACAGGCTCCTCCAGTACACTCTCAGGGGCAATGACCGAATGCTTTTCCCTTCATCTTCCTCTTGGCTTGAGGATCCCAAGGGGTCAGAGAGTCACCATGACTTTCAAGTCCTCAGAATCACCATTGCCGTAAGTGGGATCATTCCTAGGGTCCCATGGACACATGCAGAGAGATGGCAGGAAGCCAGACTGGGACCATAGATCACTAGGTTCCATCACAAAAAAAGGCAGATCCCAAGCTCTGCCTCTTGGGTCCTCTATCCGTGGCTGCTATTCAGATGTTTACACCCAGCTCTGTGCTTGGTCACCTCCTACCTGTTTCTGTGTCTAAGTCTTCAATATGACATTCTGTTGTCTCTTGAGGTCAGCTATAGAATGGAGATTTTGATAAAGCCAATAAGGGCCCACTACCTTATATATTACATAGAACATACCAGGGACTTAGGGCTGGCCAGGGAAGGTGGATGACTGAGCATTATCAACAAGACTAGCCTTAGAGGGGAGAAGCATGTCACACCTATATGCAGTGTCTCCACAGCCTATTTTATTTGTGTGTGTGTGTGTGTGTTTATTTTTATTTATTTATTTAAGAGCGGCAGACAGAGAGAAAGAGGCAGCTAGAGAGAGAGAGAGAATGGGCTCACCAGGGTCTCCAGCCACTGCAAACAAACTCCAGACGCGTGTGCCCTCTTGTGCATCTGGCTTAGGTGGGTCCTGGGGAATCAAGTCTTGAACCGGGGTCCTTGGGCTTCACAGGCAAGTGCTAAAATGCTAAGCCATGTCTCCAGCCCTCCCTAGCTTGTTTTTTATTTCTCTTATTTCTCAGTCCATCTTTGGTCCCACTTGTTAGTGGCACAATGGCTCTCCACCTCTAGCCTTACAGCTGTCTGTCACCTCAACTACCTTCCTTTGGCTTTCTGATAGTGTGGCATGAGATGCCAGCTGGAAGTCATATAGTAGTCAGATCAGGCAAACCTAGAAATAAGAGGGAAATAAACAGCACTGCCTGTGGAGATCCACAGAGACAAGGGACAAACGCTTACCTCCCCATCTCTTGGGTGAGTAGCTCTGGGGCTTCCAGAAGGTCTCTGTATTAGTCTGTGTTCTGTTACTGTAACAAACTACCTGAGGGTGGCCGCTTTATAAGAAGGTTCATTGAGTTCATAATTCTGGTGGCTTGAGGATCCAAACAGCACCAACCTCATGCTGTCTGTGCCACAATGGGACATAGAAATGGAACAGGGTGCCAGCTGTTTGTGGAAGGGACCAAGTATGGGAACTGTCCTGGCTTTATAATGACTCTCAAGAAGTAACTTGCTTTGAGAGACCTTCCAAGGGCAGTGCCGTCAACAACATAACCACCTCTATCTAGGCTCCACCCCTTGAGGTCCCCCCCCACCCCAGCAACTCTTGACATCAGCACACTGGCAACACTTCTTATACAGAGAACCCTTGTGGGGAGAACCGTAGCAGTCTGCATAGGATGGAACCCAGTCACCCAGAGTCATGCCCAGCTGACACTGACTTCCCTGTCTTCTCACCATCTTCCCGAAGTTCCATTTACATCCCAAACCTACAACCTTCCCACAAGCTCTGGTCACTGGGCTACTTTTGGGGAGAACCTATTCAGAGAGTTGCTTTAAGAAATGATCCTAGAATACAACCCCCTCCAGATGGGCCTGTCATCACCACAGGCCAGATGACAAGCAGAGAGGAAGTGATCCCTGGGAAGACGTCAGCATTCAGGTGAGCTAGACTGGGAGCTGTTGATGAGGGGTGAGGATGCACAAGGGTGCTGGTGCTTACAAGAGTAGATCTGGGAGCTGGATAGATGGCTTAGCGGTTAAGGCACTTGCCTGAAAAGCCTAAGGACTGAGGTTCAATTCCCCAGGACCCACGTAAGCCAGATGCATAAGGTGGTGTGCATGTCTGGAGTTTGTTTGCAGTGGCTGGAGGTGCTGGTGTGCCCATTCTCTCTATATATGCCTCTCTCTTTCCCTCTCAAATAAACAAGTAAAAGTAAATGTTTTTTTAAAAAAAAAATCACTTAAGGGCTGGAGAGATGGTTTAGCAGTTAAGGCGCTTGCCTGCAAAGCCAAAGGACTGAGGTTCGATTCCCCAGGACCCACATAAGCCAAATGCACAAGGTGGTGCATGCATCTGGAGTTCATTTGCAGTGGCTGGAAGCCCTGGCACACCCATTCTCTCTCTCTTTCTTCTTCTCCCTCTCAAATAAATAAATAAAATACTTTTTTAATCACTTAAGGGCTAGATAGATGGCTTAGCAGTTAAGACACTTGCCTGCAAAGCCTAAGGAGCCATGTTTGACTCTCCAGATCCCACATAAGCCAGACGCACAGAAGTGAGGCAAGCACAAGGTCACACATGCCCTCTAGGTGGCGCAAATGTCTGGAATTCAATTTCAGTGGCTGAGGCTCTGGTGCACCAATTCTCTCTCTCTCTCTCTCTCTCTCTCTCTCTCTCTCTCCCTTTCTCACACGCACTCTCGCTAAAAATAATAATAATAAATAAATAAATAATAGATTTTTAAAATAATAGTAAGCCTCCCAGCACTCAAGAGGCAGAGGTAGGAGGATTGCTGTGAGTTTGAGGCCACCCTGAGAATCCAGAGTGAATTCCAGGTCAGTATGGGCTAAAGTGAGACCCTACCAAATTTAAAAGAAAGAAAGAATGAATGAAAGAAAGAGAGAGAGAGAGAGAGAGAGAGAGAGAGGGAGGGAGGGAGGGAGGGAAGGAGGAAGGGAGGGAGGAAGGAGAGAGAGAGAGAGAGAGAGAGAGAGAAAGAAAGAAAGAAAGAAAGAAAGAAAGAAAGAAAGAAAGAAAGAAAGAAAGAAAGAGAGAGAGAAAGAAAGAAAGAAAGAAGGAAAGAAGGAAGGAAAGAAAGAGAGAGAGAGAGAAAGAAAAGAAAGAGTAGATTTGGCTAGCTGTGGCTAAGGGTTGGAATTCGTTTGCAATGGTTGGAGGTCCTGGCTCATTCATTCTCTCCCCCCACGCCCCCGCTCCTCTCTCCTCTGTCCCTATCTTTCTCCCTTTTTTTGTTTTATTTTTATTTTAAAAAATAAAAATAGCCGGGCATGGTAGCGCATGCCGTTAGTCCCAGCACTCAAGAGGCAGAGGTAGGAGGATTGCCAAGAGTTCAAGGGCACCCTCAGACTACATAGTTAAGTACAGGTCAGCCTGGACCAGAGTAAGACTCTACCTCAAAAAAACAAAACTAAATAAATAAATAAATGTTTGCCACTGAATAACCCACAGCCTGTGGCAATTTATGATTGCCCAACAATCACAAATAGAATAGCCTATGGCAATTCATGATAGCCCCAGTCTGCTTAGAACATGCACTTGAGCTGCCCAGGAAAGACCACTTTGTCATCCTTGGAAGGGTTAATCTACACATTCTGGACCAGGGATCTGCAAATCCTGGAGGGCTGCCCAGAGGCCATCTTTGTAAAGAAAATTTTGTTGGACCACGGCCATGCTCATTGATGTATATGTCATCAATGGCTGCTTTTTTGTATTTTTATTTATTTATTTATTTATTGTTATTATTAGACATGGACATATTTTGTATGTAAGCATCACAAGTTGGTACCATCCTTTCCCTCCTCCCTGCCCCTTTTCTGAAGAGGCCCTCCTCATTGGGGAATGCAGGTCAACCCCATGGGGATTGTGGGTCATGCATTATGGGGGCAGCAGTCAGTTATGGGGGAGAGGCCACATCTCTGTGCAAAATGCCCCAACTTGTGGCTCTAACAATCTCTCCACCTCCTCTTCCGCAAAATTCCCTGAGCCATGCTGGAAGCATTTTAAGTCTACTTCAGTGATGGGCACTTAGGAGCCTCTGGATCTCTGCTTTGGTAGGGGTTGAGTGTCCTCAGTATCTTTCTCCATCACCCTTGTGCTGATATCAGCTTAACTAAGAAAGCAGAACTCTTGCTTCTTCCCCCAGTTCCTCTGTGGTTTCCGCTGGGGCCGGGGTGGAGTGCGCTGGGTCCTTTATCTCCTCAGGTCCACCTCCCATCTGAAAAAGAGAAGCAGATTCTCCAACGCAGAGTGAAGTCAGCGCCAGTTAAATGGGATGGCCATTATTAATTTAGAGAGAATTAAAAGGGTCTAGACACTCTTATAGTCTAAGGTTAGTGGGAGCTTGACAAGGGAAAGCAGAATCATTATCTGGATATGATTCTGACTTGTTTCCCAGATCCAGATACGGTTTCCTTTCCACTGAGCGGATCTGTTAGCCAATCCAAGAGCAGTTGGTTACCCACCATGGCTGTGTGCCTCTATTGCACTTGTGTGAGCATCATGTCAGGTTATTTGCTTCTGAGAGGCTTAGACTTTGATTTGCTTGGACAGATGTTGGCCACTTTCCCCTGGTAGCTCATGTAGTGCCTTCCAGTACTGGATGGGCTAATTGTCTGGGGACTGGCTCTCCTCCAGATTCCAACCAGGTCTCTCCATGGTCCACGAATGGCTGTTTTTCATTGTTGTTGTTGTTGGTTTATTTGTGTGTTTTACTCTAGCCGCAGTCAAAAAATAGCCAGCGAGACCGTGTACTGGATGCTAAATGATCCTATGCGGCCTTTTCAGGAGCAGGTGTCCAGCTCTGCTCTCAGTCACCGGAACTACAGGATATCAATTCCACAGCATGGGATACACATCCTTAGCACAGAGAAATTATGCCAAACTTCTAGGAAGTCTGCTGCTTCCAGGTCTCACATAAATATCCTCAATCGAGTGCGCAAGCCACCCCGTAAGACGGCTAGGCGGATCGCGGAGAGTTCGAGGCCACCCTGAGACTACATAGTGAATACCTTGGGCGGGGGGTGGGGAGGGCAAAACTCCACAAAACAGTTTATGGTGAAGTCTAGAGAAGTTTATACATCCTCAAATCAAGACAGACAGTACACCTCTGCTGACTTCGAAACACATCCTTGATCTCCTGAAGCTTACCGGAACACAATGCGGTTGTTTATAAGCACTCTGCACATATCCATCCGTACGAAGGAAACCTCTGGAAGGTTAGATAAGAAAACCTAACAGTTATCTGCGCGCAGTGGGTTACAGTACATTTATCCCCTTGTAACTACACAGGGTACGCATTACTTTTGTAACAGAAGCCAGTGATGCACTTCGTTTTTTTTTTAAATATTTTATTTACTTATTTGAGAGACAGACAGAGGTAGATAAAGAGAAAACAGGTGTGCCAGGGTCTCTATCCAGTGCTAACAAGTTCCAGACGCACGCGACCCCTTACATGGGTCCTGGGATATCGAACCTGGGCCCTTAGGCTTTGTAGGCAAACATCTTAACCACTAAGCCGTCCCTCCAGCCCTCGCTGCTTTTCTTGAGGACACAGAAGGCTGTGCATTGGCTTTTAGACTCTCTCACCTGTAGGTCTTCACTTCCTCCAGAATCTCCACAACACTCTTTGCACCCCACCTTGTGGGCACAAACTCCCAGAGCAGTAATGGGCAGTCCCAGGAGCGCAAATGACTCAGAATGGCCAGGACCTGTCGGACACAGGCAAACCTAAGCTGTCTGACGTGAAGTCCCCAGGCTATGGAGGGGTCACAGCAGCCTGAACCACCGGTCATATCTCGGGGACCGGATCGGCAGGGGAGCTCCTCCCCCCATGCTCAAGGGTTGCAGGGAGCCTGGACCCTGGAACAAAATCTCGGACCCCGAGATCTGCGGGAAGTAAGGCCACTCCCTCTCCAAGCACAGAATACCTGGACATTCAGATAAGACTTCGGCTTTGCCCATAACCCTGTGACCTTTGACCAGTTGCCTAGGAAACTCCTTCTATGGTATCAGCCAGCACCTTTGCACAGACCAGCCTTCTGTACCCTACACCTTCCCTTTATCATTGCCTACGTGTGGGAATGAATGTCCCCATATGCCAATTAGGCATCAGCAAGCAACCTTGTACATCCAATCCCCTTAGGACCCTCAACTGCTTATAAACCCATTTCCCTGACAATAAACTGAGAGCCGTTCACAGAGACTGTCTCCCAAAAGTCTTCTCAACTGCCTGGGACGCCTTCAGTGGAACTGCGGCCGGGCCCCACAAGGAGGACCCAGGAACCCACAAGGACCATAGCTCTGCGGGCTCTGCTGTGTGGCAAGGTCAGAAGCTCATGGCCCCGTCTCCCAGGCCCATCCAGTGCCGCCTGCTCCCTGGGCGATGTGAGTCCTGTGATGAGAAGTGTGGCCAGAGTCCGCAGCTCCCACCCTGTCCCAGGGCGGCCGCTCTCCTAGAAACCCCCACAACTGCGGTGAGATGAGCCAGCTTGACCACCTTTTCACCGAAGATCATCAAAACATCTTGAACGCTTTCCCGAAACTTTGGGTTTCTCAAAAGCCTCAGTCTCGCTTGGCTGATTAATGCTAAATGCCCACAGCTTAAAAAGCGGCCGAGGGGGAGCAAATGGGATCCTTATGTTTTGGGTTCATTCACACCTAATTCTGCCAGATATGGGGAAGGAGGTGGGGGGAAAGGGTCCCAGATGCCCTGCATTTGATCGTGGTGATAGAGGCGTGCCGTGAAGGCAGCCTGCTGTCAAGAAGCTGGGTACAGTTTCTCCTTCAATCTTTACTAAGTGCCATCTCTGTGCCAGCCCTGTACTGGGCACTGCAGACACCTAGACAGCCCGCAATGCTGCCCTCTAAGCGGTCCAAGGGCAACGTCAAAGGCGAATCTCGTAACAGAATGTCGGAGCTGGAAACTCACTGGCCACAGTGGGACATCAGAGGACAGGCTGTCAGCTCTGCCCAAGGGGCAAGGGGAGGCTCCAGAGAAGATTTTGCCAGTGTTGTCATGTCCTGAGCTCTCATGCCAGGTGGCTGTGCCCTCAGGCTGCACAAACTTCTGGGCCAAAACAAAAGCAGCACATTTTCTCACCATTCAGAGGGTCACAAGTGAGGACTCTCTCTACAGACCCTGGAGGACCATTAAGTCCCTCAGTTCCTTGGTGGCGCCTGGCATTTCACGGCATGCGGGTGGCTCTCTCAGCTCTGGCCCCTTTTGTCACATGGGGAGCTGCTGGTCTCTGAATCTCTCCTTGTGAGAATAGCAATATTCCATTAGGGCACACCCTTAATCTGGTATGACTGCATCTCAGCAGCCTTTCCCCAAATAAGTCATATTCACGTGTACAGGTGAGACATTTCAACACAATACACCACGTTTCAGTTCTGTGGTCGTTTGATCCAGGTGTCCCCACCAACCCCCCCGCATAAACTCAGGCGCTCTGAATGCTGGGTCCCCAGCTGATGGAGATTTGGGAATTAGCGCCTCCTGGAGGGGGTGTATCGTTGGGGGCGGGCTTATGGGGGTTACAACCAGTGTCCCCTTGCCAGTGTTTGGCACACTCTCCTGTTGCTATGGTCCGCTTGATATTGGCCAGGGGGTGATGTCCACCCTCTGCTCATGCCATCGTTTTCCCCTGCCATCATGGAGCTTCCCCTCGAGTCTGTAAGCCAAAATAAGCCTTTCTTTCCCACAAGCTGCTCTTGGTCCGGTAATTTCTGCCAGCAATGCGAACCTGACTGCAACAATTTCCTTACACACAGCAGTTTAATATTCACCACAACCCTACGAGGCAGGCATCATACTAAGCTCTAATCTGCAGATGGGAAACAAGCTTGAAGAGGTAAATGCCTTAACAAAAAGCTATGCAAAAACAAGAGGTATTCAGGGTTTCAACACCAGCCAACAGACCCCAGAGCCCTGCATTCAGGCCAATTTGGCTTCTTACAAAGCTAAATACAGCCTCGTTGTATGATCTGGTAAACATAGGCCTCAGTACTCACCTAAATTAGATGAAAATGTACGCACACGTAAAACCTCGATGTGGATACTGCAAGCGGCTATTCCTAAGTGATAATGCTTGGGAGCAGTCAAACAGGAGAGACATCCAGACGATGATGTATTATTTAGTGACAGAAAGAAATGAACCATCATGAGCTATTGGGACATTGCTAAATGAAAGTAGCCAGTCCAAAAAAAAAAAAAAAAAAAGACGTATGTCTCTGTGGTGGTTTGATTTAGGCGTCCCCCATAAACTCGGGTGTTTTGAATGCTAGGTTCCCAGCTGATGGAGATTTGGGAATTAGCGCCCCCTAGAGGCGGTGTAGTGTTGGGGGCGGGCTTATGGGTGTTATAGTCAGTGTCCCCTTGCCAGTGTTAGGCACACTCTCCTGTGGCTGTTGTCCACCTGACGTTGGCCAGGGGGTGATGTCCACCCTCTGCTCATGCCATCGTTTTCCCCTGCCATCGTGGAGCTTCCCCCTGGAGCCTGTAAGCCAAAATAAACCTCTTTTTTTTCCCACAAGCTGCTCTTGGTGGGGTGATTTCCACCAGCAATGTGAACCTGACTGCAACAGTCTCAAACAAAATGACATCCTGGAAAATAAAACACCAGAAGTATGAAAACAGTAAACAAAAACAAAAAAAGAGAGAGAGAGAGAGAGAGAAAAAAAAGAGAAAAGAAAAGAGAATTTGGGAGGCCTTAACCATTAAGCAATCCCTCCAGCCCCATCCTTCTCTCTCTTTACCTGGTCCCCGCTCCACTTAGCAGAGATTTTTTTTTATTTTATTTTATTTCATTTATTTATTTATTTGAGAGTGACAGACACAGAGAGAAAGACAGATAGAGGGAGAGAGAATGGGCGCGCCAGGGCTTCCAGCCTCTGCAAACGAACTCCAGACATGTGCGCCCCCTTGTGCATCTGGCTAACGTGGGACCTGGGGAACTGAGCCTCGAACCGGGGTCCTTAGGCTTCACAGGCAAGCGCTTAACCGCTAAGCCATCTCTCCAAGCCTTAGCAGAGATTTTGATGAAAATTCTTGCCACAAGCCCCGAGGGAACACAGCCCTGCCATGACTCTTGGCTTCTTCTCGTTGGCCACTGGGTCCTTCTTGGTCATTGAACCAGCTGCTAACCTGGCATCCCAGTGGGCTCCTTGCGGGCCTGCTCCAGGGTACCACATCAGGGTACCCTGTCTCCCCCCGCCCCCCGCCATCTTCTCTGTGGGCTGCTGAGCCTCTGCTCTGGGTAACATCACCGATCTGGCAAAAAAAAAAAAAAGCGGTGAGTGCTAACCTCAGCCCTCAGAGGACAGGCCCTCCACTCTGCCTGTCTCCCTGGACAGCATGCACTGCAGTTGTGATCCTGCAGGCCGCCAGTCTCTCTGGCCCCCTTCCTTCCTATCCCTGCTCCCCAAGAGTGTACCACGGCCCCTTCCCTCCTCCAACGAACCCACATTTGGACCCTTCCCTACACAGACCTCCTCTGAAGCCCGTTTCCTGTGCCAAGAGAGCCTTGCTACACTTTCAACTTCTACCTGACCCTTTGGACCTCCCATTACCAGTGATGCCATCGAGTTCTCCCAGGTGACTTCTGACTGGGTGTCCCGAAGCCCTTCCTGCTTACATAGCTATGTGCTGCATATATATCATGTTTCCATTCCTGTCGCCCCCAAATAGGCTTACTATTTATTTCCCCAGCATGGCACGCAGGACCCGATGCTCAGTACCCAGTTGCGCAGTAGGTTTTCAGATAATGCTTAAAGTGGGGACGGATGGTGTATTAGTCAGGGTTCTCCGGAGGAACAGAACCGATAGAATGAATTGTATTAAAGCGGAATTTATTGGATGAGTTTTAGACAGTCCATCAATAGTAGCTTGTACGCCTGAGAGTCAAGGAAGCCGGTAGCGGCTCAGTCCATGAGGCTGGATGCCTCAGCAGTTCCAATCTGGCATTGAAGGCCTGGAGGCATCCTGGAGAAACGCTGGTCTTCGGTCCACACTGGTCTTTGGTCCACACTGGTCTTTGGTCCACGCTGGTCTTTCCAACCATAATAGCCCTCGCTCCACAAGTCAGGAAATCTATGTGGGGGTTTTGCCAACTCCTAACTATATGCCAATTACACGTAAGCCAGACGCACAAGGGGACACATGCACCTGGAGTTCGTTTGCAGTGGCTGGAGGCCCTGGTGTGCCCATTCTCTCTCTCTCTCCCTCTCTCTTTATCTGCCTCTTCCTCTGTCTCAAATAAATAAATAAAATATTTTTAAAAATATATTTTCAATGCCTACATTTGATTAGTTAAATGGTATTATGTTAATATTATATTACATATATATTATATTATTTTATAGATAATATATATTATTTATATACATAATATATGACATATATTATATGTAATTATATTGATATTAATAAACATTGCCTATTCACACCGAGACAGATACTGTAGTTGATTATGTCAAATCTAACTGGCTTTGTGGCTGAGTAAGAGCACAATATAGTTGTGAGCATCAGTTTTAAGTCTGTACACACCTGACTCGATTTTAAGGCCAGACTCCTAGGACTCTGGGAAGCACACCCTGGAGGAATGGTCAGGAACTAGGATAAAGCTTCGTTAGGACCCCAGAACTGCAATCACTATAGGCAGAAGAGGCCCACGTTAGAAAATGATTCAACAGCTGCCTGGAGTTGGGCTGTCCCTGAGACTGGTGTGCTCAGGCCCCATGGCTCAGAAACGGTCCCTGGTCATGTTACGCATTTTTAGCCATTTCAAAAGGCCAGCCCAAGCCGGGCGTGGTGGTGCACGCCTTTAATCCCAGCACTTGAGAGACAGAGGTAGGAGGATCGCCTTGAGTTCGAGGCCACCCTGAGACTACAGAGTGGATTCCAGAGTGGATTCTAGCCTGGAGTAGAGTGAGACCCTACCTTGAAAAACCACACACACACACACACACACACACACACAAAGGCCAGGGCAAGGCTGGGCATGTTGCTTGGTGGCCCAGCTTTTCCCTAGTGTGCGTGAGAGCCCAGGTTCAATTCACAGCACCACAAAAGAACCAAGCTATTTCAGACCACAAAGTCGTTGTCAGAAATAGCTTGGTACTTCGACAGGAGTTCAGGAAAGGGACTGTCCCTGGGGTTCAATTCACTTCTAACTGTGTGACCTTGGCAAGAACTTAACCTGGCCCCCACCCAGCTCTGTGGAGGGAAACAATAATGACGTGTTCCTTCTGGGCTACTGTGAGCATGGAATTAAAATTTACCTGGGTGAGCCTCATCACTTGAGCCTCTTCAGCTAACCTGACTAGACCAGGCTTTGGTCTCTGTGGTAGTTTGAATGGCTGTTCCTCGCGTTGACTCAGGTGTTAAAATGACATTCGTAAACCAGGCGTGGTGGCGCACGCCTTTAATCCCAACACTCCCGAGGCTGAGGTAGGAGGATGGCTGTAAATTCCAGGCCAGCCTGAGACTACATAGTGCATTTCAGGTCAGCCTGGGGTAAAGCAAGTCTCAAAAAAACATCAAAAATAAAAATAAATTTGTGGGCTGGAGAGATGGCTTAGCAGTTAAGCGCTTGTCTGTGAAGCCTAAGGACCCCAGTTTAAGGCTCGATTCCCTAGGACCCACGTGAGCCAGATGCACAAGGGGGCGCACGCATCTGGAGTTCGTTTGCAGCGGCTGGAGGCCCTGGCGCGCTCATTCTCTCTCTCTCTCTTTCTCTGTCTGTCACTCTCAAATAAATAAGTAACTTGGATCTCCAGCCACTTGGCTAGAGGAAGTGTCACTGGGAGTGGATCTTGGAGTTCAACCCAAAGGTGTAGACAGCAGTCTCAGCTCTGGGGTCTCTGCTGTTTGTGGCTCTTGAGGTGTTGCTGGCTGGGGGTGTTGGCTAGGATTCGTGAATGGGAGCCAGCTGCTTCCGCCGTAGATGGAACTTCCTCTGGATCTGTAAGCTTGAGATACATCCGTTCCCCCCATAATCGGTGTCCGGTTTGGATGGTCAGCCAGCACTGTGGAGCTGTCTACAAGATCTCCCTTCACAGGTCATCCATCTTCCCTTGGCTGCAAGGGTCTGCTACAGCTTGGCTGGGTCTTCTAACTTCCTTCTTCCTGCTTCCTTCTTCTGGCTTCCTACTTCCTGCTTCCTATTTTCTTCTGCCTATCTTCGACTTCCTTCTTCCTGCTTCCTTCATCCTACTTCCTTGTTCCTTCTTCCTTATTCCTACTTCCTTCTTCCTACTTCTTACTCCCTACTTCCTTTTTCTTCCTTCCTATTTCCTATGTCCTTCTTCTTGCTTCCTACTTCCTTCTTCCTACTTCCTGATTCCTACTACATGTTGACCTAATGTCTCTTTTTTTTTAATATGTTTTGTTCATTTTTTATTTATTTATTTGAGAGCAACAGACACAGAGAGAAAGACAGATAGAGGGAGAGAGAGAGAATGGCCGCGCCAGGGCTTCCAGCCTCTGCAAACGAACTCCAGACGCGTGCGCCCCCTTGTGCATCTGGCTAACGTGGGACCTGGGGAACCGAGCCTTGAACCAGGGTCCTTAGGCTTCACAGGCAAGCGCTTAACCGCTAAGCCATCCCTCCAGCCCCTAATGTCTCTTTGAAAGACTCAACAGGAGGGTTGGAGGGATGGCTTAGCGGTTAAGGCATTTGCCTGCAAAGCCAAAAGACTCAGGTTCAATTCCCCAGGACCAGCATAAGCTAGATGCACAAGAGGGCGCACGCACCTGGAGTTCATTTGCAGTGGCTGGAGGCCCTTGTGTGCCCATTCATTCTCTTTCTCTCTCTTTCTCTCTCTCTCTCTCTTTCTGTCAAATAAATAAATAAAAATAAGTAAATGCCTGCATGACCATGTTGGGTCCACACTACTTTAAAAAAAAAAAGACTCACCAGGAGAGACTAACCATTCTATCCTAAGAGACAGCCAGCCAGGGTCTCGGCTTCTGATCCCCGAACTCTTCCCTAAGGTGAGGACACCCCGTGCGACCACCCTGCAGCCCAGAGTACTCTAAGCACAGTCTGCCCGGGGGGCTGAGCTGGGCCTGGGCGAGCTGGGTGTCAGAGCAAGGGGCTGCTCACTGCAGCTTCCCGCTACCGAAGAAAGGCAGAGAAGGGAGGTTGCCAGCAAGCTTGTACGGACTCCTCACCATGAACCCTCATTCTGATCCCATGTTTTCAATCTGTCTCATGAAGAACATAGATCTCTGGTTTCCATTACCTTTGGTTCGTTTTAGAATATAAGGGGGTTTTTTATAGCCTGGGAAGAGAGGGTGTGAGCGAGCAAGAGAGCTTATGTGTTTGTTTGTTTGTTTATCATTTTGCCATCAGAAAAAAAGAGGAATAACAACCCCAGGGATGGCAGGATTGCCCTGGACTCCTGGGGGTCTCCCATCTGTTCCCCGAGCACCTACTGTGTGCGTGCAGGTAGGATCAAGCAACAGCCAACACACAGCTCTGCAGCCAAATGCAGTAACCAAGCTGGCTCATTGCACACGGTATGACCCAGACTCCTCTGGAAGGGAACAGAAGAAAGCAGAGAGAGAATAGAGAAAGGGGGAGGGGAATGAGAGAGAAGAGGAGAGAATGAAAAGAGGCAAGTGTGAAGAAGAAAAAGAGGGGGCTGGAGAGAGATGTCTTAGCGGTTAAGGCGTTTGCCCTCAAAGCCAAAGGATCCAGGTTCGAGTCCCCAGGACCCATTTAAGCCAGATGCAAAAGGGGGCACACGCATCTGGAGTTTGTTTGCAGTGGCTGGAGGCCCTGGCGTGCCCGTTTTCTCTTTCTCTCCCTCTTCCTCTCTCTCTCTCTCTCTCTCTCCCTCTCTCAAATAAATAAATAAATAACAACTTTAAATTTTTTTTTTTATTTATTTGAGAGAGACAGACACACAGAGAGAAAGACAGATACAGGGAGAGAGAGAGAATGGGCGCGCCAGGGCTTCTAGCCACTGCAAACGAACTCCAGACGCGTGCGCCCCCTTGTGCATCTGGCTAACGTGGGACCTGGGGAACCGAGCCTCGAACCGGGGTCCTTAGGCTTCACAGGCAAGCGCTTAACCGCTAAGCCATCTCTCCAGCCCAATAACAACTTTAAAAGAAGAAGCGGAAGTGACATATGGAAGTGTAGGGAACGCAGAAAGGGAAGGAAGGTAAGATGTGCTTGTCACACACCCCCCCCCCCCAGTGCTCAATGCACCTTGTGTCCCCTTATTCCTGATGACATCCCTGCAAGGGAAGCCCACCCTCCATCTTATAGGTGACAATGTCCAAAGTGTCACAGCTAGTGAGGGACAACCCACCCAGCTCCTGGGCTGGCTTCTCCACGCGGGCTGTGCTCGAAAGACAGGCCTTTTCTCCCACGTACAGAAGCTCGGTGACCACTTCCTCCCCAGCCTTTCAGAGCCCCAGCCCATTACACCCAGGGGACCTGAGACACCACCTGGCCCAACCCACTCGAGAAGAAAGAGATTTCGCAAACAGGTGGGGTACAGAGCCACGACCCAGGACGAAGACCTCCCTTCTGGAGCCTCAGAGAACGCCGATGGCTGTGGCATTAAACTGCTTGCAGAACAAGAAGAAAAAGAAAAAGAAAAAAAAAAAAAAAAGACCACAAGTCCACCCTCTGCGCCCCATCCCAGCCAGGCTGAAGCCCCTATAGGCAGCCCCGAGCCAGGAAGGTTGGTTTTGGCAGGAAGCTGGGGGATGCCCAGCTCGATAATCGCCCACATTAACACACCATTATGTGTGTCGTTAACAGACTTGGCAACTGGGACTTAGCTGCTTTTTTTTTTTTCTCTCTCTCTTTGCATTTTCTTTTTACTTTTTAGAAATCAAATGTAACCCCCACGTGTGAATCAGAGAGACCGAGGTTTCCAGGCCTACAGGTGCTCCTGCCTCTGCCCAGAAGAAGGCCCTTTGCCAAAAACACGCCTTTCTGCCAGGATGCAGGTCCGCGTTTGCTCTTGGAGGCTTTTCTGACACCATGGGTGGGGTTTGTGGCTCCTGACCAGGGCACACCCAGCCCTTCCTTCCACCCTTCCTTCCCTTTACAGACTTAACTGGTAGGGTAGAAAAGAGCAGGGCTTTTAGAAAATCACGGACTCAGGGCTGGAGAGATGGCTTAGCGGTTAAGCGCTTGCCTGGGAAGCCTAAGGACCCCGGTTCGAGGCTCGATTCCCCAGGTCCCACGTTAGCCAGATGCACAAGGGGGTGCACGCATCTGGAGTTCGTGTGCAGTGGCTGGAGGCCCTGGCATTCCCATTCTCTCCCTCCCTCCCTCTCTCTCTCAAATAAATAAATCAAAATATATATATATTTTATGTCTGGAGAGATGGCTTAGTGGTTAAGCACTTACCTGTGAAGCCTAAGGACCCCGGTTCTAGGCTTGATTCCCCAGGACGCACGCATCTGGAGTTCGTTCGCAGTGGCTGGAGGCCCTGGCGCGCCCATTCTCTCTCTCTCTCTGTCTCTCTCTGCCTCTTTCTCTGTCTGTTGCTCTCAAACAAATAAATAAAAACAAAATAAAGTAAAATTTAAAACAAAATATTTTAAAATAAAAAAGGAAATGACGGAAGGAGAGGAGAAAGGAAGAGTTTGAAAGAGGAAGAGAGGGAGCGGAGGAAGGGGGTCATTTTTTATTGTTATCTAAGAGGATTTGAACATAATCTACAAAGGCCATAAGATAAATCAGACACAAGCCTGATTTTCCAAAACGTTGCAGTCACAGAGGCACTAGATATAAAAAAATTTAATTGCATCATGACTCCACAACTACGTATATTAAACAGTTCTCCAGCTGATGGTAACCTCCCGCCCAAATTACCATGTCTTTTTCACCTTGACCCTTGACATTACCTTCCGCTTGGTCAGGACAGCCAGCAGGTCCTTCTGAGACAGTGGGATCAGGTCATGCATTCATCCAGCGACTCATGTCATTCTCCAGTCAAACCTCCCAAGAGACTCCCACGAATAGAGAGATCTACACTTCTCCCACGGGCTTGGAAGGACATGGGACCTGAGGCCCCGTCCATCTTGCCCCCGCCTCGCTCACCATTCCTTGGTTCTTTCTTCTAGACGGAAAATCCCCCAGACACCCGTGCGGCTCCTTCCCTCCATTACTGCTTCAATGCCACCTCATCAGAAAGGCCCTGTGCCCGTTGCCTGCTGAGACCTCTCACTGCTGCCCGGCTCCACTGACTTCGCACGTTCTGGACCATAGCACACGCCTGATTCACTGCGCTCAGCCTCTCTCACCGGAATGCGACCTCCCGGAGAGCAGGCATTTTGTACTCTGCACCCCATAAATATTTATTGGGTGGGTGAATGGATAAAGAAATTAAGACACATGGGGCTGGAGGGATGGCTTAGCGGTTAAGGCATTTGCCTGCAAAGCCAAAGGACCCAGGTTCGATTCCCCCAGGACCCACGTTAACCAGATGCACAAGGGGGCGCACGCATCTAGAGTTCATTTGCAATGGCTGGAGGCCCTGGTGCGGCCAATCTCTCTCTTTTGCTCTTTCTCTGCCAAATAAATAAATGAATAAGTAAATTAACACACATGCCTGCACACGCCTTAAATCCCAGCACTCAGGAAGCAGAGGTAGGAGGATCGCCATCAGTTCAAGGCCACCCTGAGAGTACATAGTTAATTCAAGGTCAGCCTGGGCCAGAGTGAGACCCTACCTCAGGAAGAAAAAAAAAAAAAAACAAATTAATACACATTATATGACAGGTGCAACCAACTAGACAGTCTGTCTCACCTAATCCACGAGGGAAATTAGACGGAAGTACTCTTAGCAGGCACCCAGAGGAGGTACTTTGGCTCAACTATGGAAGATCAGGGCCAAGTAGACCTTCTCAAAAGCAGCGGTTTATCAACTGAGCCTCAAGAATGAATTAGAATAATCAGGTGGCCAGGCGTGGTGGCGCATGCCTTTAATCCCAGCACTCGGGAGGCAGAGGTAGGAGGATCGCCGTGAGTTCAAGGCCACCCTGAGACTCCATAGTGAATTCCAGGTCAGCCTGGGCTACAGTGAGACCCTACCTCGAAAAAAAAAAAAAAATAGAATAATCAGGTAGAGACGGGAATGCTTGGAGTAAGCGAGGAGCATTCCAGATATATAGGAAACACTACTTTTAGAAGGTATAGAAGAAAGTTCCTATATCTGGAATGCTCCTTGCATTTGGATTTATTTATCTGCAAGCAGAGAGCGATAGCAGAAAAGCAGAGAGAATGGGTGCGCCAGGGCCTTCACCCACTGCAAACAAATCCGGATGCATGCGCCACTTTGTGCATCTGGCTTTGCATGGGTACTGGGGCAATCGCACCTGCAATGTTAGACATTGCAGGCAGGCACCTTAACTGCTGAGCCATCTCTCCAGTTGTCTCCCACACCCCAGTTTGGTTTGGTTTGGTTTGGTTTTGTAAGACAACATAGGTTTTGGTCACAGAATATGAAAAGATGATACTGGAACTGAGATGGAAGCCAGTTCCCAACTGGCTCTCCCTAATGGTGTTAGGGAGATATTCACTGAAGTTCCGTAATGGCAGAAGAAGCTGGACCACTTCCACAGGTCCACGCAGAGAGAGAAGCCACCACCGGAACCAAGGCACTTGGCATGCCTGAGGCTAGAAAGTCCACATCCACCCCCACACACAACCTTAAGGCTGGACACTAGGATTCTCCAGCATTGACACCGCCTCCAGCTAGGAGGCTGGAGATCTAAGTGACAAGCTTGAATAAAACTCCTCTATCGACTGGGGGACAGCCATTGAGACTACAAAGAAAATTGACACTAGGAAGTGGGGTCCAGGCTGGGCGCGGTGGCGCACGCCTTTAAACCCGGCACTTGGAAGGCAGAGATAGGAGAAGCGCCGTGAGTTCAAGGCCACCCTGAGACTACAGAGTGACTTCCAGGTCAGCCTGGGCTAGAGAGAGACTTTACCTCGAAAAACCAATAATAATAATGAAATGAAAGAATTAGGGTCTGTTGTGGAATAAACCTCATCATGTGGCCCTTTTGGTTTGGGGTTTGTTTATTTGTTTTGAAATTTGTGGGAGGAATGTAGAAGGATTTTGGAAATTTAGACTAGAGGAAATGTACAATGCTGTAAAGAGAACTTGATGGGTCATTCTGGTGAGAATTTAAAATACCTAAATGGGGCTGGAGAGATGGCTTAGCGGTTAAGCGCTTGCCTGTGAAGCCTAAGGACCCCGGTTCGAGGCTCGGTTCCCCAGGTCCCACGTTAGCCAGATGCACAAGGGGGCGCAAGCGTCTGGAGTTCGTTTGCAGAGGCTGGAAGCCCTGGCGCGCCCATTCTCTCTCTCTCCCTCTATCTGTCTTTCTCTCTGTGTCTGTCGCTCTCAAATAAATAAAAATAAATAAATAAATAAATAAATAAATAAAATACCTAAATGCAGAGGAAAAATGTGAATGACGGAGGACAAAGAAAGGATTTTATCAGGAACTGCGCTAGAGGCAGTTCATATGATATTCTGACCAAAAAAAAAACAAACAAAAGGCAGTATTCTGCTCATGTCCTCAGCAAAAGGACTAGGGTTAGGGTTAGGGCTAGGGTTAGGGTTAGGGTTTGGATTAGGGTTAGGGTTATTGTTAGGGTTAGGGCTAGGTGTATGCTTACGTTTAAGGTTTAGAGTAGGTTTAACTTTGTGTTGTTCTCCTCTTCTCTGAGTCGACTGCATAGATATTCGCTGTCTTCGTGGCCTGCATGGGCCTATCCCTCTTGAGTGAGCTGTGTTGACATGCCCCTCTGCTGAGCGAGCTGCTGGACCTTTCCTGCTCTGAATGGACTGTGTGGATCTGCCCCTCACTGAGTCGGCTGGGCAGTCTGGATATAAGTCCTGTCATTGTGTCAATCGGCAAAGCCATCCTGTCCCGCCACAGCCCCTCTCCTCTCACTAGGGATCACAACCTGGGTCTTCTCTTGAGCAAATCCCTTTCTTGAATATGGTCTTGGGCTTCAGTGTACTCTAGGAGTTGCCTCGGATGCCTGGAGACATGGCTCAGTGGGATGGTGCCTGCCTAGCTTCCACAAGGCCCTGGCACTGACAAAACAAATAACTTTGCAATTAGAATTCAAGTTCATGTCCAGGTGTGATTCTAAGTAAGTAATTTCCTATGGTAACGCTCCCCCCCCCCACCCCCTTTATCTAGACCATCACAAGCTTCTGCCTTGTAGAAAGGCTGCGAGCAAATGAATTAAGTCTGAAAGCAGTTAGAGCAGATGTGGACCAGCTACCAGTGAGGTGGGGACAGGTCGCCACACAGCCACGGGAGGGGGAGGGAGGAAAGGCATAAGGCACTATCGCAGGGAGGTGCCGTGAGATATGGGGACTTACGGGCTGAGCGTGAGGGACAGGGAAGGAGGTGACTGCAGAGGGCCAGACATGGGAAGGGTCTATGGGTCGGCAAACAGACGAAAGCTGGGTGTGCCAGGGCCGGGGGTTGTGGGCCAGAGCCTCCAGGCGGCTGCGCCTCAAGTTCCTCCTCCCGGTCCCCAAGCTCAGGAGGCAAGAGGGTCACCAGGGTGACATTGGCAGAGAATCGGACCATCAGAGGGCTGGTCTAATGTACACTGCTGTTAATGACCACGCATGTGTCAGACCCAAGCTCCTTGCCTGCAAAAAATAAAAATAAAAATCTATCCATACACTCGTGGTTCATCCTGGGAAAGAAAATGCATGCCTCTATGCCGCAGAGGGGTGAGATACAGAAACAGCCCCAGGTCCCGCCCTCCCATTCGTAAATGAACAAGATAAATCCAGGTGGTCGGTCGTCTACTGTGAAGTTCAAATGCATCCTGGGGAGCTGGGGAGAAGACTGACTTGGGCTGGAGAGATGGCTGAGCGGTTAAGGCGTTTGCCTGCGAAGCCTAAGGACCCAGGTTCAATTCCCCAGGACCCACTCACGTAAGCCAGATGCACAAGGTGATGCACGCATCTGGAGTTTGTTTGCCAGTGGCTGGAGGCCCTGGCACGCCCATTCTCTCTCTCTCTCTCAAATAAATAATAAAAAATAAAAGTCACTCTCCCCTCCCCCCATCATACAAGGTAACAAGACAGCTGTGTATCAGGAAGACAGTCCTCCTTGGGGTCGCGTGTCAGCTGACAGTCTCTCTCAAATGAATAAATCAATGCATTTTTTTTAATTTATTTATTTGAGAGCGACAGACACAGAGAGAAAGACAGGTAGAGGGAGAGAGAGAGAATGGGCGCGCCAGGGCCTCCAGCCTCTGCAAACGAACTCCAGACGCGTGCGCCCCCTTGTGCATCTGGCTAACATGGGACCTGGGGAACCGAGCCTCGAACCGGGGTCCTTAGGCTTCACAGGCAAGCGCTTAACCTCTAAGCCATCTCTCCAGCCCTGTGGCTCCTTCTTGAAAGCGCACGTTATTTTTAAAATTCCCTCTCACATTTTTTTTTTCCCCTAAGATCCCTATCTGGTCACATGGACTCCTGAGCTATACGTGGCCCACGTGGGCTTTTGGGCTCCACGTGGTGAACTTCCCTTCTCCCCCCTTTATCTCCCCTCACCTCCCAGCCTTCCCCTCTCCCCACTCCTTTGTAAGATCTGAATAAAATGCGGTATTTTAAAAAAATCATTCTCTTGAATCTGGAATTGCCAATTCTTTCGGTTCGTTTACAGATATGAACTCAGGGCTTGGGGGTTCCAGGAAGCACCCCAGAACCCCGATTCCCCCGTTAGAGACCCTTTCTGCTGTAACATGGTTTGCTTTGGCCAACATTTATTTGAAAAATGGCTGTTCTCTTAAGCATGTCCCCAGGCAACTTGCATGCCCTAATTTTGGTTTCTTAAAAACAACTTTTATTGTGTTTTGTTCTTATTAGAAGAACAGCACATGTTTCTTTCAGAAAAAAAAAAGAAAGAAAGAAAATAGAGAGGAACCCAAAAGAAGAAAACAGCAACCACATATTCTTACCCGGAACAGTGGCTGATGGCCCAATGTCCACTTGTCCAGCTGTGGCCACTGTCACTGTGTCAGCCTCCACTCCTGTCACTGTCTGTCACAGTCAGGCTCACGTTGTTGGCAGAAATCACCCCACCAAGAGCAGCTTGTAGGGAAAAGGGTTTATTTTGGCTTACAGCCTCCAGGAGGAAGCCCCACGATGGCAGGGGAAAACGATGGCATGAGCCGAGGGTGGACGTCACCCCCTGGTCAACATCAGGTGGACAACAGCAACAGGAGAGTGTGCCAAACACTGGCAAGGGGACACTGGCTATGACACCCATAAGCCCGCCCCCAACAATACACTCCCTCCAAGAGGTGTTCATTCCCCAAATCTCCATCAGCTGGGAACCTAGTATTCAGAACACCCGAGTTTATGGGGGTCACCTGAATCAAACCACCACATTCCACCCCTGGCCCCCATAAACTGAGAACCGTCTGTGGTGTAAAATTCAATGCGCTCATCTAAGTTTAAAACCCATAGTTTTTATCAATTCCAGTGATGTTCATACATCCCCATAGTCCAAGATCTTTTAACCGAGCCATAATACCAAAAAATCCCCCTAAAAAAAAACCCTTAATGTCACAGAATAAACACTCATACTGCAAAAGATGTCAACCAATACGAGATTTAAAACCAGGGCAAACATCAAACTCTGTAGCTCCAAGTGCAACAACTCTAGCCAGTGACAAATCTCCAAATCCAATAATCCTAACCAGCAACAAGTCTCTAATATTCCAATCCCGCCCCTCCAGCTAGGCTACTCACAGTCCTGAAAAACTTCATCGGGGCCAGCAGCTTTCCTGAGCAGCCATCTCGTGGTCCGGCATCTCCACTGGGTCTCCACTGCAAGCCACAGTTCATCTCCATGGCTCCATCTGGTCTCCATGCAGGCATCCAGCAAACCTGCTTCTCACTGTCCATGGCTATTTCCAAAGCACAAGACCATGTTGGAATCTCAATGACCCTCTCTTTCCTGCATTTCTTATACTCCACAATATCAGGTAGGGTGCCAACTTGTTAATCCAGGTGGGGAATAAAGCAGATTTTGAAGAACAGGACTACTTCTTGAACATTCAGGCCCCTTCAAAAGAGTCTACATTCTTCCTGTTGTCCCAATGCAGGTCAGCTGGCCCATTCTCAAAGGTTGTCATCTCTCATACAATTGCAGCTGAACGGACGGAACTTTCAGCCAAAGATTTCATTTTTTTTCTGTGCCATATCCCTCTGCTCACACCAGTTCATCTCCACACAATGAAACCCTGCACAACTTCTCAGGACACAGGCATAACAGCAAGCATCTCTCATAACCTGCTAGAAGCCCGGTCCAAGCAAATCTCTTTCTCACCCAAACCTCACTAGTCCATAGTTCTTACTGCATTCAGGTCTTTCATTTCTAACCAGAATAGTCCATCAAGCTGTACTTACAGCACTGCACGGTGTCTCTTAGGCCAAGGTTTCAAATCCTTAAAGGCCAAAGCCACACAGTCAGGTGTCTAGCAGCAATCCCACTCCTCAGTACCAACTTTACTGTTCCAATCTGGTCCGCATCGCTGGTAGAAATCACCCAACCAAAAACAGCTTGTGGGAAAAAAAAAAGAGGTTTATTTTGGCTTGCAGGCTCGATGGGAACCTCCATGATGTCAGGGAAAATGATGGCATGAGCAGAGGGTAGACATCACCCCCTGGCCAACATCAAATGGACAACAGCAACAGGAGAGTGTGCCAATCACTAGTATGAGGACACTGGCTATAACACCCATAAGCCCGCCCCCAACAATACACCACCTCCAGGAGGTGTTAATTCCCAAATCTCCATCAGCTGGGAACCCAGCATTCAGAACACCTAAGTTTATGGGGGACACCTGAATCGAACCATCACATGGTCCCATTGTTCATCCTGGACACTTTCCATGTTGGCCAGCCTCCATGCTCAGGTGATTCCCCAACACACACACACACACATTGTCTTCACAACTGGATGCCTGGACCCCACTGTCCCCATCCCCTGCAGCTTGGAGTGAGTCTGCTTGGACCCTCAGCTCAAGTTCTGAAACTGTTCTGAGCCATGTATGTGAGCATTTCCGCCTCCTCGTCAAAGAAATGCCTTCCTTGTCGCTGTTCTCACTGGTCCGTGGGGCTTAAACACGTTGACATTCTCATCCTGGGGACGAAGGGGTCCTCCAGAGCCAGACCAGGCACATAATCTGCATTGCTCTGCTTCAAATCTTCTGAAAATGACTCTCGGTGCCCTCGCCCACATAGACATATGGCATGGACTTTTTAAAAAAAATTTTGTTTATTTTTACTTATTTCTTTGAGAGTGACAGACAGAGAAAGAGGCGCAGAGAGGGAGAGAATGGGCACACCAGGGCCTCCAGCCACTGCAAATGAACTCCAGTCACGTGCGCCCCCTTGTGCATCTGGCTAACGTGGGTCCTGGGGAATCAAGCCTCGAACCGGGGTCCTTAGGCTTCACAGGCAAGCGTTTAACTCTAAGCCATCTCTGGCATGGACTTTTTTTGTTTTTAATTTTTATTAACATTTTCCATGATTATAAAATATATCCCATGGTAATTCCCTCCCTCCCCACCCCCACACTTTCCCATTTGAAATTCCAGTCTCCATCATATTACCTCCCCATTACAATCATTGTACTTACATATATACAATATCAACCTATTAAGTACCCTCCTCCCTTCCTTTCTCTTCCCTTTATGTCTCCTTTTTAACTTATTGGCCTATGCTACTAAGTATTTTCATTCTCACACAGAAGCCTAATCATCTGTAGGTAGGATCCACATATGAGGGAGAACATGTGGCGCTTGGCTTTCTGGGCCTGGGTTACCTCACTTAGCATAATCCATTCCAGGTCCATCCATTTTTCTGCAAATTTCATAACTTCATTTTTCTTTACCGCTGAGTAGAACTCCATTGTATAAATGTGCCACATCTTCATTATCCAGTCATCAGTTGAGGGACATCTAGGCTGGTTCCATTTCCCAGCTATTATAAATTGAGCAGCAATAAACATGGTTGAGCACGTACTTCTAAGGAAATGAGATGAGTCCTTCAGATATATGCCTAGGAGTGCTATAGCTGGGTCATATGGTAGATCAATCTCTAGCTGCTTTAGGAACCTCCACACTGATTTCCACAATGGCTGGACCAGACTGCATTCCCACCAGCAGTGTAGAAGGGTTCCTCTTTTTCCACATCCCCACCAACATTTATGATCATTTGTTTTCATGATGGTGGCCAATCTGACAGGAGTGAGATGGAATCTCAATGTAGTTTTAATCTGCATTTCCCTGATGACTAGTGACGTAGAACATTTGGCATGGACTTTTTATAGCTTTTTCTGTCATCTCCACTCCACCCTATCCTCAACCTATGTCCCCATTATCAGAACCAAGTCCCAGGTTATCAGAAGGAGAGTAAAGGACTAGGCAACATTCACCCACCACTAGACTCTCTCAACATGCTTCAAGGGATATGCCTTACAAATAAATAATAACCTCTTTTACTTGTCAATGTACTACAATCATGCATCGTTGCCAGTAAGAGAGTTTCAGCAACAAGTTGAATGTCTGTAGAACATTCTGTTTCCTATGCGTGACTTAATTTTCATAAGCAATCTTGAAGTTCAGACATTCTGGTCGTGGCCCATATTTTCAATCCCAAACAAAATCAAGTAATCTCGGTTTTCAAGTGGAAGAACGTCCTTCTCCAGAAATTCTGCACCCGCTCGAGAATGTTGGAAGGTTTCCTAATCACGTATGGGATTCAATCAGGGTTCATCCTCCACTGACTACTGCCCACACGCGCCGAGTCTTAAAGAAAAGAAACAAAAGTTCGGGTACAGACCGTGGCCCTCAAACAACTCAGCTTGAGCCAAGAAAGAGAGAGAGAGAGAATGGGCGCTCCCACCAGGCAGGTTGTAGCACAGAGGTCTACCGTCCCTGCTCAGGAGGGGCTCAGCACCTGCCAATGGGAATTCTGGGGAATTGAAGGGAAGGGGTGTCAGAGAGAAGTCCTCTTTGAGAAGACGCTTTTCAAAAGAGTAAACTGAGGCCCAGAGAGAAGATGAGCATGGTGAACCTCAGCACTCCTTGGGCCAAGCCTGCCACAAAGCATCTTGTTCCTCCGTCAAGAGCACAGGTCTGGGCTGGAGAGATGGCTTAATGGCTAAGCGCTTGCCTGTGAAGCCCAAGGACCCCGGTTCGAGGCTCGATTCCCCAGGACCCACTTAAGCCAGATGCACAAGGGGGCACATGCATCTGCAGTTCATTTGTAGTGGCTGGAGGCCCTGGTGCGCCCATTCTCTCTCTCTTTCTTATTTTCTCTCCCCCCTTTCTCTGTCAAATAAATAAATAATATTTAAAATTAAATGTTTTTTTTTTAAAAAAAGAGGGGCCAGAGAGATGACTTAGCGGTTAAGCACTTGCCTGTGAAGCCTAAGGACCCCGATTCAAGGCTTGATTTCCCCAGAACCCATGTAAGCCAGATGCACATGGTGGTACATGCATCTGGAGTTCATTTGCAGTGGCTGGAGGCCCTGGAGCGCCCATTCTCTCTCTCTCTCTCTTTCTCTGTCTGTCACTCTCAAATAAATAAATAACAAAAAAGAAAAAGAAAGGTGGGATTGTGTTTCTGTTTCACCCCGCACGCAGCTGGCTGCCTCCCTGAGCACTCTGTCCAGCACCACCCTGTGAGTCACTGTCTGCTTTCCCCTCTCTCTGCGTCTGAGTTACAGCTTCAACCTCCAAACTCACCAGCGCTCCTCAATTTCCCTGGATCTCCCCCATCACTATGACTACCACTCACTTTCTTTTTTTTATTTTTATTTATTTATTTATTTGACAGAGAACGAGGGAGAGAGAGAGGGAGAGAATGGGCGCGCCAGGGCCTCCAGCCACTGCAGACGAACTCCAGATGTGTGCGCCCCCTTGTGCATCTGGCTAACGTGGGTCCTGGGGAATCAAGCCTGGGTCCTTTGGCTTTGTGGGCAAACAACGCCTTAACTGCTAAGCCATCTCTCCAGTCCCCACCCCCCACTCACTTTCCACAAGACAAGCTGCCTATCCATTCTTCAAGACTTAGAAGACAAACCACCACCTTCTGCAGACTCTTCCAGGCGCCTCCAAGTCTGTTAACCTTAATTATTTTTTTTAATTTCTCTTTATTTTAGAGAGAACAAGAGAGAGAGAGAAAATTGGTGCACCAGGGCCTCAGCCCCTGCAATCAAACTCCAAACACTTGCGCCACCTAGTGGGCATGTGCGACCTTGTGCTTGCCTCCTGGCTTATGTGGGATCCTGAGAGTCGAACCTGGGTCCTTGAGCTTCACAGGCAAGCACCTTCACTGCTAAGCCATCTCTCCAGCCCTGTGAGCTTAGTTTTATTGTTTACAGTAAACCAACTTACCCGAAACAAAAGGATCAGTAGAAACTCCCCTCCCTTTTATTATTTCCGCTGTCACTATCGTAACTGGCTTGCGTCTAGTCTGCTTCAGAAACATAACTCGAGAAAGTTCTAGAACACGCTGCACTTGGTTTCATGCTTTGAATCTAAAATGCACCCCCTCAGGCGCAAGTGTTTGAACGCTTGGTCCCCAACTGATGCTTCTATTTTGGTAAGCTGTGTGACTGGGAGAGCTAGGGCCTTGAGAACGGGGGTAGGAAACTAGAGGCCATCTTTGAGGGTTACCCCCAGTCTGCTTGCAGCCCAGATTCCCCTTTCTACTTCCTAGTTGGTGTCATTCAAAAAAGCCATCAACACACACTGACCACCACAGGCCAGCCCCCTCCATCTTCCGGGTGCTGTGCACCGTGATGAACTAATGTATAATAACTAGGGGTGAGGACAAGGGGTCCCCCCTTCTTATAAACAGGACACTTTCAGGGAACACACATAGATTAGCTCAGAAAGCCTCATGCAAAATGACTCCAATTCAAATGAGCCAATATGTGGGGGCTGAGGAGATGTCTTAGCAGCTGAGGCACTTGCCTGCAAAGCCAAAGGACCTTAGTTCGATTCCCCAGGACCCACATAAAAAAAGATGCACAAGGTGGCTCATGCGTCAGGATTGTGTTTGCAGTGGCTGTAGGCCCTGGTGTGCCTATTCGCCCTCTCTCTGTCTCTCTCTCTTTCTCTCTCTCTAACAAATAAATAAATAATGTGGGTTTTTTAAATTTTTTTTTATTATTTATTTATTTGAGAGCGACAGACACAGAGAGAAAGACAGATAGAGGGAGAGAGAGAGAATGGGTGCGCCAGGGCTTCCAGCCTCTGCAAACGAACTCCAGACGCATGCACCCCCTTGTGCATCTGGCTAACGTGGGACCTGGGGAACCGAGCCTCGAACCGGGGTCTTTAGGCTTCACAGGCAAGCGCTTAACCGCTAAGCCATCTCTCCAGCCCAAATAATGTGGGTTTTTTATTTATTTTTTTTAAATTTTTTATTTATTTATTTGAGAGCGACAGACACAGAGAGAAAGACAGAGGGAGAGAGAGAGAATGGGCACGCCAGGGCCTCCAGCCTCTGCAAACGAACTCCAGACGCGTGCGCCCCCTTGTGCATCTGGCTAACGTGGGTCCTGGGGAACCGAGCCTCAAACCAGGGTCCTTAGGCTTCACAGGCGAGCGCTTAACCGCTAAGCCATCTCTCCAGCCCTTTTTTAAATGTGCCAATATGCAGGCGAAGACCTCATCTATCCAAGTCCATGAGATGGGTAGATGATCCCTAATGCCCTGAAACACTGACAAAGGAAATGGAACTGATGAGGAAACTTGAAAACCCATTTCCTCTTTGGGTTGCTCCGGGGTGATGGTTTAGTGGGCAGAGGGTCAGAGCAGCAGTCATCAGATCCAAATGTTTCTGTCTTCAGACATCCCCACAGGAAATGTCCCTCAGAGACCAGTGGCTCTACCACAGAGCAGATTTGTTCCTCTTATACTCCTCTCCTCAAGTTGCCTTAACAAGTACCACAGGGAAGGTGTCTAAATAGCGTAGATTTATTTCTCACCTTTCTGGAGATTTTGAAGCCGAGATTAAAATGTCAGTTGGCACATGACCCCAAGGAGGGCTCTCTTCCTGAGGCACACAGCTGCCTTGTCACTGGGTCCTTGTATGATGAGGGTGGGGGGAGAGTGACTCTTTTCTATTTTACTGCTTATTTGAGAGAGAGAGAAGAACGGGTGCGCCAGGGCCTCCAGCCACTGCAAACAAACTCCAGATACATGCGTCACCTTGTGCATCTGGTTTACGTGGGTCCCGGGGAATCGAACCTGGGTCCTTAGGCTTCGCAGGCAAGCACCTTAGCCGCTCAGCCATCTCTCCAGCCCGAGTGGGTCTTCTTTTAAGGGCACTAATTTCCCCGTGGGTGTCTCGCCTTTGTGACCTCATCTAATCACCTCTTGAAGGTCCCCATCTCCAAATACCCTCACAATGGGGGGGTAGGGGCTTAGATGTAAACTTGGAGAGACAGGATTTCAGGCCATAGCACCCGCTGTCTACTATGAAACGGTCTTGTTCCGTCTCCAGTGAAAACACCTTCCAATAGCTCACGAGCAGCCATGACTGTCCAGCACTACACATGTCCTCAGAAACAGAGCCTCCAAGTCACACTGCCTGAGTCAGATCCAGGGCTCACCATTGTGAACCCCAAGCACTCAGCTTTACAGATTACTGCTAATCCCCAATTCAGTCTCTTCTCTGTGAAATGAAATAGAGGTACCTTCCCCCCAAGGCTGGTGGGAATATTACATGGATTATTGTACCAAAGCACCTCACACAGCACACAGGGTCACCAGCACACCTGTGCTTAGATCCAAGGAACTGGGGTGGCCTCCCTCCTGAGCCATGCTTGGTGAAAGCTACCTTGGTGACACACTCCATGGCTTGCCAGCATTTTCGCGCCCATCACATGTTATAGCTACATCGTCAGCCTTCTGGTCTTGGAGTCGGTCTGCGATTCAAATGTGGACTTTGCCTGTCTGTTTTCTGTGGTGTTCTGACTGGGCAGTCAAACCCCAAGAGGACAAAACCTCCCTTCTCGTGGTTTCAAAGGCTTGGTGGGCACCTCTTTAGCAAAACCACGGGCTACCTAGTGAGTCCGGGGAGAGGAAATCCCACTCCGCCCAATGCCAGACGCGCTCTCTCCAGTGGTTTCAACACAGCTGTGCGTGAGCTCCGGCGGTTTTAGGGGTGTCACTGAGGCTGTGTGTGCTACCGTCGTGAAGCTGCTTCGGGACCGGGCCACATACTCTCACCTGGGCGCACATCAAGAGCGGCTTCAGCGGCATGGACAAGATGAGTAAAGGATCCTGGCCAATCCAGTTAGGGAAGTCACCCTGGAGAGCGATGTGATGCTGGAGCTAGGCCAGCTCAGCCTCGTAGCTCACTGAGGAGAACCAAAAAGTAAAAGGAACAGGTACATTCACATAGCTGGTTCGTAGTGACCTGGAGATCTTTCTGCTCAGTTCTACACGGAGCCACACAATGCATTGGCAGGGCTGCAAAGACTGTTTACTTCTTATATCTGCCACATTACTGGTCTCTATCATCATGAACTAACGTTTTTATAGGCTTGCAAGATATCATTAATCAGTATTATGATAGGACTATCACTATGCATTGCTCAGCTGACTTAATTTCGTTTCAACTGATATAAAATACTGTTTGATTCGCTTGTTATTATTATTTTTGTTTATTTATTTGAGAGCAACAGACAGACCAAGAGAGAGAAAGAGAATGGGTGCACCAGAGCGTTCCAGCCACTGCAAACGAATTCCAGATGCATGCACCCCTATGTGCATCTGGCCTACGTGGGTCCTGGGAAATCAAGCCTTGAACCAAGATCCTTAGGCTTCATAGGCAAGTGCTTAACCACCAAGCCATCTCTCCAGCCCTGTTTGATTCATTTTTAAGTGACATTATTTTACACACACACACACCTGACCTCCATCAGCCAAAATATTTCACCAGTTATACACTTTAATGCTGAGAAAAAGAACGAATGAAATGTCATTTGATCCTCCTAGCCCTGGAAAGTCATGTATGCACATATCCAGTAGATGAAGGGTGGGTGTAGATGGGTATTTTTCAATGTTTCTGTGTCCTAAGTCCTATGTTTAGGTATGAAATTGATTAGGGGAAGTTGTGGATTGTTATTCTTCAATTTTCGTGTGCTCAAAAATCATATCCATGACCTCACAGGGCCTGACACTACCTACATAAGAACATCATAATAGGAGAAGATCATGACATCAAAATAAAAGAGAGACTGATTGAGAGGGGGAGGGGATTCAGTAGAGAATGGAGTTTCAAAGGGGAAAGTGGGGGGGGAGGGAGGGCATTACCATGGGATATTTTTTACAATCATGTAAGTTGTTAATTTAAAAAATGAAAAGATAAAGTTAAAAAAATAAAATAAAATAAATCATAGCTGAGTGTGGTGGTGCACGCCTTTAATCCCAGCACTTAGGGAGGCAGAGGTAGGAGGATTGCCTTGAGTTAAAGGCCACCCAGAGACTACATAGTGAATTCCAGGTCAGCCTGGGCCAGAGTGAGACACTACCTCAAAAAAACAAACAAAAAAAAAATCATATGTTCACCTATCAAGTTGATGAGACATGGGTGTGGATGTTTATGTTTCAATGTCCATGTGTTCAAACTCATATGTGCACATATCCAGGTGACCAGGGGTGAGTATGGATGAGTGTTTTTCAATTTTTTTTTTGTTCAGAGTCATATGTTTAAGTATGAAGTTGATGAGGTGGTGGTGTGGATGGTTATTCTTCAGTATCCATGTGTTCAAAATTATACGTTCACATATGATGGGTGGGTGTGGATGGATATTGTTCAATGTTCATAGGTTGAAGTCATATATTCATGTATCCAATTGATGAAGGATGAGTGTGGATGGCCATTTTTCAAGGATTTTGTGTTCAAAGTCATATGTTTAGGTATGATGTTGACAAGGGGAAGGGGTGGATTCTTATTTTTCAATGTCCTTCCATGTGTTCAAAATCTTATGTTCATATATCAAATTCACAAGGGTGGGTGTGGATGGCTATTTTTCAGTGTCCATGTGTTCAAAGTCATATGTTCAAGTATCACGTTGACGAGATGTGGATGTGCATGTTTATTTTTCAATATCCATATGTTCAAAATCACATGTTTAGATATCAAACTGATGGGAGATGCATGTTTATGGTTATAGTTCAATGTCCATGTGATCAATGTCATGTGTTCAGGTTTCAAGTTGATGAGGGGTGGCTATTGATGGCTATTCTTCACCGTCCATGTGTTCAAAGTTATATGTTCATGTATCAAGTTGATGAAAGGTGGGTGTGGATGGTGATTTTTCAATGTTTCATGTTCAAAGTCATATATTTAGGTATGGAGTTGATGAGGGGGAGGTGTAGAATTTTTATTCTTCAATGTCCATGTATTCAAAAGGCATATGTTCAGATCTCAAGTGGATGAGGGGTGGTTGTGGATGGTTATGCTTCAATATCCACGTGTTCAAAAACATATGCTCAGTTACTAAGTTGACAGGACTTTGTGTGCATAACTATTCTTCATTTTCCCTATGTTCAAATCCATATGTTCATGTACCAAGTAGATGCACATTGGTGTGAATGGTTATGCTTCAATGACCATGTGTTCAAAGTCATATGTTCAGCTCTCAAGTTGATGAGACATGGATGTGGATGGTTATTTTTCATTGCCCAAGTGTTCAAAGTCATGTGCTCAGATAACAAGTTGACCAAGGAGTGCATGTGTATGGTTATTTTTCAATGTCCATGTGATCAATGTCATATGTTCAGGTTTCAAGTTGATGAAGAGTAGCTGTTGATAGTTATTCCTCAAAGTCCATGTGTTCATAGCATATGCTCAGGTGTTAGGTTGGTGAGGGTGGGTGTGGATGGTTATTTTTCAATGTCCGTGTGTTCACAGTAAATGCTTATGTATCCCATTGAAGAAGGGTTGGTTGGTTTGTATGGGTATTTTTCAATGTTTTTGTTTGCAGAGTCATATGTTTATGTATGAAGTGGATGAAAGCTAGGGGTGGATAGTTATTCTTCAGTTTCCATATGTTCAAAGTCATATGATCATGTATCATGTTGACACGAAGTGGGTGTGGATGGTTTTATGGTTTTTTTTCCAATGTCCATGTGTTCAAAGTCATATATTGATGTACCCAGTTGACAGAGCATGGGTATGGATGGATAATTTCAATTTTTTGTGTGCAAAATCATATGTCCTGGTACAAAGTTGATAAGGATGGATGTGGATAATTATTCTTCATAATCCATGTGTTCAATGTCATATGCTCAGTTACAAAATTGATGAGGGATGCATGTGTGTGGTTATTTTTCATGGCTCATGTGATCAATGTCATATATTCAATAATCAGGTTGATGAGGGTTAGTATGGATGGCTATTCCTCAAAGTCCAAGTGTCCAAAGTCATTCATTATCTAGTTGATGAAGGTTGGGTGTGGATGGGTATTCTTCCAGGTCCATATGTTCAAATTCATATCTCCAGATACCAAGTTGATGAGGGTTTGTTCTTGATGATTATTCTCCCGTGTCCACGTGCTCAATGTTAAATGTTCAGGTATCAAGTTGGTGAGGGAGGGATATGGATGGTTATAGTCAATGTCCACATGTTCAAGGTCATGTTTTCAGGTAACAAGTTGATGGAGGTAGATGTGGATGTATTTATTCACCAATGTCCATGTGTTCAAAGCCATGTTTTCATGTTTCATGTTGATGAGGGTGGGTTTGGATTGTTATTCTTCAATGTTCATTGTTCAAAGATATATGTTCAGTTATCAATGTCATGAGGGTGGTTTGGGGTGGCTGTTCTTCACTGTCCATTTATTCAAAGACATATGTTCAGCTATCAAATTGACAAGAGGAGGGTGTGTATAGTTATTCTCCCATGCCCATGTGTCCTAAGTCTTTCAGGTACCAAGTTGATAAGGGCATCATGTGGGTGGTTAGCCTTCAATGTCCATTTGGCTGGGTATAGAACCATCTAAAAACATACCTTTCCACATGTCTATAAAGTTGTTTCTACATGCACTTTATGGTGGGTGACTCACCCCATCCCTGTGTTACACCATCCCATGGGCTTGGGTTCCAGACTGCATAAAAGGGAAAAAAGGAAAAAAAAATATGTTGAGCACCAGCATTTATCTCTCTCTACTAACTGACCATGAACACTATGTGACCAACTGCCTCATGATCCTGCCGTCACAACTAGGAGCTACTGTTACTGCCACACCTTGACAGACTGGACTCTCCACTCTTCAAAATAAAGTCATCCTCCCCAAGTCCTCTCCTCAAGAATTTTGTCACAGCAATGAGTAAAGCAACTAATCTAGCTCCCTTGTCCCCTTTGCTGTATAACACAGTGAAAAACAGTGAAGTTGACATCTGCAGTGGCGTGCAAAAAGAAACTACATAAAATTTCAAACGTTGAAACCAAATTTTCCCAAAACAGTATTTCTAAATCCTTCCTCCTATGCCTGTGCACTGAATGGGTGGAGAATGGGAGGTACGGACAGATAGTGGAAAGAGTTTGAAGGGAGTCATGGCTCTAGAACACACTGTCCCCGAGCAGTGAGAGACACAACATTTGGCTACACAGGTGGATGCTCCAACATGACATCTTGGATCTGTCTTTGTTTTTGTTTTTAAATATTTTATTTTTATTTATTTATTTGACAGAGAAAGCGAGAGAGATTTGAGAATGGGTGTGCCAGGCCCTCCAGCTACTGCAATGTGGGTCCTGGGGAATCGAACCTGGGTCCTTTGGCTTTACAGGCAAGCACCTTAACCGCTAAGCCATCCCTCTAGCCCTTGTTTTTGGTTTTGTTTTGTTTCGTTTCGTTTCGTTTCATTTTTTTGGTCAGTGGAAATTCTTTCCCGATCCCATCCCACCATCCATGCTGTGGTAAGATCCCTCCTCAGGACCTTCAGCTTATTCAGGATAAATGACTCCTTCCATGCTGTTGTGACTTCAATTCTCATTTTGACCTTGGGAGTATTTCAATCAGGCCCTGCTGGAAAGCCACAACCCCAAACCCAATGCTTAACCATTAAAATTTCTGGCAGGCCTTTTCCTGGTTTGAACACAGCTGGTGACCTGGATCTAGCAAGTGCCCCGTCAGCCTGATGTCAAAAGCTCTTGCAAGAGTTTTGTATTTCGCTACCGGCTCCATTCTGAGCCAGACACAGGGGTACCAGCTGGTGAGCCGTTTTCCAGTCATGCAATCTCACCAGCACACATGCATTCAGTCCGCAAACGTACCCCATTCCAGTCCCTGGGTTGGCTCTGAGAGCGGGAGATAATTATATTTAACCATCCCCATTTCTCGTAAGGCTGGGAAGCCTTGTCTTGCTTATGGCTGTCTCTTGTTCTGCCTTCTAATGGCAAGCACCTGGTCGTCATCATCCATGTGATAATTCATCATTCAGTTCCTTTTTGGTGCACAAAAGTCTGTCCCTAGATGATCCTCAAGGACAAATTTCTTTTGGGATTCAATCCAATATACAGATGTGTGAGTATGTTTCAAAGGGTCACCAGACCCTTGGAACCAAACACGCCTTAACTTGATTTAACAACAAAGACCTTTCTCTGACCCTGTTCAGGTTTAATATTGCTTTCCTGAGACTGGCTGTTCTCTGCTGCCTCTGATTGTAAGTGCTTCCAAGCCACCTGCTACAGCTGACCCAGTTTCACTACCTCCGAACTGGAGAGTCATTTCCTGTTCCAAACCCTGGAAGAGCTTTCAATAAGATGACATGGAGCAGCTGTTTTTCTCTAGCCACAAAAAAGGTGGAAGAAAAGAAAGAGCCCTGGACAAGATTGAAAAACCCTGGATTCTTGTCCATCCAGAACCCACAGTGATGAGTGACCAGGAGGATGTCTCTCAGGTCTGAACTCATCACTATGATCCTACCCTTCTGATGTCTTGTCTTCTCTGAAGTCTAAGAAAGGTCATTAGAAGGAACATCACACTGAGATGTGATGCCATGGCTACATGACTGTGGTGGTTTGATTCAGGTGTCCCCCATAAACTTAGGTGTTCTGAATGCTAGGTTCCCAGCTGATGGAGATTTGGGAATTAATGCCTCCTGGAGGGAGTGTATTGTTGGGGGCGGGCTTAAGGGCTTTATAGCCAATTTCCCCATGCCAGTGTTTGGCACACCCTCCTGTTGCTGTATTCCACCTTAAGTTGGCCAGGGGGTGATGTCCACCCTCTGTTCATGCCATCGTTTTCCCCTGCCATCGTGGACCTTCCCCTCGAGCCTGTAAGCCAAATAAACCTCTTTTTCCCAGAAGCTGCTCTTGGTTGGGTGATTTCTACCAGCAATGCGAACCGGACTGCAACAATGACCCACTGCAAGATAGTATTGGTGCCAGGCGTGGTGGCTATTTCCTAAGCTTTTATGCTTACACATTGCTGGGAACTAGAAAGAAAAATGAAATAAAGTTAAGATCTCAACATGCAAGGGATCTCTAGAGGCACAGAGGAACCCTAACTCATCCTTAGGGGAACAGGGTAAAGCTTCCAAATGATTACATTGTTGTAGTAGTCTCTATAGGGATAAAAAATAAAAAGACTGGGGTACATCAACATTGGGAAGCACGTCCTAAACCCAGGGAACTGAGAACAGTTCTGCACCGAGGCGTCAAGTAGCATGGGATCACTGGAAATGTTCCAGAAGTTTGAAGTAACTAGAAGAAAATCTCTAAGGCTGAAACAGGCAGATGAGGATGGATGGGGAAGGAAAGGGAGAAGCTAAAGTCCCTGAGGTCCTTGAAAGCCAAAAATGAGATCACTCTTCAGTTACAAATTTAGATGGCTCCCTCTGCACCCAAATTAAGGTCTGAATTCCAACTAACCCTGGGATGACTTTCAAAAATGGCAAAGTGCTTATGTTGAGAGGTTCTTTGGAGACCTGCAACTTTTTCTCTCCAGGGGAGGAAAATCCTTTTTGTTCTTTTTAATCTCTGCTTTTTAAACCATAAAGAAGTAATATGCTAATATGTATTATATATATATATATATATTATTTCAGGCATATAAATATGTGGATATCGGTATAACCACTGCATGCCCCTCATTTGTATGTTGGATAGAAGTGGTGAAAATGAGCATCCTTGTCTTGTTCTTGATTTTAGAGGAAATGGCCTCTGGTTTTCTCCATTTAATACTATGTTGACTATGGGCTTGTTCTGCATGGCCTTTATTTTTTTTTTTAATTTTTTATTATTTGAGAGCAACAGACACAGAGAGAAAGAGAGAGAGAATGGGAGCACCAGGGCCTCCAGCCTCTGCAAACGAACTCCAGATGCGTGCGCCCCCTTGTGCATCTGGCTAACGTGGGTCCTGGGCAATCGAGCCTCAAACCAGGGTCCTTAGGCTTCACAGGCAAGTGCTCAACCGCTAAGCCACCTTTTCAGCCCATAGCCTTTATTATTTTGAGGTATGTTCCAATGATTCTGATTTTCTCCAGGACTTTCATCATGAACTGCTCAGGACTTTGTTGAATGCATTCTGTGGATCAACTGAGATGATCGTGTGATTTCTATTCTTAATTTACTTAGCTGTTGTAGATACCTTCTCGTTGCTGAAACAAAACACTTGGCCATAGCCAGGCGTGGTGGCACACGCCTTTAATCCCAGCACTCAGGAGGCAGAGGTAGGAGTATTGCTGTGAGTTTGAGGCCACCCTGAGGCTACATAGCAAATTCCAAGTCAGTGTGAGCTTGAGCAAGTCCCTACCTTGAAAAACAAACAAATAATAACAAAAAAAAAAAAAAAAAAACCTGACCAAAAGTAGCTGATGGGGGCTGAAGAAATGGCTTAGTGGTTAAGCGCTTGCCTGTGAAGCCTAAGGATCCTGGTTGAAGGCTCGATTCCCAGGACCCACATTAGCCAGATGCACAAGGGGACACACGTGTCTGGAGTTCATTTGCAGTGGCTAAGAAGCCCTGGTGTGCCCATTCTCTCTCTCTCTCTCTCTCCCTATCTATCTATCTATCTATCTATCTATCTATCTATCTGCTTCTTTCTCTCTCTCTCTGTCACTCTCAAATAAATAAATAAAAATGAAAAAAATAATTTTAAAAAAGTAGCTGATGGGAGGAAAGGTTTATTTTTGGCTTATAGTCTCAAGGGGAAGCTTCATGATGGTAGGGGAAAGCATGGCATGAGCAGAGGCTGGATGTCACCTGCTTGCCAAAAACAAAAAAAATGTAGCAAACAGCAGCAGGAGGGAGAGCTGAACTCTAGCAATAGAGACCTGGCTATAACCCCGAAAGCCTGCCCCCTAAAAACTTACCACCTTTGGCAAGTCTCTACATCCCAAATTTCCATCCGAGTTCTTGGTAGTCCACCGTCCATCCTCAGATATCCAGTCTTTGCCGGCTAGGTGGATTTCTTGGAGGCAGCAAATAGTTGGGCCTTGCTGTTTAATCCAGTCATTTGGTGTGTACCTTTCTGTCGGAGAGTTGAGGTCACTTACATTTAGGGTTGTTACAGAAAGATGCATGCTGTTCCCAAATATTTTGTTGGGTGATGCTTTTTTATTGACTCTCTACTTCCTTTTGCATTGAGTGTGTGGATTTGTTGTGTTAGGGCATAGTTAACTACTTCACATTTCTTCTTAGTTCACTCGTTCCTTTCAGGAAGCACATCCAATGTCTCATGCTCTCTTAGATAAGGATGTCTTTCTGCTTCCCTGTGAAGTGTTCTCTTCATAACTTTCTGTAGACCTGGCTTGCTTGTCCTAAATTGCCTTAGTTTACATTTGAAGCTGAAATATCCTGATTTCTTCATCAGTTTGGAAGAATAATTTTGCCCAGTGTAGCGTTCTTGGCTGGAGTTTTTTATCTTCAGGATCTGGAATATATTATTCTATTCTTTCCTGAGGTTTTTCTGTTGTTCCTGCCTTTTTATGTGAGTTGGCTTCCCCTACCCCTTATGCTCTTTTGCTTTGGATTTTTTTTTTTTTTTAACTGTTACTGCGATGTAGCATGCAGAGGTTCTCCTTCTCTGGTCAAGTCTATTTGGAGTTCCATGTGACTCTTGTGTTTTGGATGTCAACTTCTTTCTTTAGGTTCTGGAGACTTCTCTTGTAATTTCATCAAACAGGCAATCAACTCCTTTTGTAGTTACCTCAGCTCCTTCTACCCCACGTATTCTGAGGGTTGGTCACTGGAATTTAGCCCAGAGTTTTTGGAATTATTGATAGTATTCTTTGATTTTTATTTATCGATATGTATTTGTGTGTTATTATGCCAACATTGTCCTTCATTCCTGAAATTCATTATTCTGCATTGATCTTGTCTGTTAGTATTACATTCTGATGTGGGGTTTCTTTATGTGGTTAATCATTGCTTTCACTTGAGTCTTATTCAGCATTTCAATTTCCTTGCTAAAATTTTCCTCCATATTTGAGATTTTTTTTTTTCCTTACAATTCACTCAGTTGTATTCACCTTGGAGAATGTCTTGCTAAGACACTGAGTATCTTTACTTTGCCAATCTGTCTCACTGTGAGAAAAGTCTGCATGGTCACTAGTTAGTTTTAGAGGTAGAACTGTGAACGGTTTCTCTGACATCTCACCTAGGTCATCTGTTCCCATTGCAAAGAGTTGAATATTGCAGTGCCTTCTTACTCCTTCCTCCTTGAGTTTCTTTGTGACTTCAGGAAACTGTGAAAAGGGATATTTCACCCTCGTTTATTTGTTCCATCCGCTCAATTTGGTTGTTTCTTTTGTCTTGCTTACGTTCGTTTAGCTTGGCTCAGAACTGTGTTTCTACGAGGTTGCCAGGGGGGAGGCTGCATGCTGTGTCCTGAAGATTGTCAGCAGGTTTGATTTTGCTCAGCTGAACAATAACCTTGTGTGCTGCCATTCCGTGTCCTTTGGATAACTCAACAGTGAATCTATGACAATCCAAGTCTTTATTCACTTATACTGGTAGAGTGGCTTGGCTACCAGGCTTTGACATCCATGTGCAACAACAACATCAGCACCAACATAAGGTAATAGAACTTCCGAAGCCAAAACAGTAGCCTACAAAGAAAATTAGACAGTGAGAAGAAAGGAAAGGGGGAGGAGAAAAGACGAGCAATTAGCAAGATAAAACAAATGACAGGGCTGGAGAGATGGCTTAGCGGTTAAACGCTTGCCTGTGAAGCCTAAGGACCCCAGTTGGAGGTTCGATTCCCGAGGACCCACGTCAGCCAGATGCACAAGGGGGTGCACGTGTCTGGAGTGTGTTTGCAGTGGCAGGAAGCCCTGGCGCACCCATTCTCTTTCTCTCTCTCCCTCTTTCTCTCTCTGTCTATAGCTCTCAAATAAATAAATAAAAGTAACCCCCCAAAAAAATGACAGAAATAAAACAAAAAGGACAAAAAGAAGAATGAAACAACGCCATCAACAAAACCATACTAAGCAAAAAATAATAATAATAACACAAAACAAACAACAAGACCCATCATCAGAATACTACCCAGTGTGATTCTGTGTATCTGTCCTTGAGGGAAGCACAAGTTCCGTGATGGAAGTTAGCCAGGCACGGTGGTGCATGCATACTCACCCAGTACTCCGGAGGCTACAACGGGGGATTGTTGTTGAGCTCAGACCTGGGCTACAGAGTGGGTTCCAAGACAACCCTGGCTATGGTGAGGCCCTGCTTCAAAGAAGAAGAAGAAGAAAGGAGAAGTAGGAGGAGGAGGAGGAGGAAGGAGAAGAAGAAGAAGAAGAAAGAAAGAGAGAAAGAAAGAAAGAAGAAAGAAAGAAAGAAAGAAAGAAAGAAAGAAAGAGAGAAGAAAGAGAAGAAGAAGAAAGAAAGAGAAAGAGAAGAAGAAGAAAGAAGAAGGAAGAAGAAAGAGAAGAAGAAGGGAAGAAGAAGGAAGAAGGAAGAAGAAGAAAGAGAAGAAGAAGAAGAAGAAAGAGAAGAAGAAGGAGGTGGAGGAGGAAGAGGTAAGAAGAAAGAAGAAGAAAGAGAACAAGAGGAAGAAGAAAGAAAAAGAAGGAGGAGGAGGAAGAGGTAAGAAGAGAGAAGAAGGAAGAAGAAAGAGAAGAAGAAGGAAGAAGAAAGAGAAGAAGGAGGAGGAGGAAGAGGTAAGAAGAGAGAAGAAGAAGGAAGAAGAAAGAAGAAGAAGAGAAGAAGGAGGAGGAGGAAGAGGTAAGAAGAGAGAAGAAGGAAGAAGAAGAAAGAGAAGAAGAAAGAAGGAAGAAGAAAGAGAAGAAGAAGAAAAAGAAGAAGGAGGAGGAGAAGAAGAAGGAGGAGAAGGAGAAGAAGAAGGAGAAGAAGAAGAAAGTTTGATATGTCATTTAGATTTCAGGCCCAGGCTTCCCAAGCCCAAGGTCGGGGTCCTGGTGTCCTCATAGCGGAGCAGCTCTGGGCTTTCAGCTCCCCAAGAGAATGCTTGCTGGCGCTGGTACTTGTCTGATGCCTCATCCCCAAGGGCATGCTCACTGACGCTAGTTTGAGACGCTGGGCTCCCCAAGCGTATTCTGCCCAATGTTAGGAAACAACGGATCTAGGCTTCAGATGTTAGCTGAAGCAAGCTGGGGTGCAAGGGGCCTCTGATCCTTCAATGCCTGGAAACAGGATCCAGAGACTACCCCGACCTGGTCACCAGCATCTTTATTCTGCACAGGGAAGGATGAGTCCCGCTTGGCTGGCAGCCTTCGAGAATCGCAATTTTCCTGCCCAAGTCCATCTGTCCCGTGGCTGGTTGGCATTAGTAGTTCAGCTGGGCAGAGAAACCTCCCCGAAGCCTTTTGGTTTCTCTGCATGTCTCCCTGTCTTTTCCCAAGCATTCTGTCATCTCATCCAAAAGTCCTCTCCAAAGTTTGCTGTGTTATCCACAGGACTGCAGCTAACATTGCACTTGCTCTTAGCCAAAGCCCCCCCCAGCCCTGAAGTGTTAACACGTCTGCACACGTCTTTCTATGCATGTGTGCCAAAGGCTCTCTGAGAAAAGTATTAAAGATGGAGTGTCTGTTAATAGGATACATGCGTCTTTGATTTTTAATCAGCTGCCTTTATTTCGACTGTGTAATGGTCTGAATGAAATGTCCCCCTTGGGCTCCTGTGTTTTGAACACTTAGTCCCCAGCTGGCGGCGGTTCGGGAAAGTAATGGGGCATTTGGGACGTGGAGCTTAGCCGGAGGAGGCGGGTCATTGGAGGTGGGCCTCGGCGTGATATAGCCCAGCACAGAACCTTCCTGAGGCTGTGGACATGTGACTCAGGCTTAGCTCAATCTTGCCCTAGGACCCTTCCTTGCTTCTCATCCTGTGACTGGTACCATCCTTCCTTGCCTCTCCCTCTGAGACCCGTGGGACCGTTCCTTGCCTCTTCCTATCTTCTGGTGGAGGCCACCAACCTTGGCTTGCAGCTACAAGCCTCACATCCCTGCCCGAGTCATCACCTGGCCTTCTCCCTTTGGGGCTGTGGCTTCCTGTCATCTTTTGGTAAGGACACAGGTCATATTGGATAAAAGCCCACCTTACTTCAGATCGACCTTATCTTATCTAACTGCCTAATTAATGTCCACTCACGGTGATGGTGCTTCAAACAAGACCATATTCTGGAGTACATATTCTGGAATTAGGACTTTAATGTAGCTTTGTGATAAATACAATTTAAACCAAAATAACATCCTGTAAGGGAACTTAAGAGTATGAGAGGCTCTCAGAAAACAAGGCCAACCTGGCCCGGATCTTGCCTGGCCTCACTCAAGTTACCAGCGTCCAGTTCTACGGAAAATGGAAGAGGAAATCCCAAAGAGAGGGGCCAGTGCTTCCCAATGCAGCTTCTTTTTTAAAATATTTTTATCATTTGACAAAGAGAGAGAGAATGGGTGCACCAGGGACTCCAGCCACTGCAAAAGAACTCTAGATGCCTGCACCACCTAGTGGGCACATGCGACCTTGCTCTTGCCTCACCTTTGTGCACCTGGCTCACATGGGATCTGGAGAGTCGAACATGGGTCCTTTGGCTTCGCAGGCGAGCGCCTTAACCGCTAAGCCATCTCTCCAGCCCTCAATGCAGCTTCTTTGATGCCGCTGTAAGGATTAAATTCAGTTAGCAGTGGCATGTTGTTGATTACATGTGGGGTGGGGAGAGGGCATCCCACACTTTGGCCCTAAAACAGTAAGAGAGCAGAGCAGAAACGGTTTATTGCTTTCTATGCAGAACAAACGCTCCAATTCTAGAAGCTGCACAGGCAATAATTTCCCTCTAAAAATTCCTCGAGGAACCAGAAGAGGATGGGGCCAGCCTTTTTTATTTAGAGTCTATGTTTATGCCAAAACATATGGGAAATACGTTCATAAACATCAGCTCTTGTAATCCCCATGATGATTCCTCTATTATTACCCCTACTTGACAGATGATGCTCAGAGAAGTTCGCTGGATTTTTTTCCCCCAAGTTCCACATGTCAAAAGATGGTGGCATCAGTACTTAGCCAAGGTTTAACTGACAATCAGTGGGGTTTTTTTTTATAATGTTTCCATTACATTATTATATCAGATAATGTATGTGAAAACTTAAAGCATTATACCTGGTAAACAAAGGTAATCAATAAACATTGAAGTCTCTCCTTCTTCCAGAGAATGCTTCTGGAATGAATGGACGATGGTATATAAAAGACACATGCCATCCATCCCCCCAGACCTCCAAAGGGCCCCAGCTGAAACTAAGAATAACTGGGGAAACATGCAAGGATGTGGTTTTCTTGGTGAACCTGGTACCAGCACAACGGTGAAGGAGATCGACGCAGAGAACATTCAACTCCCACCAAACCAGGCATCCAGAGACACAGAGGCTCCCAAGACCCCATCACTGAAGCAGACCTAAAATGAACCCAACGTGGCTCAGGGAAATTTGCGGAAGTGGAGGGAGTGGAAAGAATGTCAGAGCCACACATTGGGTCATGACACTGCCTCCTACCCAAAACTGAAGGCTAACCCCACAATGCACCACCCATATACCCCAACAAGGAGGGTCCCTGAGGAGGGGGGAGGACAGGGAGGAGGCTAACAATGGTACCAACTTGACTGTATTCACTGAGCACAAAAAAATTAAAATAAAACGAATAAATGATACAAAAAAAGAAACAAGAAAGGACTAGCTGCCATAAGAATGAGAACGATCTTTAGTATATTCTAAAATAGTAAACCTTCATGATGACTTTAAAAAAACAAAGACACAGTGCTACCGGATTATCCAGTCCTCGTATGAACGTTCCCCCCTCTGAACGCCCAGGACTCTGTCTCCCCCACCCGCCTCAGATGAAGCATGTTCCCATTCTCATTTGCTTCCTTCATCCCATGGCTGTACCCCAGAGAAGGAGTGGGGTCTAGCCCACCAGCGCATCCCCTCCTCAGCCTCTGGCACTGAACAGTCAGTGTTCAACATCTGCCGGCAGAATAAGTTGGAACTCCTGAAATGCAGTATTGGTTAGAGACCCATAGCTATCCAGCAACCATGGGAAATGTACGGTGGGGGCGGAATTCCTGAGCTGAGCTTAAAGCCAGGCCATCGCCTGGTACTGTTACTAACTTATTATACATCCTGGGGCAATGAAGATCATGCATTGGGGCCCTTGAGAGCTCTTCTGACACAGTAGCCCAGATCACGGTATCCGGAAAGTCCAAAAGGGGTCACAGCCTACAGGGCACCCTGATGCCACAACAGGACCCACGCAGGAAAGGACAATGCTTTCCTAACCTCTAGTGGTTTGTTTCTTTGTTTGTTTTTGGGTTTTCGAGGTAGGGCCTCACTCTAGCTCAGGCTGACCTGGAATTCACTATGTAGTCTCAGGGTGGCCTCGAACTCACGGCAATCCTCCAACCTCTGCCTCCCGAGTGCTGGGATTAAAGGCGTGCGCCACCACGCCCGGCAGCTTCCAGTTTTGAGGTCTTGGGTACCTTACAAACTTCCTCTCAATGTCTCCAGCAAGGACTTGTCAGAAATAGCTGAAATGAAGGGCCAAGTGCCTACAGCCAGAGGTTTCTTGTTCGCTACAACCCCTCCTGGAGCCAGAGAAAATGCTGGAACCTTGACCAAGGGCCTGGTCCTTGAGACAAACAGAACAGGTACTATCCGTCCCTTTCAAGAAGGATCCAGTGAGCCGGGCATGGTGGCGCACACCTTTAATCCCAGCACTCAGGAGGCAGAAGTAGGAGGATCACCCGTGAGTTTGAGGCCACCCTGAGACTATATAGCAAAGTCCAGGTCAGCCAGGTCAGCCTGGGCTAGAGTGAAACCCTACCTCGAAAAATAATAAATAAATAAAAGGGGGGCAGGAAAGATGGCTTAGCAGTTAAGGAGCTTGGCTGGGAAGCCCAAGGACCCAGGTTGGATTCCACAGTACTCATATAAGACAGATGCACAAGGGGGTGTATATGTCTGGAGATCCTGGAGCGCCCATTCTCTCTATCTGCGTCCCTCTCTCTCGCTCTCAAATAAATAAATAAATAAAACTTAATAAAAAACAATAAAGAAGGATCTAATGATAACAATCAGTGCTTCCTACACATAAATGGTTTGGTCGGCATTATAGAAACCCTTGGTGAGTCTACCGCCTCTGATTCTCCTGTGAGACACATCTGCTTTATAATTTACATATAATAATAATAATACAAACTATAACTCTAATTGTTTATGTCACATTCCTCATTTTACAAATCAGGAAAGTGGGGGGGGGTGTGCAAAGAAATAGAGAGATATCTGGAGGTCATCTGGCCATCTCACACTCCAAGACTTGATGTTCAATTTGACAGCTCCACATGGTACAAAACCCAAATGATACAAAAACATACACGGGATGTTTCCACTGCTCCCATCCCCCACCCTTCTGAGCGCTTCCTGGAAGGCGCTCGCCCGTCATGAACTATAGGCATCGCCTTCCAGAAGTCTCCACCGAGCCAGGCAAAGTGCTCTGCCGAGCCACCAGTATCACACCACAGACGCTTGTCTGCAATTCTCTCCCCCCCCCACCCGCAATAACTAGCACTTCTAGGAAATCCATAAACATCTACATCATATGAAAGTACCATAAGTCATTTTATTATAGCCTATTTTTTTTTTATTTTCTTGGTACCAAGAATTGAACCTAGTGTCTCCTACAAGCTAGCGAATGTCCTACCCAGTGAGCTGCCTCCCTAGCCCATAGTTCCTTCCCTTTGAGGGTTGCACACGCAGACCTGAAGCTCTTGATGCTGAGAACCTGGAAGGCCATCAGTCTCTGAACCCTCGCCGTCCTCTGGCCCCACATGACATATCTGAGTCTAATTGAAAATGACATGCAACAAACAGTTCAGGAAGAGCGCTTGTGCTGGATGCATTCTAGGCTGATAGCATTCTTGTACCAGCTGATGTCTGACTGTATGGACCGCAATAGTTAGAACACTTGAGAGTAGCAAAATTGCCTTCTTTCCCAAGATCTATGGAGTGTTTAAAAGAGAGAGAGAGAGAGAGAGAGAGAGACCTGTATTCCAAGTTCAACTCTCTTTTCACGAGAACATGAAGCAGTCCTCAAAGCACCTTCAATTAAAAATATACAGGATGGGGGTGGGTGGAGCTGGAGAGATGGCTTAGCGGTTAAGGCGCCTGCCTGCAAAGCCAAAGGACCTCAGTTCAATTCCCCAGGACCCACATAAGCCAGGTGAACAAGTTGGCGCATGCATCTGGGGTTCATTTGCAGTGGTTGGAGGGTCTGGCCCACCAATTCATTCTCTCTCCCCCTCTCTCTCTCCCTCTGTGTGTGTGTGTGTGTGTGTGTGCCTCAAATAAATAAATAAAAATACATACACACACACATACACAGGATAGAATTATGAGAGAGGTGAGATTCATTTGGTTGGGTTAGATGACACAAGAGGTCAGTTTAATTAAATTACTTTGGATCTTGTTCTATAAACTGGTAACTTTAAACAATCAGAGCAGAGATATAAAAAAAATTTAAAAAAAAAAAACTTGTATAGATTGGCCTCTGCATTGCCCAGAGGGCCAGACAACGCAGGCACCTTGCCCAGCATCCCACAGACAGTCAGCGTCAGGGCTGGGAGCCACCCGTGGATCAGGGTAAAAGCCCCAGATCTTCCTGTGGCTGAGTTTACTGCCTACTCTGAGCCCTGGTGGTTACATACCCCCCTTTTTTCTAATTTTTGTTTATTTTTATTTATTTACTTGAGAGCAACAAACAGAGAGAGAAAGAGGCAGATAGAGAGAGAGAGAATGGGCACGCCAGGGCCTCTAGCCCCTGCAAACAATCTCCAGACACATGTGAACCACCACCTTGTGCATCTGGCTTACGTGGGTCCTGGGGAATGGAGCCTCGAACTGGGGCCCTTAGACTTCACAGGCAAGCGCTTAACTGCTAAGCCATCTCTCCAGCCCCATATCCACCCCTGCCTTTTTTTGTTGTTGGTTTTTTGAGGTAAGGTCTCACTCTGGCCCAGGCTGACCTGGAAGTCACTACGTAGTCTCAGGGTGGCCTCGAACTCACAGCGATCCTCCGACCTCTGCCTCTCCAGAGTGCCGGAATTAAAGACGTGTGCCACCACACCTGGCCTTCCCATATTCCCTTTTTTTTAATTTTAATCTGTGAATTAGCATCTGCTTGATGCTGGGACCAGTTATAGTTCATCTTTGAATCTTTGTGTTTGCTGCGTATGGCAGGGAGAAAGACGCCTTCAATAAACGTTGACGGACAGATGATGAATTAAACAACAGCCATTGTTCCCAGTATACAGGAGAAACTGAGGCTCCAATCCTTTCGAGCATCTTTCCAAGGTGACAAGGCTCTCAAGTGGCCAAGATGGAACCCTTGGTCTCGCTCGCTTTGGAAGCCATACTGGCCGGTGGGGAGGGGAACCAGTACCAGCCAACAGATGCACAGCCGTGTCCAGTCTCGAGTAAGGGCTCTGCTGCTTTGTCTGAGTGTTGGACACATCCCTGGAGGCAAGATTCTGCAGGGGGCATAGGGAAAGGGACTCGGGTGGCAGTCTCGAACCTCACAGAGCGCCTCAGGCCCGCAGATGGCCAAACCAGCTGCACATGTTTGGAAGTCAGTGAGCAGCCTTGCTGGGGTGGGGGTGGGGGGGCAAGAGAGATCTGTTCTGGGGGTTCTGCCAAATCTGGAGCTCAGGCTGCCAGGAGGAGGTCAGGCCAGCGGGGGGGGGGGGCTAGCGGGGAGGGGGGGAGGACAGATGTGGCCCAGGCCTTGCCAAAAGGCTGGGCTGGCCCCATGAGCCGGTCTTCTAACCAGAGCCATAACTCTACACCAGGCTCACTGCATTCCACGTCCCAAATTCAACCATGAAAAAGTGATTCCATGTGGGCCTTGCCGTTTGGTGGCTTACACAGCCCACCCCACAGCCCCCCACAGCCACCCCCACCCAAATCCCTGAATCAACAAGAGGGATGCTGGGCTAGGATGTGCTTCCTTCTAGAGCATAAAAATAATTCTGGCAAACTCCGATATCCGTGTGACCTCTCGAGAAGCTGGGCTCGAACGAGTTTGCACATCAGGACCAAAGCAATGCCACATGCGCCTCTGTGACAAGGTGTCCTCCGCGTGACCAGCGGCTGCTTCTTGGACCTTGGGGTTGCTAAGGGAAGTTTGCACACGTGCAGCTCTTTCCTAAGTGAGCGTAAATGAAAATTCACTCGGAAGATTGAAAACTCGCAGGCTCAGCCGGGCGCGGTGGCGCACGCCTTTAATCCCAGCACTCGGGAGGCAGAGGTGGGAGGATCGCCGTGAGTTCGAGGCCCCCCTGAGACTACAGAGTGAATTCCAGGTCAGCTGGGGCCACAGTTGAGACCCTGCCTCAAAGACAAAATCCCGGGCTCAGATTCCCTAGGACAGGAAACTAATAGGCTCCAGAGAGAACTTTCACTTCTCTCTAAGAAGAGCACACACCAATAATACACATCGCTAATAATAGGCTTATCCCATTAAATTCCAACTGCTCTCACTTTTGGTTGGAGAGTCTGTTCTATTTTACAGGTGGAGGATACTGGGGAGAACAAGGATACATCCACACATGAAGAAAAGAGAGCCGACTGTCTACCAGGGGACAGGTCACCCCCACCTTGTCTGCCCAGGCCCAGAAGTCCCTAGAGCAGAAATGGTGACATGGGTACTGCTCTCACGGCAAGCTTGCAAGCCAGTTCCAGGGAGATGGTGACAGACACTGTGGTCACTCGAACCTCATTAAAAACAAGAGATCCAGAGCAGGGGCGTGGTGGCGCACGCCTCTAATCCCAGCACTCGGGAGGCAGAGGTAGGAGGATCGCTGTGAGTTCGAGGCCCCCCTGAGACTACATAGCGAATTCCAGGTCAGGCTGGGCAAGTGAGACCCTACTTCGAAAAAACAAACAAAAAGAGAGAGAGAGAAAGAGGGAGAGAGAGATCCAGAGTCTACAGGGAAAACAACACTAAATCAGATGCCTGCCCAGGCTCAGGAAGCATTGTGGAAGTGGGGGAGATTGTAAGAGCCTCGGGGTGGCGGTTCCCCGACCCCTGCAAAGACTAACTGAAGCCTCCTCACCAAAGAAGAGCCGTAGCAGTGCTGGGGCGGGAGAAAGGGGTGCAACCTTTTTATTTAAAAGAAATTTCAATAAACTGGGCTGGAGAGACGGCTTAGCAGTTAAGGCGCTTGCCTGCAAAGCCAAAGGACCCAATTCGATTCCCCAGGACCCACATAAGCCAGATGCACAAGGGGGCGCATGCTTCTGGAGTTCGTTTGCAGTGGCTGGAGGCCCTGACGCACCCATTCTCTCCCCCTCTCTCTCTCTGGCTCTTCCTCTGCCTCATTCCCTCTCTCTCAAATATATCAATAAAACTAAAATTTCAATAAATTTTTAAAAACCTCAAGCTCTAAGAAACGTGACCAGTTCATCTATTCAGTAAATGTTTGGCATGTGCATGGACTTCTGCAACAAGAACCTATAATTTTCTTTTTTCTGCTGCATAGAAGGATTCACTGATGGATTCCCTCCACGTTCCATGTAAAGCTCCCCAGGGGCGGGATGCAGAAGAGGGAGACATTTGGGAAAAACAAGTTCTCAGCACAAATGAGCCCAGAAATCACTTGCATGGAGATTGCTTGGGAAATCACTGATTAAAGAAACAAAACAACAGCAGAAAAGCTGGAGAAATGGCTTAGTAGTTAAGGCGCTTGCCTGCAAAGCCAAAGGACCCAAGTTCAATTTCCCAGGACCCAAGTAAGCCAGATGCACAAGGTGGTACATACATCTGGTATTTGTTTGCAGTGGCTGGAGGTCCTGGCTTGCCCATAGTGTCTCTCTCTCTCTCCCCCTCCCTCCCTCCCTCCCTCCCTCCCTCCCTCTCTCTCTCTTTCTCTCTCTCTCCCGGTCTCTCTCTCTCTCCCCCCCTCCCTCCCTCCCTCTCTCTCTCTCTCAAATAAATAAATAATCTTTTAAAAATCAGAGGGTTTTTTTGATTACAGAATTTTTCAGATTTCACAATTAGCTAAAATATATTTACCTTCTCCTAAAAAATACAGAGTATGTAGTGTTCTGCCAGTGTTATGAGCTGTAATTCTAAGAATTGCCTGAAAGCATTATCTTCATATATTATGAGGTTGAATCATCCAAAACTTACCACATTTGGCTAGTTTTGTTTTTTGTTTTAATATTTTATGAGACAGAAAGAGAATTGGTATGCCAGGGCCTCCAGCCACTCCAATTGAACTCCAGACACATGCGCCACCTTGTGTGACCTTGCCCACATGCCAACTTGTGCATCTGGCTTAGGTGGGGTCTGGAGATCCGAACATGGGTCCTTAGGCTTCGCAGGCAAGTACATTGACCGCTAAGCCATCTCTCCAGCCGTTGGCTGGGTTTTTGATCTACAAAACAGCAATTCCAGATGGTTCCCCCCTGTCCAATACTGCTTTTTCATGTTCTCCCTCTCCTTCATGGTATTTCACATCATGCTGTGGCTTCTCAGCTGCAAATTCTTTCAAAGGTGCTTATCATGCAGCCCCCTGGGCACACGAGGACTGGAAACAGTCCTGGGTCAGGGTGGTATAGGTGGTATAGGTGATCATGCTTATATATGGCACCGCCACATCTTGGGAAGCACATGACCCACCGGAGATGACACACCCCTGTCCTCTTAGGAGCTAGGGTCCAATGCAAAGGCAGTGGAGGATGCCACCGCCAGGTGACAGCCGGGAAGAGTTCTCTGAACATCTTCCATCACCTTCCCGTCCCTCGTCTGAAGGCAGAGGACCTGAATCCCTGGAGGTCAGCAGCAGATGCATTGGCATGGGGGACATGGCCCCTGTTTCCTCACCTGGTGGAAAGTGACTCACCCACAAGGACACCGCCCCCTCCCCACCCGGAGTATTAAGTGAAATGATTAAGAGACAAAAAGCTGATGATAATGTGCCACTGAAATTGGGGACCGGGCAGTGAGGGTGGGGGTGTTGTCATTGCTGACATTGTCACCAGAGAGCATTATCCTCACTAATATTTACAGCTGCAAGTGACAGTGGTCTCTGGGCCCTGAAGCTGTGACCGCACAGAGCAAGAAAGGTCATCCTCATACACAGGGGCTGTTACTAAAGGCACTTGCTTGCAAAGCCTGCTGGGCCAGGTTCAATTTCCAAGCCACCCACATAAGCCAGATCCATGCATCTGGTGTTCATTTGCAGTGGCAAGAGGCCCTGGCACACACACACACACACACACACACACACACACACGTGCAAATAAATAAATATTTAAAAAAAAAAAAAACAGAAAAGCCCACAAACAAAGGGGTCTGTCCAGGGGCCATACTAGCATCACACGTAGGATGCATCACATGGATGAAGAGCCGTGCTGGCTCTGAAGGCACCAATCAAAACGCCAGTCGTGGGCTGGAGAGATGGCTTAGCGGTTAAGCGCTCGCCTGTGAAGCCTATGGACCCCGGTTCGAGGCTTGGTTCCCCAGGTCCCACGTTAGCCAGATGCACAAGGGGGCGCACGCGTCTGGAGTTCGTTTGCAGAGGCTGGAAGCCCTGGCGCGCCCATTCTATCTCTCTCCCTCTATCTGTCTTTCTCTCTGTGTCTGTCACTCTCAAATAAATAAATAAATAAATAAATTTTAAAAAATTAAAAAAAAACGCCAGTCGTGGGCTGGAGGGATGGCTTAGCGGTTAAGGCGTTTGCCTGCAAAGCCAAAGGACCCAGGTTCGATTCCCCAGGACCCACGATAGCCAGATGCACAAGGGGTCGCCCAGCATCTGGAGTACGCTTGCAGTGGCTGGAGGCCCTGACGCACCCATTCTCTCCCTCTTTCTCTGTCGAATAAATAAACGAATGAAAATATTTTAAACTGCCAGTTATTTGGTTGAAGCATTCTGGGCATGTCCTCCCTTTCTCCCCTAATCACGAGCATCCTGTGCCCTCCTCCTCCCCAGTTCCCTCTCCTCCCAGTGGCTCTGCCCTAGGCACAGCGTCTCGGGTGGTCCCTAACTCTGGGCTCCCATCAACCTAAGTTCCACAGATGAAGGTTTCAATGGGATCTGCTTAACCCTGAAGAACTAATCGTGTCTCTGCCATATTAAACCCTTAAGCAGCTCCCAGCATAACGTCCACTTTCCTCAGCCTGGCTCTGCAGGGCTCTCCAGAACCAGCCTCATCTGTTCTCCAGCCTTGCCCCAGGACCAAACCACTCCAACACTTACATGGGTACAGGGGAATTGAACCTGGGTCCTTAGGTTTCAGAGGCAAGCGCCTTCACCACTAAGCCATCCCATCCTGACATGTTTCCATGGGGACCTGTGGAATTTTGTCTCTGTGAGGTCCCGTCACCATAATGGTTTCAATAGTAACAACTAACGCTGGTATAATTTCAAATACCTCACGGTGGTTTTCCCCTATTTTAGGTAACATTTAATAGACTTCCACAGCCTCTAAAAATTTCAATATTATTCTGAGGTGGGGGAAAATATTAAAATACTTTCTTTGACCCTAAGTGGTCAAGGGGTTTTTTTCCTACTGATTTTGAAAGAACTTAAAACATTTCTTAGCGCCCTGGATTCTTGTGAACTATAGATAGGCACTATCAAGTGCGCATGACCGAGAAGTCTCCATCCTTGCTGAGATGTCACCCCTCACTCTCCAAGTCTGACCTTACCCAGGATGCCTTGTGCCCTCTGCCTTGAGGAAGAGAACTGCAGTTGACTTATATTGTCTCTCCTCTGTCGTGTCTCTAAGGCAGGGGGGTCTTTAGCTTCAGCAAAGGTCCGCAGCCCTACCTCCTAAGGACAAGATTGTCCACATCTGGGGTCCAGCCCTGAATGATCTGGACTTTTTTGAGTCGCCCCCCACATCCCCCCCCCCGCCACAGAAATTTCAAAGCAGGTCACACACACAAAGCCTTCAGGGAGGTCTGTGCGCAATGGCAGGAGGTCCATATTTCCTCCCTGGCAGCAGAGGCATCCCTGGCTTTCACTGATTAGCACAAAGCCTGGTGCAATGGGGCCTTATAAAACACTGAGCTTGGGCTGGAGAGGTGGACTAGTGGTTAAGGCACTTGCCTGCAAAGGCAAAGGAACCAGGTTCAATTCCCCAGGGCCCACGTAAACCAAATGCACAGGTGGCACATGCATCTGGAGTTTGTTTGCAGTGCATCCATTCTTCCTCTCTTTCTCTCAAATGAATAAAGAAAATTAAATATTTTTTAAATTGTTTATTTATTTATTTGAGAGTGAGAGAGAGAAGGAGGAAGGCAGAGAGAGGAATACAGACACACCAGCTGCTGGCTTACATGGGTACAGGGGAATTGAATCTGGGTCCTTAGGTTTCAGAGGCAAGTGTCTTAACCGCTAAGCCATCCCTCCAGCCCCAAAATTAAATAGTTTAAAAAATAAAACTCTGGGCTGGAGGGATGGCTTAGCAATTAAGGCACTTGCCTACAAAGCCAAAGGACCCAGGTTCGATTCCCCAGGAACCCACATAAGCCAGACACACAAGGGGGCACATGTGTCTGAAGTCCATTTGCAGTGGCTGGAGGCCCTTCTCTCTCTGTCGCTCTCTCTCATACATAAATAACTTTTTTAGTAAAACAAAATACCTTTTTGTGCAAAGTAACCATATTTAGTTCACTACCTCCTAATGTTTAACTCAACAAACTTGCCAGATTATTGGGAGAATTAAATGACATCTCACATCTCACATTGTCCACATAAGACCACACTATCAGAAAATTACCCACTGACAAATTTCCAAGTACGGCAGAAATCACTAGTTATTTGCCCAGTAAGGAGAACTTTAAAAAGCAAAGATTATGTTTTCCTAGTGTTGCAGTCCGGTTCGCATTGCTGGTAGAAATCACCCAACCAAGAGCAGCTTCTGGGAAAAAGAGGTTTATTTGGCTTACAGGCTCGAGGGGAAGCTCCACAATGGCAGGGGAAAACGATGGCATGAGCAGAGGGTGGACATCACCCCCTGGCCAACATAAGGTGGACCACAGCAACAGGAGGGTATGCCAAACACTGGCATGGGGAAACTGGCTATAAAGCCCATAAGCCCGCCCCCAACAATACACTCCCTCCAGGAGGCATTAATTCAAATCTCCATCAGCTGGGAACCTAGCATTCCAAACACCTAAGTTTATGGGGGACACCTGAATCAAACCATCACACCAAGCCTTTCTTGCCACTAGAAGTGATCATGCAACTGAACTTGTTCCCTTGGCAAAGTACCTTCCCCCTGATAAAGGGAAAGATGAGGGCAGGAGAAATGGCTTAGTGGTTAAAGCGTTTGCCTGCAAAGCCAAAGGATCCCAGTTCGATTCTCCACGACCCACATAAGCCAGACGCACAAGGAGGCGAATCCATCTGGAGTTCGTTAGTGAAGCGTTCTATGAGTTACAGCCAAAAAATTATCTTAAGTGATGGCTGATGCATTTCCAAAACATCCTATAACATCTTAGGACATGTAGGGCTGCATGAAGAATAAATGATTCACGGTTGAAAGTAGAAAATAGCCTGGTGTGGTGGTGCACATCTTTAATCCCAGGAGACTGAGGTGGGCGGAGCACTGTGTTCAAAGCCACCCTAAAATTAAATAGTGAATTCCAGGTCAGGCTGGGCTAGAAGCAAGACCCAACCTTGAAAAGCCAAAGAGGAAAAAACAAGAATAGATTTGGGCTGGAGAGATGGCTTAGTGGTGAAGGCATTTGCCTGCAAATGCATCAGGACCCAGGTTCAATTCCCCAGGACCCACATAAGCCAGAGGTACATGGTGGTACGTACATCTGGAGTTTGTTTACAGTGGCTAGAAGCCCTGATGTACCCATTTCCACTCTTTAACTCTCCTTCCCTCTGGCTCTCTCATATATTCATATATATATATATATATATATATATATATATATATATATAAAATTTTTTATTTGTTTTTTTTTTTGAGGTAGGGTCTCGCTCTAGCCCAGGCTGACCTAGAATTCACTATGTAGTCTCAGGGGGGCCTTGAACTCACAATGATCCTCCTACCTCTGCCTCCTGAGCGCTGGGATTAAAGGCGTGCACCACCACGTACCACACCTGGCTTTTAAATAATATTTTTAAAGGAGTAGAAAATAAAACTTTACAAAAGCTGGAAAGTATGTAAGTGAATATTTAATATTATCAGTATATTTCCTAGTGAATGCATTTGTTTATAAATTAGAAATGATAATAATATCCACCTCAAGGGATTTTTCTAAGGATTGGATGAGCTAATGCATGAAAAATAAAGTTTAAAATGCCAGGCATGTAGCCAATATGGTCTAATAATAGCTATCATGTTAATCAACAAAAAAAATATAATAATAATAACATTCCGGAGCAAAGATGAGTTGGACAGGGCACTAAGCTCAGAATGAGAAAACCTGGCTTCTAGACAAACACATCCCCTTTTGATCACCCATCAACTTTTGTGACTGGTTTAGGACAATGAAATCTCAGCACAATATATTCTCCACGTCAAAGAATGTTGAAAGCTTGATGAGTGACATGACTTTTGAATTATGGGATGTTGCCAGTTCAGTAATGAAATAAATCTATCACTGGGCATCGAGGACTGAGAAATCCATTTGTAAATAAAATGGAACGTTTTGGTTATGCAACTAAAGTGGGAGCCTACATGGTCTTAAATCATTTCATGTGAAATTAGTTTTTTTCTTTCTTAAACAATAGCTTGGGGGAAGAGTAGCTAGAAAGGAAGAAAGGGGTTTGGAGTACTAGGGGTTAGTTTTCTTTTTCGTCCTACCTCCAGCCTGCCATCGCGCCTCTGGGCAAGTCCTCTCTTGCCTCTGAGCCTCAGTTTCCCCATTCAAAAAATGTGAGGAGGGCTGGAGAGATGGCTTAGCAGTTAAGGCACTTGCCTGTGAAGCCCAAGGACCCAAATTTGATTCCCCAGGACCCATGTCAGCCAGATGCACAAGGGGGCCCATGCATCTCAAGTTCATTTGTAGCAGCTGGAAGCCCTGGAGGGCCCAGCCTCTCTCTCTCTCTCTCTCTGTCTCTCTCTCTCTGTGTCTCTTAAACTCTATCAAATAAATAAATGACTTTTAAAAAACAAAAGGACAAAACAGGGCTGAAGAGATGGCTTAGCAGTTAAGGCACTTGCCTGCAAAGCCTAAGGACCCAGGTTCAATTCTCCAGATCCCACGTTAGCCAGATGTACATCATGGCAAGTGCATCTGGAGTTCGTTTGCAGTGGCTAGTGGCCCTGGCGTGCTCATTCTGTCTCCCTCCAGGTCAGCCTGGACCAGAGTGAGACCTTACCTCAAAAAACCAAAAAAAAAAAAAGAAAGAAAGAAAAAATAAAAAAAAAAGAGAAGGCTGGAGAGATGGCTTAGTGGTTAAGCGCTTGCCTGTGAAGCCTAAGGACCCCGGTTCGAGGCTCGGTTCCCCAGGACCCACATTAGCCAGATGCACAAGGGGGCGCACACGTCTGGAGTTCGTTTGCAGTGGCTGGAAGCCCTGGTGTGCCCATTCTCTCTCTCTCTCTCTGCCTCTTTCTCTCTCTGTCTGTCGCTCTCAGATAACCAAATAAAAATGAACAAAAAAAAAAATTTTTTTTTTAAAAAGAGAGCTCTTTGACACTTTTTCTGCACCAGAAACTGTTCTAGGTTGTGGCTAATTGGCAATGACAGATTTGCTCTATCTGCCCCTTGCATAGTCTCCCTGACTCTCGCTCATTCTGACCCTTGGTTTGGCCACGTCAGTTACTCCAGAGCCAATGAGACAGCAGCAAAGTAGACACAGAGGACAGAGAGGAAGCCACGCATGTTTCCGCTTCCTCTCTTGGGCACTTCCCCAGCACCCTGCTGCCCTCCGCCATCAACAGCAGTGCCAGGCACTAAGGGCTCACTTTCCAGAGGACACGAAGCCACATGCGTCAAGTCAGATGTTCCAGGCCGATGCCATCCTGAGCCATCTGGAACCCTAGATTACCACCCAGCTGACCTCACACGCGATGCCACAGAACCTAGTGCAACCCAAATCATCCACGTCTGGTAGAGCTTGACGCTTTCATCCAGCTGACCTGGGGGACTCATGCGAAGCGATCAGTATGATTGTTTTAAGTCAGGGCATGTTGCGGTGCTTGTGATGTAGCATTAATCACTAACGTGGCACCAAACCAAGCAGGATATTCCAGTGTCACCCACCTCCTAGCACCAAAAGAAATTGAGGGTGGAGAAAGGTAAGGCAAGGCCAACTGTGAAAGGTCAAAAGGGACTTCAGAACATCTGGGCCACCCTGCTTTCCCTTGAGAAACAGATGGTGAGACCCTATTGGCTGAAGACTTCACATGCCTGAGCAGCAAGGTCACTGAGAAGTCAAGCTGGTGCTGAGCAGAAACCCTTCTCCCTGTAGACCAGCCAACTGGAAGCTGGGAAAAGCTGCACTGTATGCAGCCCTATGGGAGACAGAAGTCCTCAGCGGTGAAAACAGTGGACACCGGAAGCCTCAAGTTTGGCCAGACAGGCCAAATGATCGAATGAATGCAATAGTGGCATGTCTGCCCTGGGGAAAACCAACTGCTCTCTAATTGGACTGAAGGCCCACGGGAATACGTGCCTGGTACTGAAAACCTAATCAAAAGCCTAAGGCAGGGGAGGTCATGAGCCTTAAGGGTATAAAGCCTGCTCTTGTCTGGATAAATGTATTTATTATTCTCACCAAACTGCCCTGAAAGCACTACACTTAATGTTCATATTCACATATTAATGCTACTCTCACTTCTGGTTAGAGAAGCTTCTCTTTTCAGATGGTGATGACCACTGGGATGACCCAAAAGGCAACACAGCACTGAGAAGAAGGGATGGAGGAGTGTCCAGCTCTGAAGCATCTCACACCCTCCAAGGTTCAGGGTCCATTGTGGAAGAAATGGCGGAAAGAATGTAAGAGCCAAAGGAAGGGCACCACTCCTTACAATGCACCTGTCCAGACAGAAATTGGCCTTAATATCCATGACCTCACAGTGCCTAGCAATACCTACACAAGACCCTCATAAGAGGAAAAGATGATGACATCAAAGCAAAAGAGAGACTAATGGAGAGAGGGAGGGGATGTGATGGAGAGCAGAGTTATGAAGGGAAAAGTGGGCAAGGGGAATATCATGGTTTATTGTCTGTAAGTATAGAAGTTGTTAATTAAAAATAAACATTTTCCAGGACCCACGTTAGCCAGATGCACAAGGGGGTGCATGTGTCTGGAGTTTGTTTGCAGTGGCTGGAGGCCCTGGTGCACCCATTCTCTCTCTCTCTCTCCCCCCCTCTTTCTTTGCCATAAATAAATAAATAAGCATAAAATATTTAAAAAATAAAAATAAAGATTGCAAGGTCGAGCTGCACATGACCACCCTTACTTATTTGTTTGCTGAATGAATATTCACTGACCGCTCACTTTGTGTCAAACACACTATTCAGGTACTAGGGACTTAATGGCAAGCACAGGTGACCAGGGATCCAGCCTCCTGAAGCGCCGCTGCCAAATCCGGTTTGGAGATAGAGTTTGGCAGAACGAGGCTCCATGTCACGCATCAGGTCAGCTGGAAAGTCAACTGAGGCACGGCAGGCTTGGGACTGGCACTGGCTGAGAACACTCAACTTTCTGCATGCAGGCCCTGTGGGCTCAGGATGGCACTGATGGTCCAACTTATTGCACGTGGCTCCTCACCGCCCCCCCCCCCCCGCAGGCCCGTGTGTTTGAACATTTGGTCCCTGGCTTGAGGTGCTGTTTCGGTAGGCTGTGGAACATTTGGGATGCTGGGCTTACCCGGCCGATGTACGCCACTCGGGGGTGAGCCTTGAGGGCACCCTACCTACCACTAGAGTTCCCCTGCTTCCTGGATCACGCAACCTCGGGCCCAGCTACAGCGCCCTTTGCCACCGGCTGACTTACACTCCAGCCGTCCTGCTTCTCTTGCCAACTGTGATAGTTAATTTTGGGGTCAACTTGATCTGTTTAGGAATCCACGGATGTTCCTCACAAGTGGGTCTCTGAGGTTGCTTCCAGGAAGGATTAACTGAAGAAGAAAGTCCTTTCCCCAGGGTGAGCCCTTCCCCCAGAGTGGGGGACCCCTTTTGAGGTGGGGGAGGCTTTATCTAAGGAAGTTCTGGAAAGAAAAGTATCCCCTCTTCCCACCTGGCCGCTGGTGCTGCTGCTGCTGCTCCCCAGTGTGGACTGGAGACCAGCGTGGACTGAAGACCAGCGTGGACTGAAGACCAGCGTGGACTGAAGACCAGCGTGGAATGAAGACCAGTGTGGTCTGGAGACCAGCATGGACTGAGACCAGCGTGGACTGAAGTGCAGCGTGGACTGAAGAGCAGTGTGGACTGAGACCAGCATGGACTGAGACCAGCGTGGACTGAAGAGCAGCGTGGACTGAAGAGCAGCGTGGACTGAAGAGCAGCGTGGACTGAGACCAGCGTGGACTGAAGAGCAGCGTGGACTGAAGAGCAGCGTGGACTGAAGAGCAGCGTGGACTGAGACCAGCGTGGACTGAAGAGCAGCGTGGACTGAAGAGCAGCGTGGACTGAAGAGCAGTGTGGACTGAGACCAGCGTGGACTGAAGACCAGCGTGGACTGAAGACCAGCGTGGACTGAGACCAGCATGGACTGAAGACCAGCGTGGTCTGGAGATCAGCGTGGACTGAAGACCAGTGTGGACTGAAGAGCAGCGTGGACTGGAGCCCAGCGTGGACTGAAGACCAGCGTGGACTGAAGAGCAGCGTGGACTGAAGACCAGCGTGGACTGAAGAGCAGCGTGGACTGAAGACCAGTGTGGACTGAAGAGCAGCATGGACTGAAGAGCAGCGTGGACTGGAGCCCAGCGTGGACTGAAGACCAGTGTGGACTGAAGAGCAGCGTGGACTGGAGCCCAGTGTGGACTGGAGCCCAGTGTGGACTGAAGAGCAGTGTGGACTGAAGAGCAGCGTGGACTGAAGACCAGTGTGGACTGAAGAGCAGCGTGGACTGAAGAGCAGCGTGGACTGAAGAGCAGCGTGGACTGAAGAGCAGCGTGGACTGAAGACCAGCGTGGACTGAAGAGCAGCGTGGACTGAAGAGCAGCGTGGACTGAAGAGCAGCGTGGACTGAAGTGCAGCGTGGACTGAAGAGCAGCGTGGACTGAAGAGCAGCGTGGACTGAAGACCAGCGTGGACTGAAGAGCAGCGTGGACTGAAGAGCAGCGTGGACTGAAGACCAGTGTGGACTGAAGAGCAGCGTGGACTGAAGAGCAGCGTGGACTGAAGAGCAGCGTGGACTGAAGAGCAGCGTGGACTGAAGACCAGCGTGGACTGAAGAGCAGCGTGGACTGAAGAGCAGCGTGGACTGAAGAGCAGCGTGGACTGAAGACCAGCGTGGACTGAAGAGCAGTGTGGACTGAAGAGCAGCGTGGACTGAAGAGCAGCGTGGACTGAAGAGCAGCGTGGACTGAAGAGCAGCGTGGACTGAAGAGCAGTGTGGACTGAAGACCAGCGTGGACTGAAGACCAGCGTGGACTGAAGATCAGCGTGGACTGAAGATCAGTGTGGACTGAAGAGCAGCGTGGACTGAAGAGCAGCGTGGACTGAAGAGCAGCGTGGACTGAAGAGCAGTGTGGACTGAAGACCAGCGTGGACTGAAGACCAGCGTGGACTGAAGACCAGCGTGGACTGAAGATCAGTGTGGACTGAAGATCAGTGTGGACTGAAGAGCAGCGTGGACTGAAGAGCAGCGTGGACTGAAGATCAGTGTGGACTGAAGATCAGTGTGGACTGAAGAGCAGCGTGGACTGAAGACCAGCGTGGACTGAAGACCAGCGTGGACTAAAGACCAGCGTGGACTGAAGACCAGCGTGGACTGAAGATCAGTGTGGACTGAAGATCAGTGTGGACTGAAGAGCAGCGTGGACTGAAGACCAGCGTGGACTAAAGACCAGCGTGGACTGAAGACCAGCGTGGACTGAAGACCAGTGTGGACTGAAGACCAGCGTGGACTGAAGACCAGCGTGGACTGAAGACCAGTGTGGACTGAAGAGCACTGTGGACTGAGGACCAGCGTGGACTGAGGACCAGCGTCTCCCCAGGACGCCTCCAGGCCTTCAGGGCCGGGTCGGGTCTGCTGCGCATCCAGCCGCGTGGACTGAGCGGCTACTGGCCTCCTTGACTCTCCGGCTTGCAACCTGCTGTTGCCGGACTGCCGCAAGCTAATCCGACAAATTCCCTCCTAATACAGTTCATTCTATCGGTTCTGTTCCTCTAGAGAACCCTGCCTAATACACCATGATAAACAAAAACCCTGTGAACCATCAGCCAAAATAAACCCTCCCTCCCTTACATCGAGGACATTTGACACGGGAATCTAGAGGCACGTGCAGTTCCAAATGGGGCAAGCTGAGAAGTGACAGGGACATCTCAAACAGATGTTCTGCCTGATTTGGCTGGACACAAGGACCACTCCAAGTGGCTGTCAGCAGTTAAGAAAGCACAGGGTAGGGAGCTCTGAAGGCCCTTCAGACCAGAGCAGTGCATTTGAGGGGACCGAGCAGAGACCAGACCGACTGACGGATACAATCCCCCAGAGAGCACGCATAAATGAAATCGGAAGAGCCACATGAGAGACTTGCCCGGTGACTCACACCAGAACGGTATGACCAGATTCCCCAAGAGAGAGGTTAACTGGAGAAAACTGGATGGCGCAGAGGAGCCCAACGGGGACATTTTTATAGCAGCCGGGTATTTATTTCTATGCCTTCTCCATGTCGTGAGTTTAAGAGTGTTAATGAACTTGGCTCGTCACATGTTGCAATTTCAGTTATAACACACACACACAAAAAAAAAAAAAAAAAAAAAAAAAAAAACACTAACTTGATCTTCAAGGGAAAATCGGTGCTGGTCAAAGTAACCTTATCTCCACATAAACAAAGCAAGGACTTTCTTGGGATTGTGCAACCAAGCGCAAGGCCAGCCAAGGTTAAGTAATTTCACATGGAAATATTCTTCCCCCACTGTAGCCCTAATTAATGCTCCAAATTTGAATACAGGAGAGTCTGAGAACCAAATGGAATAAGACTCAGGTGGTTTGGGGCCGAGGCGCTTTCCTCATCATCACTAGTAGGTGTGGAATCCTGAGCGAGGCCAACCCGCTCTGTAACTGTTTTGTTATTTAGGAAACTAGAAATCCAGGCTTGAGGGGCTGGAGAGATGGCTTAGCGGGAAAGGCGCTTGCTTGCTAAAGCCGAAGGACCCACATAAGCCAGATGCACAAATCAGTGCATGCATCCGGAGTTCATGTGCAGCAGCCAAAGACCCTAATGAGCCCATTCTCTGTACATCTGCTCCTTTCTCTCTCTCAAATATATAAATGAAATAATTCTTAAAATAAGTTCATGCTTGATTATCTCTCAAATTTCTTTTTTTTTTGATATATTTTTATTGATAACCTCCATGATTGTAAACAATATCAAATGGTAATTCCCTCCCTCCCCCACTTTCCCCTTTGAAACTCCACTCGCCATCATATCCCCACCCCATCTCAATCAGTCTCTCTTTTATTTTGATGTCGTGATCTTTTCCTCCTCTTATGAGGGTCTTGTGTAGGTAGTGTCAGGCGCTGTGAGGTCATGGGTATCCAGGCCATTTTGTGCCTGGAGGAGTACATTGTAACAAATTTCTTATAGTTTCTCAAATTTCTCAAGTTTCTTACAGAGTAGTAACTAATTCTCAAGGAACTTTTATAATGCGGCAGACGTACACATAGACCACCTTATTTGATGTAGGTAGGAACTTTTCTGACTTTGTTGATTCATCTATTTATTTAAGAGTGACAGTATAGGCAGGACAGGGTCAACTGCCACTGCAAACAAACTCCAGACACGTGCGACACTGTGTATCTCTGGCATTACATGGGTACTGGGGATCCGAACCTAGGCCATCAGGCTTCACAAGCAGACATCTTTAACTGCTGAGCCACCTCTCCAGCCTCACACAGAACCCTATTCAGCACCCACAGAATCCCTATGAGGTAAGTTCTTGTTAACCCGTTTAGAGATGGAAAACCTGAAAGTCAAAAACGTATTGTTACAGCCGGGCGTGGTGGCGCACACCTTTAATCCCAGCACTCGGGAGGCAGAGGTAGGAGGATCGCCGTGAGTTCGAGGCCACCCTGAGACTCCATAGTGAATTCCAGGCCAGCCTGGGCTAGAGTGAGACCCTACCTCAAAAAAAAAAAAAAAAGCATTGTTACAACTGCCCAGTAAGGACTTCTCTTAATGTTCATACCCACATATGAATGCTACTCTCACTTTTGGTTAGAGAAGCTTCTCTTTTCAGATGGCAGTGACCTTGGGATGACTCAGAAGGCACCATGGTGCTGGGAAGAAGTGACAGAGGAGTGCTCAGCACTGAAACATCTCGATCACACCTTCCAAGGCTCAGGGTCCAATGCAGAAGAGGTGGTGGAAAGAATGTAAGAGCCAAAGGAAGGGTAGGACTCCTTACAACGTGCTCCCTCCAGACACAAAATGCCCTGCATATCCATGACCTCACAGTGCCTGACGCTACCTACACAAGACCCTCATAAGAGGAGGAAAAATGATGACATCAAAATAAAAGACAGACTGATTGAGACGGGGAGTGGATATGATGGAGAGTGGAGTTTCAAATGGGGGAAGTGGGGGGAGGGAGGGCATTACCAGGCGATATTGTTTACAATCATGGACGTTGTTTAAAAAAATAATTTTAAAAAGAAATGTGTTGTTACAGAAGAATTGGTTGGAGCTTTCATGCCACCTGAACCCGAGCTTTCTTGGGTCCTAACACGCCAGTTATCATTCAGCTCTTGGCCAAGTCACCCTGCCCGAGCTGGACCCGGTGAGCTCTGATGTCCAGCTCTGTCGATAGAGGTCACTTGGAGGGACACTGCAGAAGGAGGACCCTCTTCTCCCTGGTACCAACAACTTGCTTTGTCCTTGCTAATGTGCCGAACAGAGACCCTAATGCCAGGGACACTCAGTAGGGTCCCAGCCAGCTTCGCCAGCGTCCCAGATGACTTTTGTCCCCAGGAAGAGTCAGTCATGAGCCCAGAGGACGAACCCCTAAGCAGAGGTTCCTTGACACGCAGGGCTTGTTTCCCACTTGTGGCAACTCAGCAAACCTCTCCATCAGCCAGTGGCTTGTGGTCACACAACTCCCATGAGAACCAGCATTATGGTTTGGATAGGAAATCCCCCTCAAAGCGGCTCATTTAATGAGAACTTGGTACTCGGTGCAAATGGTCAGAGGTGGGACTTTTGGGAAATGACTGGACCAGAAGGGTTCTGACCTCATTAATCCATTGGGAGAATCACAATCTGAGGGTGTTGTGTGTCAAATTACTCCTCCAGATGGAAGGCAGTATATCAATGGTACCAGCTTTATGAAAAGCAACTAGGGACTGGAGAGATGGTTGAGCATTTAAGGGGCTTGCTGGTGAAGCCTAAGGGTCCAGGTTCGATTCCCCCAGGACCCACATAAGCCAGATGCACAAGGGGGCGCATGCATCTGGAGTTCGTTTGCAGCAGCTGGAAGTCCTGGTGCGTCCATTCTCTCTGTGTGTCTCTCTTCTCTCTCTCTCTCTCTCTCTGCTTGAAAACAAATTTAAAAACAAAAAACAAAATTTTTACAAAAGCAAGTAGGATCACTCATGCCTGCTGACATTCCATTTAGCCCCGTAGAACAAATGATATGGGAAAACTCTCCAGACACCCCCCCCAACACACACACTCGAGATCCCAGGTGAACCCCCCCCACCCCGTGGTAACTGTACGCAGTGACACACAAGGTTTGGGGGGCCTCAGTGGGAAAAAGAATATAGAAAAGGTAAAAGACGAAGGGACAGGGCGCTCCACCTAAGAGGTCGTGGGGAAGCCATTATGCATGCTGGGGCGAGACTTCTCAAGGGGGCAGCCGCTTCAGGACCCCCATGTTCTGTAAGTAAGCCCCCAACCTGAGGGGGGTGGAGGGTGGATGGAGGAAACCGGACCACAAGGAGCACAACTGAAGCAGCTTTGGGGAGGTCCTCAGGTATGATGGGTCATCCTCCTTGCTGGGATGAGACTTCTGGGGTCTCCATGTTCCTATAAGAAAGCCCCTTCACCCTACTGTACTTCTACTGGTTGGCACGTCTGTCATGGGGGAAACCAACCACCCTCTAATTGGACTGGAGGCCCGCTCCATGGGAGGGAATACATGCCTGATACTGAAAACCTACAACAGGGGTGGTCATGAGCCCTAGGGGTGTAACGTCTGCTGCTGTCTGGTTAAATGTATATACTGTGCTCACCAAACTGCACAGTAAGCACTTCTCTTAATGTTCACACCCTTATATTAATGCTACTCTCACTTTCGTTTAGAGAAGCTTCTCTTTTCAGATGGCAGTGACCTTGGAATAACTCAGAAGACACCATGGTGCTGGGAAGAAATGACAGAGGAGTGCTCAGTACTGCAATATCTCGATCACACCTTCCAAGGCTCAGGATCCATTGCGGAAGAGGTGGCGGAAAGAACGCAAGAGCCAAAGGAAGGGTAGGACTCCTTACAACGTGCTCCTCCAGACACAAAATGGCCTGGATATCCATGACCTCACAGTGCATGACACTCCCTACACAAGACCAGTGTAATAGGAACAAAAGATGATGATATCAAAAGACTGATTCAGGGCTGGAGGGATGGCTTAGTGGTTAAGGCATTTGCCTGCAAAGCCAAAGGACCCAGGTTTGATTCCCCAGGACCCACATTAGCCAGATGCACAAGGTGGCACATGTGTCTGGAGTTCGTTTGCAGTGGCTGGATGCTCTGGCATGACCATTCTCTCTCTCTCTCCCTCTTTCTCTTGTCAAAAAATAAAATATTTTGGGCTGGAGAGATGGCTTAGCGGTTAAGCGCTTGCCTGTGAAGCCTAAGGACCCCAGTTCGAGGCTCGGTTCCCCAGGTCCCACGTTAGCCAGATGCACAAGGGGGCGCACGCGTCTGGAGTTCGTCTGCAGAGGCTGGAAGCCCTGGCGCGCCCATTCTCTCTCTCTCTCCCTCTATCTGTCTTTCTCTCTGTGTCTGTCGCTCTCAAATAAATAAATAAAAAATTTAAAATAAAATAAAATAAAATCTTTTTTGAAAGACTGATTCAGAGGGGGAAGAGGTACTGAAGGACTCAGGAACCAGAGGGACGCCATGACAGGCTTCAGAGTCACCAGCAGGCCTAAGTTACTATTTCCCAGAAAAGTTTAAATAAGAATTTAACAGTTACTGAAAAAAAGATCACAGACTGCTTATGCCATACATTTCTATAGTCATAAAGTAAGTTGCTTAGGTTCCTCAAACACACACAGACAATCACAATAAAGGTTACCTAATCTGCTTGGAATCCCCCTACCCCCTACCCACCAGCTCTGCCCCCCAGCATCCTAAGCCTATCAGGAAAATATAAGTGCAGTTACTGCTTAAATCTACCAATCATGGAACCATTCCCCTACTTCTTTGTTCAAATCCCTATAAAGAACCTGCGCCCCTGCTGCTCGGGGCTCTTGTACGGATCCACTGCATTGGTGAAGTCAAGAGTCCGAGCTTCAGCCCGAAATAAAGCTCCTTGCCTTTGCATGCGTGTTTGGTTCTCCTTGGTGGTCACTGGGGGCGCCGAGAACTGGGCGTAACAGGTACGATGGAGAGTGGAGTGGGGGAGGGAAGGAATTACCATGGGTTAGTGTCTACAATTATGGAAGTTGTTAATAAAAAATAAATAAATTTAGGGGTGGAGAGATGGCTTAGCAGTTAAGTGCTTGCCTGTGAAGCCTAAGGACCCCGGTTCGAGGCTTGATTCCCCAGGACCCACGTTATCCAGATGCACAAGGGGGCGCACACGTCTGGAATTTGTTTGCAATGGCTGGAAGCCCTGGCACACCCATTCTCTCTCTCTCTCAATTTCTCTCTCTGCCCCTTTCTCTCTCTCTGTCACTCTCAAATAAATAAAAATGACCCAAAAAATTTTTTAAAAAAATAAATAAATTTTTTAAAAAATCACTGGTTCACCAAAACTGGTTTGGACGCAATCATACTTTGGTCTGCCATCCGTGCCTAATCTAGGATGAATAGATGCGTGTTCACATCTCCTTGGGGACAAAGTTTTACACAATATTGGGCATTATTGGGCAGTGGTAGAAATTGGGAGGCAGAGCTTGACTGAAGGGGACCGGTCACTGGGGTCATTCCTCCGAAGGGAACATCTTGTCCCTGACCCCTTCACCACGAGTGTCTGCTCTCTCTGCTTCCTGGTTGGTGTGAGATGAGCAGCTTTGATCTGAGATCTCTTCCCTCCGCCGGGCTTTCGGCCTCACCATGGGCGCAGAAGCCCAGAGCCAAGAGACCATCGACTGACGCCTCTGGACCTATGAGTGAGAAGAGCCTTCCTTCTCCACACAGCTGCCTCGAGGGTATTTGCCACAGGGACAAGATGTCTGACACAGCCAATGAGACCTCGGTCTCACTGGGGCTAAAGTGGATGGTCATCTGGCTGCCACTAGATCCTCTGCTCCTATATTCGTTGCCAGGGTAATTGTCCCTTGGTAGTTAAAGTTCCCTGCAACTAGTTAATTACTCTAACTTGCCCGACTCAAATTACCTTGTGGTTTCCATCTTCAGATTGAAGAAGTCAGATGCTCGGCTGCAGAGAAGACGGCTCAGCCTTTAAAAGCATTTGCTTGCAAAACCTGGTGCCCTGGGTTCACTTCCCCAGTACCCATGTAAAGCCAGACCCTGGCATGCCCATTCTCTCTCTCTCTTTCTTCCTCTCTCTCTCTCTTTCTCTCTCTCAAATAATGTCTTTTTTTGTTTGTTTGTTCTTTGTTTCTCAAGGGAGGGTCTCACTATAGCCCAAGCTGAGCTGGAATTCACTTGGTAGTCTCAGGGTGACCTCGAACTCACGGCGATCTTCCTACCTCTACCTCCCGAGTGCTGGGACTAACGGTGTGCACCACCACACCTGGCTGGCTGTCTATCTCTCTATCTATCTATATGTATGTGTATATATATAATTTTTGTGGGGGGGGGGTTGAGGTAGGGTTTCACTCTAGACCAGGCTGACCTGGAATTCACTCTGTAGTCTCAGGGTGGCCTAGAACTCATGGTGATCCTCCTACCTCTGCCTACCGAGTTCTGGGATTAAAGGTGTGCACAACCACTCTAGCTTTCAATTACATATATATATATAGATATATATATATATATATAGATATATATATATATATATATTTATATATATATATGTATGTATGTATGTATGTATGTATGTATGTGTATATGTATATGTATATGTATATGTATATGTATATATATATATTTTTTTTTTTTTAAGAAGTCAGATGCTGTGAAAGCACTTAGCAAAAGCCCCTTTGACCTCCCTCAACTTCAACACCTTCTGCAAAGTGAAAATACTAATAGCCACACCAAACTATCATGGAGAAGATTTAAAGCTACAGGGACGTAGAGCTTTTAGACAGGTGTTACTGACAAGGGCTGAATCACTAAAATGATGCTATTTTCACTACTTCATCCAAGGCACACGACCAGTAAGTAATGGAGGTGGGACTGAATGTTGATTTAAAATTTTTTTTTCTTTATTTATTTGACAGAGAGAGAGAGAGAGATTGAGAATGGGTGCACCAGGGCCTCCAGCCACTGCAAACGAACTCCAGACGTGTGTGCCCCCTTGCACATCTGGCTTACGTGGGTCCTGGGGAATCGAACCTGGGTCCTTTGGCTTTGCAGGCAAGTGCCTTAACCGCTAAGCCATATCTCCAGCCCATGAATGTGGACTTTTTTTTTTTTTTTTAATGACAAGCAATGACTCTTTCCTCAGCTGAGTGCCAGCACTTCCATCTCCTAGAATCCAAAAGCCCTTCAAAGGCAGGGTGAAGAGCCTGGAAATGGGAGCCAAATCGTCTGAATCCTCATCAACCATCTGGGCAGAGGGCTGTTCATCAGGGACTAACTTGTGCCTATCTGGGGGTGCAGGGGACTGCTGGGGGCAACAAAAAGGGTGTGGCACAGGCTCAGTGGGCGCCACACACAGTAAGCGCTCACGGCTTCCCCTGTTTGATGTTACCCAAACAGCAGCTCTGGAAGGAACTTTGGCTCTGGGTGACAGCTCCAGTGAAGCCCACGACGGGCCTTCCTCTGCCTCACTCCCCGTTAGGCTGCCAGTTCAATTCCCTACTCCTTCAGTTCCCTACTCCTTGCCACATTTCCCCAACTACCCCCCACCAAAGACACTGCAGAGAAACGGACTGATGGCCACAACTCCACCACCCCCCCCCCCCCTTGCACGCAAAAGCCTCATCTCCATCCCCTCCAGATGGGTGCAAAGAATAGCTCCACACCTGCGCCTTTTAGCACTGCCCCCGCCCCCCCCCCGGGTACCCCAATTCCTACCCTCCTGGTCCGTCTAAGCCCTAGTACCTCTCTGCAAAGTTCCATGTCAAGTCTGTCTGACTCAAAGGAAATGATTTTTCCCTTTCAAGCCTTGAGATCCCATCGTACATTGGGAAAGTGGGTCGTTCCTAGATCATCCTTGAAAGTGAGTTGCTTTCTCATTGCCAGGAGAAAATACCGGACCAGGAGCCACTGAGGGAAGGAAAGAGTTTAGTTCAGTTGTTACAGTTCTAACGTGCATGCCATCATGTCAGGGAAGGTGTCGCAGTCAGGTTCGCATTGCTGGCAGAAATTGCCCGACCAAGAGCAGCTTGTGGGGTGGGGGGAAATGCTTTATTTCGGCTTATAGACTCGAGGGGAAGCTCCACGATGGCAGGGGAAAGTGACGGCATGAGCAGAGGGTGGACATCACCCCCTGGCCAACATCAGGTAGACCACAGCCACAGGACAGTGTGCCAAACATTGGCAAGGGGACACTGGCTATAACACCCGCAAGCCCACCCCTAGCAATGCACCGCCTCCAGGAGGCGTTAATTCCCAAATCTCCATCAACTGGGAACCCAGCATTCAGAACACCTGAGTTTATGGGGGGGCATCCGAATCAAATCCCCAAAAAAGACATGTGGCAGGAGCTCAAGACAGATGCTCACATTCAGCCCACAGGGGCTGGAGAGATGGCTTAGTGGTTAAGCGCTTGCCTGTGAAGCCTAAGGACCCCGGTTCGAGGCTCAATTCCCCAGCACCTACGTTAGCCAGATGCACAAGGGGGAGCACGCATCTGGAATTCGTCTGCAGTGGCTGGAAGCCCTGGTGCACCCATTTTCTCTCTCTCTCTCTCTCTCTCTCTCTCTCTCTCTCTCTCTCTGCTTCTTTCTCTGTCTGTCACTCTCAAACGTTCAGCCCGTAGTGCAGAATCAGAGAACAATGAAAGCTGAACGTTCAAAACCATCTCACTCCTTTTCATACAGTCCCAGGAACTCGGCCCATGGGACGGTGCCACCCAAAGAAAAGATAGGTCCTCTCACCTCACCTCATTTAGCCCAGAAAATCCCTCACAGACACAACTAGAGGCTGGTTTCCATGGTGATTCTAAACCCCGTCAACTCGACAGCCAGAGATTAACCATTACAATCGCTCAGACCTTTCCACACTGAGCACCCCCCAGAAACACTTGGCCTCCTACCTCCTAAGGTCTGGCGTGCCCCAACCCCATGGTGGCATGGCCCCCAGTAACCTCTCATGCAAACACCGTGCAAAGGATCCCAGACCAGGCCACGTCACCCATCGCCCAGCATATGGCACTACCCAGCCTCTGGGTAAAAGAGTTCCTGTGCCCCCAACTTACACCTATCCAGATCCCAGCAGGGAAAAGGAAAGAAATCTTAAAGACGTTCCCACTCGTTCCCAGACCCCACCACACACTGACAGCCACGAGTCTGCACAGATCACGCACAGACCCCTCACAATCTCACACTTGCCAGCTGACACCTTCAATTGCACCCTATCTTTTTTTTAATTTTTATTTATTTATTAGAGACAGAGAGAGAGAGAGAGAGAATGGATGCTCCAGGGCCTCCAGCCACTGCAAATGAACGCCAGACATGTGCGCCCCCTTGTGCATCTGGCTAATGTGGGTCCTGGGGAATCGAGCCTCGAACCGGGGTCCTTAGGCTTCACAGGCAAGTGCTTAACCACTAAGCCATCTCTCTAGCCCACCAATCTTTTTGTTAATTTTTATTTATTTATTAGAGACAGAGGATGAGAGAGAATGGACACACCAGGGCCTCCAGCCACTGCAAACGAACTCCAGGTGCATGTGCCACCATGTGCAGCTGGCTTGTGTGGGACCTGGAAAATCAAACCAAGGTTCTTTAGGCTTTGCAGGCCTATGCCTTAACGCTGTAAGCCATCTTTCCAGCCCTACACCCTATCTTAAAGGAAGTCAGGGTTTACATGGACTCTACCGTTCCTGATGCAGAGTTGTACATAAGCCCTCTCCACCCCCACCACTCACAGGACCCAGGTTCGACTCCCCAGGACCCATGTAAGCCAGAAGCACAAGGGGGCACACGCATCTGGAGTTCGTTTTCAGTGGCTGGAGGCTCTGGTGCACCCATTCTCTCTCTCTATCTATCTATCTATCTACCTACCTACCTATTTGTGTATCTCTCTCTCTCTCTCTCAAATAAAAAAATAAATAAATAAATAAAAATATTTTTTAAAATAATGAAGCTCACATATACTGATGTCTAAGAGGGAAATCATCTCTCTGGGTGAAGGAAACGTGTATCTGTCAGCCCTGGGAGGTGCCAACAGCGCTACCTGCAAGAGGTTCTGGGGTATGGTCACCCGGAAGGGTCCAAGTGGACCACAGCAGCCCACCTCAGGCACAGGGGGCAGAGGACAGAACTTTTGAGTGAGTCATTTCTGTGCCCCCACCAGATGAGATGGTGAACCCCTACGGTAGAAAAAAAAATTACAAGTTGGGCTGGAGCGATGACTTAGTGGCTAAGGCTTTTGCCTGCAAAGCCAAAGGACCCAGGTTCAAGTCCGCAGGACCCACGTAAGCCAGATGAACTAGGAGGTGCATGCGTCTGGAGTTTGTTTGCAGTGGCTAAAGGCTCTGGTGTGCCCATTCTCTATCTGCCTCTTTCTCTGTCCTTCTCTCTCTCTCAAATAAATAAGTGAAAGAAATTTTTTTTAATTTTTTAAGTTAAAAGTTAAACTGATTTATTAAGTTGCTGTAAGAGTTACTTCGTTAAAAAAAAAAAAATTAAAGAAACTGTTTAGAAAGAGCCTAAAGAGATGATTAAAAAAAAAAACAAAACAGGTTAGGTTAGAACAAAATAAAGTTTATTGTTAGGGTGGCCTGACTATAAAAATAATTGATATGTAAATTGTTACATTTTGTTTGTTTATTTATTTCTTTGACTAGAAAAACTATAAAATAAAAATAAAATTTTAACTTGGGGCCAGAGTTTTTTTTTAAGGGCTATCTTAAGGTTTTTGGTGCCCCTCCCCCAGGGTTATAAATTGTTTTATTTATACTTATTTTGGCATTGGAGTGTTGTTTTTTTTTTTTAGAAAATGTCTACAACATCTAAATTTCTACATCGCCCCCATGCTTAGGGAACGTTCTTCCCACCATTCCCTCCTTCCTCCTGAGGAACCATGTCCATGAGCTTTTAATCTAATGAGCTTGACAGGAATTCACTTCAACCTCACAGTCTTATCGAGGAAACAGCATAATCACTATTCTATACATGCGGGGGAGGGGGAGGATAAAAGGATTTAGAGATCGTAAACTAACTTGTCTGAGGTCACCTAACAGACAAAGGAAGCGGTGGTGGTCGGCTGCCTCACGTCCTGCTCCCACATTTCCTGGCATCTCTGTCTAGGGCGTTCAGGCCCGACTAGGTAGCAATGCTTAACTTCCACCAAAATTCAGGTTCAACCTACAACAGGGGGTGGTCATGAGCCCTAGGGGTGTCACGTCTGCTGCTGTCTGGCTAAATGTATATACTCTGCTCACCAAACTGCCCAGTAAACATGTCTATTAATGTTCATACCCTTATATTAATGCTACTCTCACTTTTGGTTAGAGAGCTTCTCTCTTCAGATGGCAGTGACCTTGGGATGACTCAGAAGGCACCATGGTGCTGAGAAGAAGTGACAGAGGAGTGCTCAGCACTGAAGTATCTCGATCACACCTTCCAAGGCTCAGGGTCCATTGCGGAAGAGGTGGTGGAAAGAATGTAAGAGCCAAAGGAAGGGTAAGACTCCTTACAACGTGCTCCTCCAGACACAAAATGGCCTGGATATCCATGACCTCACAGTGTCTGACACTACCTACACAAGACCCCCATAAGAGGAGGACAAGATGATGACATCAAAATAAAAGAGAGGCTGATTGAGAGGGGGAGGGATCTGATGGAGAGTGAAGTTTCAAAGGGGAAAGTGGGAGGAGGGAAGGAATTACCATGGGATATTGTTTACAATCATGGAAGTTGTCAATAAAAAAATTAATTAGAGGGAGGGAATTACCATGGGATATATTTTATAATCATGAAAAATGTTAATAAAAATTAAAAAAAAATAAAAAATTATAAAAAAATAAATAAATAAAATAAATAAAAAATAAATAAATAAATAGATAGATAAATAAATAAATAAAATTTTAGAAAAAAATAAAGTGGAGAGCAATAGAAAAAAAATAATTAATTAATTTTTTTTAAATTCAGGTTCAAAAATCCAGGCGTGGTGGCACACGCTTTTAATTCCAGCACTCTGGAGGCAGAGGTAGGAGGATCATTGTGAGTTTGAGGCCACCCTGAGACTACAGAGTGAATTCCAGGTCAGCCTGAGCTAGAGCGAGACCCTACCTCGAAAACAACAACACCAAAAAAAAAATCAGGTTCACCGGGCATACGTGGCCCCTTTGTTTTGTCTGTTACCATGTATATATTTTTTTATTTTTTCTTTATTTATTTGAGAGTGACAGACAGAGAGTGAAAGAAGCAGATAGATAGAGAGAGAGAAAGAGAGAGAATGGGCGCACCAGGGCTTCCAGCCACTGCAAACGAACTCCAGACGCGTGCGCCCCCTTGTGCATCTGGCTAACGTGGGACCTGGGGAACCGAGCCTCGAACCGGGGTCCTTAGGCTTCACAGGCAAGTGCTTAACCGCTAAGCCATCTCTCCAGCCTTATATATATAATTTGATACAGTCCAGTGATCTGTTCATGGGCAAGCACCTCTCAAGTGACAATATTTGAACCCACACACATTTCTCCCAAATCCCTCCCCCAGAAAAAAGCATGTTTGGATCTTCCTCAAACTAACCCATTTGAATCCCCCCCCCCCCCAAAGAACTCAGTGTTGTAGCACACAGGATTTGGAAGGACCAAAAGACCAGCTCCGCAAGCCAGGCTGGCCCACAAGTTCCCCATCTGCACCTTGGAGGCCACGGCTGCTGTCTACGGGAAGACTGTCAAGATGGGCGGATGACCCGCACGTGCGTGAGCTGGCGCTGTCCTGGGTTCCCCGCTGCACACAGGCCTTGCTCATTAAGGCTTAATGCTTTCATTCCGGGGCTGTCCCACTGAGCAGTGTGACCTGCCAGGCCCTTCCCCACCCAGCTGGAACAAGGAGTCCTTCGGGGCAGGCCTGGGATCAGCAAGCCAGCATAGCACGTTCCAGAAGAGGCCCAGCTCACAGCAAGCAGTAATCCCTCACAGGCCCTCGCCTTCCTCCAGGGCCAGCCCACAGCCCAAGGCTTGTTTTTATTTAAAAAATTTTTTTGTTTATTTTCATTGATTTATTTGAGAGCGACAGAGAGAGAGAGAGAATGGGCATGCCAGGGCCATCAGCCACTGCAAATAAACTCCAAATGCGTGCCCCCCCTTGTGCATCTGGCTAACGTGGGTCCTGGGGAATCGAGCCTCGAACCGGGGTCCTTAGGCTTCTCAGGCAAGCGCTTAACTGCGAAGCCATTTCTCCAGCCCGGCTTATTGTTAGAAACACAAACTCTTTCTCTCCCTGGGCTTTCCAGGGTCCGGTAGTGAAAAGACAGGCCCCTTGAAAGACAGTCTTTGGCGCACTGTGACGCTTGAGGAAAAGCCACACTTTGAGGTGAGGCACCACTGAGACCGAATGCCAAAGCTACAGGTAGTAGGAACTTGGGGTCCTCATTCACCTGCTCTGAGCCCACGTTTTGACTGCAAAATGCCACAGCCTGCCTCCGTGGGCTGGCTCGAGAATTAAATGGGTTGCAGTTCTCTGCACTGAGCTATTTTTCCCAGGCGCATGTTGTACCAACGGCCCAGGCATTACCTTTGCAGCAACGCTCGCTCAGACCTGCTCACGCTGAATCCGCCTGGCGACAAGAGCCAGGAACATAGGAGAATGTACGCAGCCCTGCCAACAGCCGCTGCCTGGCACTCGGCAAGGGCCTGGCAAATTGAAGCTAGCATTATTCCCATCCTATGGATCCAGTCCTCAAATCACACATGAAAAACTAACAACAGGGGTGGAGAGATGGCTCAGCAGTTAAGGCGCCTGCCTGCAAAGCCTAAGGACGCCAGGTTCGATTTTCCAAGTCCCACGTGAGCCAGATGCATGTGGTGGCATATGCATCTGGAGTTTGTTTACAGCAGCTAGTGGCCCTGGGTGTGCCCATTCTCTCTCTCTCTCTCCCTCTCTCTTCCTCTCTCTCTCTCTAATAAATAACTAAAAATAAATCTTTAAAAAAAAAAAACTAACACAAGCACACTGGCAACTAAATCAAAGCCAAAGACAGTTTAAAAGGAAAGCAGAACAAAAAAACTCAGGGAGGGGCTGGAGTGATGGCTTCTCATAAGTTAAGGTGCTTGCCTGCAAAGCCAAAGGACCCAGGTTCAATTCCTGAGGACCCACGTAAAACAGACAGATGCACAAGAGGGCGCACACATCTGGAATTCATTTGCAGTGGCTGGAGGCCCTGACGTACCCATTCTCTCTCCCTCTCTCAAATAAATAAATAAAATCTTTTTTTTAATTTATTTATTTGAGAGTGACAGACACAGAGAGAAAGACAGAGGGAGAGAGAGAGAATGGGCGCACCAGGGCTTCCAGCCTCTGCAAACGAACTCCAGACGCGTGCGCCCCCTTGAGCATCTGGCTAACGTGGGACCTGGGGAACCGAGCCTCGAACCGGGGTCCTTAGGCTTCACAGGCAAGCGCTTAACCGCTAAGCCATCTCTCCAGCCCAATAAAATCATTTGTCAGATTCTCAGTGTAGAGAGAAGCAGCAGAGGGTTGAGGAGACTCAGTATTTCACCCCAGCTTCCTGCATTCACTGTGTGTGCATGTGTGTGTGTGCACGCCACGTGCACACACACACTTTTGTTTTCATATACTGGGTGGAATTGTCCCACATGTAACTCGTATGGTGAACGAATGGCACCCATAGGATCTGGGCTTTTATTTTATCTTCTGGCAAATGGTATTCACCGGGGACAAGTCTTCCAGTTTCTAGGGGGACACGATCGCAGTCTTCACAACCTCACGCCATATGATTTAAAGGGACTAATGTCCTGTTCTTTTCCCATATCGCACAGGTAACCTCAGCGGAGTCAAGGAAAGTCCCGTGGACTGGTCAAAGCTCTGCTCCTGGCCCACTGAGACAAGCCAGCAGCTTTCTTGGCCGGGGAGGAGGTTTCAAAGCACAGCACAGGGGCCCCCTCTGCCTCACATTGTGCCCCCACATTTCCTGGCCTCTCTGCCTGGTGTGTTTGGGCCCGACTAGGGTGGCCACGTGTAACTTGCATCAAAATTCAGGTTCACCAAGCCCATGTGGTCCCTTTGTTTTATAATTAAATTTTTCCTACCATTGAGTGGTCTCCTGTATTTTTCCCAACGTTTACAAACTTCAAAGACGAAAGTACAGAACTGTTGCTTTTCCTCTGCACTTGAGAGGATAGTTAATAAGCTTAAGATTTTTTGGTTTTATCCTGTATTTCTCAGAACACTTTAGTGCCTTTGGGTAATAAGCTAGTATGTGTCCTCTGGGAGTCGATTTGATTTTGGGTTCTATTCAAAAAGATAACCTGAGGGCTGGAGAGATGGCTTAGCGGTTGAGCACTTGCCTGTGAAGCCTAAGGACCCCGGTTCAAGGCTCGACTCCCCAGGACCCACATTAGCCAGATGCACAAGGAGACACATGCGTCTGGAGTTCGTTTGCAGAGGCTGGAGGCCCTGGCGCGCCCACTTTCCTCTCTCTCTCTCTCTCTCTGCCTCTTTTTCTCTCTGTCTGTCACTCTCAAATAAATAAAAAAAAAAAGATAACCTGAGTTGATTTGGGTTGCTTTCTCCTTCTTCTCCTTCTTCTCCTTCTTCTCCTTCTTCTCCTTCTTCTCCTTCTTCTTTTTGGTTTTTCGAGGTTGGGTCTCACTCTAGCCCAGGCTGACCTGGAATTCACTATGTAGTCTCAGGTTAGCTTTGAACCCAAGGTGAGCCTCCTACCTTTACCTCCCAAGTGCTGGGATTAAAGGTATGTGCCACCACACCCGGCCCTGATTTTTTATTTATTTATTTATTTATTTATTTATTTGAGAGTGACAGAGAGAGAAAGAGGCAGATAGAGTGAGAGAGAGAGAGAGAATGGGCACACCAGGGCTTCCAGCCACTGCAAACGAACTCCAGACGCATGCGCCCCCTTGTGCATCTGGCTAACGTGGGTCCTGGGGAATCGAGCCTCGAACCGGGGTCCTTAGACCTCACAGGCAAGCACTTAACCGCTAAGCCATCTCTCCAGCCCTGATTTTTTTTTAATTTTATTTATTTTCTAGAGATAGAGAGAGAATGGGTGTGCCAGGGCCTTTCAGCCACTGTGAACAAACTCCAGACACGTGCGCCCCCTTGTGGGCATGTGCAACATCGCACACTTGTGTCACCTTTGCGTCGGGCTACATAGAATCTGGAGGATTCGAACAGGGGTCCTTGTGCTTTGCAAGCAAGCACCTTAATTGCTAAGCTATCTCTCCAGCCCATTTTAAGAATGAATCAGGTTTGAGCCTTCATACACCACTATAATTTAAACAGTCCCATGGGAGAATGTGTCCTCATTCAGGGAATAGAGGCCCAGGCTTTCAGATGCACCAGGCTGCAGACTCCCTTCCTGGCTCCACTCCAATGGATGGAGTCAGAGAGAGACGGGGCACAGTGCTTCATGGCAGGTGGTGAGCCACCATCCTCCTTGGCTCTTCTATCCAGGTGAAGTGGGGGGGGAGGGTACCTGGGCCACTTGGCTACTGCTTATCCTAATAGGCTTCATAGCTAAAGTCAGTGTCCTTATGAAAGTAACTTGTAGCGCAGACTCTCCCCCACTGGCCAGAGCCCAGGGCCTCCAGCAACCGTACTCTTGAGCTCTTTGCAACCTCTGAGGGGTCTAGCCCTTCGCCACCTACTATGCATCCACCTCATGTGAAAGCCCTTTTATGGGGCTGGAGAGGTGGCTTAGAGGTTAAGGCACTTACCTGCAAAGCCAGAGGACCCAGGTTCGATTCCTCCAGGACCACATAAGCCAGATGCACAAGATAATGCAAGCATCTGGAGTGCTTTGCACAGAACAGCTGGAGGCCCTGGTGTACCCATTCTCTCTTTCTCTCTCTCTCTATCTGCCTCTTTCTCTCTTGCTCTCAAATAAATAAGTAAATAAATAATGTTTTCTTTAAAAAGTGTTTTTATGTATCTGAATTTCCCAAGATGGCCTTGCTCAGGAAATAATATCTCCCCCACATCTTCTCAGCCCTGAATAAACTTGATTCCCACCAAGGAAAGCTGCCCGGTATTGGGTTCTGAGCAGTGGATTTGAGCGTAATCATGGAGAGGCTGGCCAGCGGGGGAGCCAACCGTGGCGAATGATGCTTATGGACCAGAGAGAGATTTTTTCTTTTCCCCACATAATTTATTTCTCTGGGTGAGTGAAAGTTTTCAAGTTAAAAATTCTTAAACGGGGCTGCGGAGATGGCTTAGTAGTTACGGCGCTTGCCTGCGAAGCCTAAGGACCTAGGTTTGATTCTCCAGAACACACGTAAGCCAGATGCACAAAGGGGCGCACGCATTAGGAGTTCCTTTGCAATGGCTGGAGGTCCTGACGCGCCCATCCATTCTCTCTATCTCTCTGCTTCTCTCTCCTCATTCTCTCAAGTAAATAAATATTTTAAAATTTTTTAAGTTCTTAAGCAAGCTAGTCAGGGGAATGCACAACACGCCTCTGGGCCAGGGGAGATGGCTCAGCCATTAAATACGCTTTCTGCACAAACCCAAGTCTCCACATCCCACGTGACAGCTGGGCATGGCCACACACGTCTGTAATCCCAGTCCCATGGGGGACGGACTCCAGAGTCTCCCTGGCGTTTATGAATAGCAAGTTCTGTGTGAATAGCAAGTAAGAGCGTCTATCGTAAGGAGACACAGGAGGGTGAGTGATGGAAGGAGACGCCTGACCGTATCCTCCAGCTGCAGGCACGTGCGCGTGATTCCACATCAGCACACACCACACACCCTGCAACACATCCCCCCACCCCACACACACACCACCACATGCATAGTAGACACACACACACACACATCCCATACACACACACACACCACCCTATGCATAGTAGACACACACACTCACATCCCATACACACACACACACCACCCTATGCATAGTAGACACACACACACACACATCCCATACACACACACACACCACCACATGCATAGTAGACACACACACACACATCCCATACACACACACACACCACCCTATGCATAGTAGACACACACACTCACATCCCATACACACACACACACCACCCCATGCATAGTAGACACACACACATCCCATACACACACACACACACCACCCCATGCAGAGTAAACACACACACATCCCATACACACACACACACACCACCCCATGCATAGTAAACACACACACATCCCATACACACACACACACCACCCCATGCATAATAGACACACACACTCACATCCCATACACACACACACACACACACACACACACACCACCCCATGCATAGTAAACACACACGCACATCCCATACACAAACACACACACCACCCCATGCATAGTAAACACACACACACATCCCATACACACACACACCACCCCATGCATAGTAGACACACACACATCCCATACACACACACACACACCACCCCATGCATAGTAAACACACACACATCCCATACACACACACACACCACCCCATGCATAATAGACACACACACTCACATCCCATACACACACACACACACACACACACCACCCCATGCATAGTAAACACACACACACATCCCATACACACACACACACACACACCACCCTATGCATAGTAGACACACACACACACATCCCATACACACACACACACCACCCCATGCATAGTAAACACACACACACATCCCATACACACACACACACACACCACCCTATGCATAGTAGACACACACACACACATCCCATACACACACACACACCACCCCATGCATAGTAGACACACACACATCCCATACACACACACACACACCACCCCATGCATAGTAAACACACACACATCCCATACACACACACACACCACCCCATGCATAATAGACACACACACTCACATCCCATACACACACACACACACACACACACACACCACCCCATGCATAGTAAACACACACACATCCCATACACACACACACACACACCACCCCATGCATAGTAAACACACACACACATCCCATACACACACACACACCACCCTATGCATAGTAGACACACACACACACATCCCATACACACACACACACACCACCCCATGCATAGTAAACACACACACATCCCATACACACACACACACCACCCCATGCATAATAGACACACACACTCACATCCCATACACACACACACACACACACCACCCCATGCATAGTAAACACACACACACATCCCATACACACACACACACACACCACCCTATGCATAGTAGACACACACACACATCCCATACACACACACACACCACCCCATGCATAGTAGACACACACACATCCCATACACACACACACACACCACCCCATGCATAGTAAACACACACACATCCCATACACACACACACACCACCCCATGCATAATAGACACACACACTCACATCCCATACACACACACACACACACACACACACACACCACCCCATGCATAGTAAACACACACACACATCCCATACACACACACACCACCCCATGCATAGTAAACACACACACACATCCCATATACACACACACACATCAATCACCCCATACATAGTAGACACACACACACACACATCCCATACACACACACACACATCAATCACCCCATGCATAGTAGACACACACACAAATACCTCAATCTTGTGTTCTGTATATAGTGGTCAGTTCAAAATAGATACTAATTATGTGCAATGTTTACTTTCTTTTTTTAAAAAGAATGCTTTGTTTTTTATTTATTTGAGAGAGAGAATGGGCACATCAGGACCTCCAGCTGCTGCAAACGAACTCCAGACATGTGCTCCCCTTGTGCATCTGCCTTACATGGGTCCTGGGGAATTGAACCTGGGTCCTTCGTCTTTGCAGGCAAGCCTCTTAACCGCTAAGCCATTCTTCCAGCCCTGCAATGTTTACTTTCTGAGATCAGATGCACCTCAACCCTGGGCCACTGCCCATGCCGCTGTCTCCCTTATTGGCACTTTTACCGAGTGCTAAGTCACTTAAACTAGAAAAGCTCTTTGAATTTACATGTCTGAGGTTTTAAGCAGGTCATTTTCTTTTTCTATTTTTTTTAATTACAGACATACTTAGTATGGATAGGTACATCATGTGTTGGTACCATCCTTTCCCTTGTCCCTGCCCCATTCCACTGGGGTCCCTCCTCAGTGGGGTTGCAGGTATTCCCCATGGGATTGTGGTTTATGCATATGGAAGCAGCAGTCAGTTATTTTGGGGGGGAAGGGAATACCTCTGGGTATGATGTCTCAACCTGTGACTCTTACAATCTTTCTGCTCCCTCTTCTGCAAAGTTTCCTGAGCCGTGGTGGGTGAGTTTTCAGTCTCCTTCCATGATGAGCTCCTAGGAGCCTCTAGATCTCTGCTTTGGTGGGTGTTGAGTGTCCTCAGGGTCTGTCTCCTTCACCCTGGCGCTGATTATCAGGTTCAGCATGGAAGCAGCTCTCTTGCTCGTCTCTCCAATTCCTCTGTGGATTCAGCTGTGGCTTGGCTGAAGTGTGAGGGGTCACTTATCTCCTCGGGTCTCACTACCTTCTGAAAAAGAAGAATAGATTCTCCAACACAGAGTGAAGTCAGCATAGTTTAAATGGGGTAAGCATTATTAATTTAGGGAGAATTGAATGTATGTAACTCCAAAGACTAGTGAGGGCTTCACACTGGAGAGCATAATCTTTGGCTCCATAGGATTCTGACCTGGGTCCCAATTCCAGACGTGAGTTCCCTTATACTAAACAGATCTCTTAACCAATCAGAAGGCTACTAGTTACCCACCAAGGCTGTGCGCCACTATTGCATTGATGTGTATCTCTTGTCAGGGTGTTTGCTTCTGAGTAGCTTAGACCTCTGGTTGCTCAGACCATTGTTGGCCACTTTTCCCCCAGTAGCTCATGTAGAGCTTTCCAGAACTAGATGGGCTAACTCTCTGGGGACTGGCTCTCTTCTGGATTCCAGCCAGGTCTCTCCATGCCCTGTGTCTGCAGCAGATGGTGTCTTCACCAGTAGGGTCTTACCTTTTGCCAGAAACTTGTCTTGTTTTGGAAACCTCATCCATCCCTCTGAGCAACAGTTCCTTGTGGGTAGCAGCCAATTTCTAATAGTGGAAGTTACAGACCGGACACCAAAAAAAAAAAAAAATTATTGTTTTTTTAATTTTTATTTATTTTTAAATTTTTTTAAATTATTTATTTATTTAAGAGAGAGAGAATGATGCAGAAATAGGCAGGTAGAGAGAGAGAGAGAGAATGGGCACCCCAGGGCCTCAAGCCACTGCAAACGAACTCCAGATGTGTGCGCCACCTTGTGCATCTGTCTTACGTGGGTCCTGGGGAGTTGAACCTGGGTCCTTTGGCTTTGCAGACAAGTGCCTTAACTGCTAAGTCATCTCTCCAGCCCCCCTCCCCAAAAAAATTTGAGCGTAGGCTTCATCCCACCCTTGCCAGGAACCCTTCTTTACAGATGCTTCCCCAATACTCCTTTTGAGGGCTAAATCTTTTAGTCTACCTCCAAGGATAAAGGAGTCTATGGTACCGGTTCATTTTGGATTTAGTTTTGTTGTTGTTGTTGTTTTGTATTTTGTTTTGTTGTTTTTGTTTTTCGAGGTAGGCTTTGGATTTAATTTTTAACACCAAGATTTGAACTCTGATCCTTCTCCTTGAAGGTCTGAAGTCTCTTCCAGCTCCCTTCTTCCATCAATAACGGCCACTAGGTGGGCCCCAGAGAAGCCAGAACTCATAAAAATCAAGGGGTGGAGGCTGGAGGGATGGCTTAGTGGTTAACACACTTGCCTGCGAAACCTAAGGACCCAGGTTCAAGTCTCCAGGTCCCATGTTAGCCAGATGCACAAGGGGGTGCACACGTCTGGAGTTCGTTTGCAGTGAGTGGAGGCCCTGACTCACCCATTCTCTCTCTCTCTCTCTATTTCTCTCTCCCCCCTGTCTCTAATAAATAAATAAATAAAAATCTTTATAATAACATTTTTAAAAATCAAGGGGCAGGGCCAATCAGTGATGTTAGGAAAGAAGGCTCAGGGCTTGACACCCGCAGGGTATTTCATGTCATCCTCCCGGCGGGAAGAGGGACGCTTCTCTCCACCTTACAGAGGGAGAAACACGCGCAGGGACGCGAAGAGAATGAAGGGGCAGCAGAGGGCTGCTGAGCCTCGGCGGTGGGCCACGTCCACTGCAGCTCCTGGAAACCGTCCATGATCCAAGACACAGGCTGACCCAGAAAGGGTCCAAGAGGCCAAGCACTGAGCGCATCTGACTTGAGCCAAGTCCTGTTCGGCGACCCCGGGATCCAACCCAGTACGTCCCAGCTCACGCCCAGAGCCTCCGCACATGGCGGTTGGGTAATCTGGAGGTCAGATTCTCACCTCCTACATCATCCCAGGCCCAGCCTCTGGGGCAGGCCATACGGAAGCCTTCCACTGGAGGCTTCCCAGCAGCTGAGCTGCCTGCCATTGTTCTTTAAGAAGAGACTGCGGACCTGCAGCGATGGCTTAGCGGTTAAGCGCTTGCCTGTGAAGCCTAAGGACCCCGGTTCGAGGCTCGATTCTCCAGTATCCACGTAAACCAGACGCATAAGCTGGCGTGTGCATCTGGAGTTTGTTTGCTAACGGCTGGAGGCCCTGATGCACCCATTCTCTCTCTCTCTCTTTGTCTGTCACTCTCAAATAAGTAAATAAGAATAAACAGAATTTTTAAAAAAAGAGAGAGGGGACTGTGGAAATGGCTTAGCAGTTATAGCATTTGCCTGTGAAGCCTAAGGACCCAGGTTCAATTCCCCAGGACCCACGTAAGCCAGATGCACAAGGGGGCACACGTGTCTGGAGTTCGTACGCAGTGGCTACAGGCCCTGGCACACCCATTCTCTCTTTCTCTCTATCTGTCTCTCTTTCTCATAAATAAATAAATTTTAAAAAGAGAGAGAGAGACTGCAAAGACAAGCAATGTATCATTTCTTTTATATAAATTCAGTCTTCACACAGGCAAAATCCACTGACACTAGCGGACTCCGACACCAACCACAGGCACCTGTACAGCCACTCTGAGCAAGGGGCACAGAGTAGGCAGTGCCCACACCATGGCAGGTTCTAACCTGCCCCAGAGTCGCCCTCTCCAGATCAGAGGCCGAGCGGAGACCTTTCCTCAACCTGGAAGTTTTATACTGTGGAGAAGGCATTACTGAGCAGGAAGGGGAAGACAAAAAGGCTGACAAGAAAATTCCAGCTAATGCCAGGAGAGACCCATTCCATCCTTTGCCAATCAGATCACCACCAGACACTTGCATTCAATACCGCCATTAATATGCGAGACAGGCAACCTTTTCAAGTCAGCTCTGCCTGCACGGAGAACTGTGGAAGTTTCCCCACAGGAAGCAGACCAGAGAGCCTGTACTAACGGGGCTGTTGTTTCTGTGGCTGTCATTTCTTTGTTTGCTTGTTTGTTTTTCGAGGATGAGATGGCTTAGCGGTTAAGGTACTTGCCTGCAAAGCCTAAGAACATTTGTTCAAATCTCCAGGGTCCACGTGGTAGTCAGACGCAAAAGTGCACACGTGCCAGGCGTGGTGGCGCACGCCTTTAATCCCAGCACTCGGGAGGCAGAGGTAGGAGGATCGCCGTGAGTTCGAGGCCTCCCTGAGACTCCATAGTGAATTCCAGGTCAGCCTGGGCTAGAGTGAGACTCGACCTCGAAACCCGCCTCCCCACCCCCCAAAAAAAGGTGCCTTTCTCCAGAAAGTCCTTGGAGGAGGGTTGATAGCCACAAGCTCTGTTCGAGGGTCTGTGTAGTCAGCCAGAAATGTCAGCGAGTGAGAATATTCTCCAGTGGACAGTCCGACAGGGCCTGCTGACCAACCGCCGCCCCTCAGTATGATCATAAGGACTCTCACCACAATCTCTCTGCAGCAGTGACTCTAGTACTTATGAGGCCAAAAGAGGCTCTCAAATCACCTTTGTTTTATTTTTCAAAAGAAACTGAAAGGGGGCTGGAGATGTAGTTCAGCGGTTAACAGTGCTGGTTTGCAAAGCCTGCCGGCCCAGGTTCAATCCACCAGCCCCCACATCAAACCAGACACACAAAGTAGCGCAGATGTTTAGAACGTACTTGCATGGGCAAGAGGTCCTGGCGTGCCCATTTTTTCCCTCTTTTTCTCTCTCAGGTAAATAAATGAAGCTACTTTTAAAAAGAAGAAAGAGCCGGGCATGGTGGCGCATCCCTTTAATCCCAACACTCAGGAGGCAGAGGTAGGAGGATTGCCATGAGTTCGAGGCCACCCTGAGACTACATAGTGAATTCCAGGTCAGCCTGAGCTAGAGTGAGACCCTACCTCAAAAAAACAAAAAGAAGAAGAAAGAAAGGGGGGAAGGAAGGAAGGAAGGAAGGAAGGAAGGAAGGAAGGAAGGAAGGAAGGAAGGAAGGAAGGAAGGAAGAAAAAAAGAAAGAAAGGAACTGAAGGCTGGAGAGATGGCTTAGCAGTTAAGGCATTTGCCTGCAAAGCCAAAGGACCCAGGTTCGATTCCCCAGCACCCATGTAAGCCAGGTGCAGAAGGTGATGCATGCATCTGGAGTTCGTTTGCAGTGGCTTGAAGCACCTATTCTCTCTATCTGCCTCTCTCTCTCTTAAAAAAATAAAAGTAAATATTTAAAAGAAACTAAAAGTAGAACCGGGCATGGTGGCACACACCTTTAATCCCAGCATTTAGGAGGCAGAGGTAAGAGGATCACCGTGAGTTCGAGGCCATCCTGAGAATAAATAGTCAATTCCAGGTCAGCCTGAGCTAGGGTGAGACCCTACCTCGAAAAAAGAAAAAAAAGAAAGAAAAAAAGAAAGGAAGGAACTAAAAGGGCACCAGGGGCGGAGGGAGTGAAGTAATGACATTCAGCCTTTCCAAAGGAGGTCAGGCACCATTAGAGTCCATGCAGGGAAACGTTAGCGTTTAGCACACAAGTTCACTGGAGTCTAGTGAGCCTGCGTCGTGCCCAGGAAGGGTGTGCCTCCAAGCTGCCATGGCCCACAAGACAATGCGACCTGAGGGCTTCTTCAACTGGCTCCAACAAACCTCACCCTCCTCGGCCAGGACAACACAAATGCACTTGTGTTCCTCCTGTTACGTGGGTATCAGATAGATTTCCATTCCGCCCCCCCACCCCTCCCCAGTTACTAACGAGGGTCTCTCCCTTATAATCGGTGTGACTTTAGGCAAGTCATGTGACGCTTCTGACCCAACTTAGGCTCTATACCCTAAAACTAATAGCAGTTGGCACATATTAAATAAGATGGCACCTATTAACCCGCAAGACCTTACCAGGTCCCAAGTAAACCGCTGGAAAGTGTGCGTGACTACAATAAATCAGTTGCCTGGATGCGCTCTGTCCTTTGCCTGAGCATCCTGCCTATCCATCCCCCAATCAACACAAGCCCACCCCAAGCTACTCCAGCCACCCTCATCTCTCCCTCCATCCTGACCTCCCTCCTTCCCCCCACCCCTCAGCGCTCGAGAGAGTCTTGGTTCACTCTCTGAGGGCGGTCACTGTAGCTAGAAATCTCATTAGAGAGAGCACACGTCCCAGCCTCTCCAGTGACCCCACCACCTGACCATCACCAGCCCCTCAGCCTCCTTGGACTCCTGTTTCTTCTTTAAAAGAGGGAGGACGGGCCGGAGAGATGGCTCAGCGGTTAAGGCACTTGCCTGCAAAGCGCTAGGACTCCTGTTCGAATCCTCCAGATCCCACATATAGCCAGACATCAAAAGTGATTCAAGCCTCGAAAAACAACAAGGAAAAAAAAAGTGATGCTGGGCTGGAGAGATGGCGTAGTGGTTAAGCACTTGCCTGTGAAGCCTAAGGACCCCGGTTCGAGGCTCAATTCCCCAGGACCCACGTTAGCCAGATGCACAAGGGGGCGCACACGTCTAGAGTTCGTTTGCAGTGGCTGGAAGCCCTGGCCCGCCCATTCTCTCTCTCGCTCTCTATCTGCCTCTTTCTCTCTCTGTCACTCTCAAATAAATCAATAAAAATCTTTAAAAAAAATAAATAAATAAAAATAAAAAAGTGATGCTAAGGTGCAATGTGCCCATGCACATCTGGAGTTCGTTTGCAGGGGCCAAAAGGCCCTGGCGTGCCCATTCTCTCTATCCCTTTCTCCCTCTCTCTGTGTGTCTAAATAATTTTTTTTTTTTTTTTTTTTTTTTTTTGGTTTTTCAAGGTAGGGTCTCACTCTGGCCCAGGCTGACCTGGAATTAACAATGTAGTCACAGGGTGACCTCGAACTCACGGCGATCCTACCTCTGCCTCCCGAGTGCTGGGATTAAAGGCGTGTGCCAACACGCCCGGCTTAATAAATAATTTTTTAAATGGAGGAAGAGTGCCACTTACGCTTGTGGAGATTCAATAGGATGATAGGTGTGAAGGGACTCTGAGAAGGCTGCTGCAGAGTACTCCAAGAAACCAAACGATTAAGTTTTAGGGCAATCGTTATACTAAGCCATAAACAACTCGCTTTCTATGTTTGGTTCTGAAGTAGTGGTCTATAATGTTTCCGCTGGAAAACTCAGAGTATGGGTTCAATGGTCCAAGGGGGAGCCACGTTGCGGATAAACAGAATTTCCCTGGGCTCCCTGACTCTCCTGGAACCCACTCGGCAAAGTGTAATAATAATAATGATGATGATAATTTACACTATTACTAAGCTGAGCAGAGTTCCACTTCTTCTCATTTGCAAGATTTCTATAATTTACAAACCATTCATATACGCCCCTGCCGGGCTGAATCGTGGCTTTTTCTCTTAAATATCAAGTTGCCAGAGATTATGAATATTACTCAGAAACTGGAGGGCATCACAGTCACATCCACAAAGGGCTAAATGCCTGCAAGAAATGTGCCTCTTCTGAGTGCCCGTTACACATAGCAGTCTGTTACAAGTTCTCTGGGCAGCCTACGGCCAAGATGATTCTAGGCTGACATTTCTTTGACAACTTCTAATCATAGAATTCCACAATACCCCAACTGCCCATTTTGTTAAGATAAGGAAAAGTGTCTAAGAGACGCACATGCAGCTAGCTGATATTAGAAGCTGTGGTCTAATATTCTAGACCTCCTCGATGATTTCCATTTAAGCAATAAAAGTCCAGCCAAGGTAAGAAAATGAAGCTAAGGGCCAGAGAGATGGCTTAGCGGTTAAGGCATTTGCCTGCAAAGCCAAAGAACCCAGGTTCAATTCCCCAGGACCCATGTAAGCCAGATGCACAAGGTGGTACACGCATTTGGAGTTCATTTGCAGTGGCTGGAGGCCAGGGTGTGCCAATTCTCTCCATTTCTCTGCCTCTTTCTCTCTATCTCTCTCAAATAAATAAATAAAAATACAGATTTTTTTCTAAAAAAAAGGAAAATGAAGCTAAAATGTTCAAGTCTGGTCTTTGACCCTGACATCTGATCTGCAAATAATAATATCTTTTTAAACCTTTATCCCATGTAGATCTTTAGTTTGATGTGTACCGTTTAGCCAGTTCTACTCTCTTTTGGTTACGGAAGTCCTTTTGGTTACAGAATTAACCCCAGTTGAAGGGTGTCATGTAGCTAAGAAACATAAACCCACGTGGGGCCCATGCAGACATTGCTGATCGACGCAGCACCCTCTCCCGGCAAGAGAGCTCAACACGGTTCTCCAGGCAGTTGCCATCAACAGATCATGCCAGGTAAGGATGAGCTCTATGGATTCTTATCAATTTTGGACATTTTCTAACCCACATAGACAGTGAGCAAGAAGACAAGCAACCCGAACAGAAAATATGAAGCCTTTTCCAGAACCCGGTTGCCACACTACCCAAAGTGTTCATTCAATGCCACCGGGAAAACAGTTCAAAATTTGGTCTTTTCTTACTACCTGGTGAACAGAAGATAATAATCTTATTCTTGTTATTTTTTTTTAGGATTTTTTCATTTATTTTCATTTATTTATTTGGAGCAATCAACAAAGAGAGAAAGAGGCAGAGAGAGAGAGAGAATGGGCGCGCCAGGGCCTCCAGCCTCTGCAAACGAACTCCAGACGCGTGCACCCCCTTGTGCATCTGGCTAACGTGGGACCTGGGGAACCGAGCCTCGAACCGGGGTCCTTAGGCTTCTCAGGCAAGCGCTTAACCGCTAAGCCGTCTCTCCAGCCCCTTTAGGGAATTTTTTGTGAAGATGAAAAACATGTGAGGGTTTTACACATTGCAAGGCCCTGCTAATTGTAGTCCAATAAAACTTGGTGAGCGCTGTGCCAGGCACCTTAAATTTCTTTCCTATCTCACTGCATAGCATGGCACCGCCGTAAACATGGGTTTCTGGCATTTGCAACCAAAGATGATCCAATTACTTCAGACTGCGAAGCCCTCCAGAGCACGACGCCTTTATCCATGTCTTCGTCTTAATTCCACAGCCTGGGGCGCTCAATAAATATTTGTTGACTTACTATGATTCCGTGAAGGAAATTGTGTAACCGGGCACATACTTTGGAAGATGAAGTAAGTCAGACCATGGATGGCATCAGGATGCTCGGGGCTGACCTAACAGTGGTTTCCAATCAAAGGCTGGTTGCGAGCATGTTACCCCATGGTGCCCAGATAGGCCGAGACATCATATTCTCAAATGTGTGCCTGAAGAAATTTAGCAATGGGGAGGAGACATATTCAAAGAAGATAGAGGGGAAGGGAGAGAGACAGAGAGCTACCAGGGGACACTTCTCTCTCTCTATTATTTTAAAACATTTCATTTAAGCCAGGTGTGGTGGTGCACGCTTTTAATCCCAGCACTCGGGAGCCTGAGGCCACCCTGAGACTACATAGTGAATTCTAGGTCAGCCAGAGCTAGAGTGAGACCCTACCTTGAAAAACCAAAATATATTTTTTTTTAATTTTTTTTTAGTTTTTTAAAATTATTTATTTATTTATTTGAGAGCGACAGACACAGAGAGAAAGACAGATAGAGGGAGAGAGAAAGAATGGGCGCGCCAGGGCTTCCAGCCTCTGCAAACGAACTCCAGACGCGTGCGCCCCCTTGTGCATCTGGCTAACGTGGGACCTGGGGAACCGAGCCTCGAACCGGGGTCCTTAGGCTTCACAGGCAAGCGCTTAACCGCTAAGCCATCTCTCCAGCCCTTTTTTTTAAATTTTTTTTAAATTATTTTTAATTATTTATTTATTATTTGAGAGTGACAGACACAGAGAGAAAGACAGATAGAGTATTTTTTTATTTAGTTATTTCACACAGAGAGGGAAAGAAGGAGAGAGAGAATGGGCATGCCAGGGCTTCTGGCAACTGCAAACAAAGTCCAGATGTATTGGTTTATGTGGGTGCCGGGGAATTGAACCTGGGTCCTTTGGCTTTGCAGGCAAATGCCTTAACCAGTAAGCCATCTCTCCAGTCCCCTCTCTCTCTCTCTCTCTATTTTTTTAAATTTGTTATAATATATTTTACTTATTTATTTATTTGAGAGGGAGAAACAGACAGAGAAAGAGAGAGAATGGGTGTACCAGGGCCTCCAGCCACTGCAAACGAACTCCGGAAGCATGCGCCCCCTTGTGCATCTGGCTTACGAGGGCCCTGGAGAATCGAACCGGGATCCATTGGCTTTGCAGGCAAAACGCCTTAACTGCTAAGACATCTCTCCAGCCCCCTCTCTCTTTATTTTTAACCAAGGAAGGGGCCTATTTTCCTTTTGAGTCCTTGGGCCGCACGGTCATCCCTGTGTGTGAGGGAGGCTGGGGGTGTTCTTGGGAAGAAGGTGAGGAGGGGTTAGGGAGGTAAACAATTAGTAGTGCCCACCTTCTACACACTGTTTCCAATGCTCATCGTGTGCCAGCTGCCTGGCACTGCTAGGTCAAATCGCCGCATTATTTAGTGGGGAAGCAAAAACAAAAAGACAACGGATTTGTGCTCTCGTTGCAGTAGAGGTCCGAAGTCCAAAATGGGCCAAAACAATGTGAAAATTTCTCTGGTGGCATGAGGGGCTTCTCTCTTCCACAGCTCACCCCTGTCCCATGATGCTTGACCTGCATCTTGCCAACCAGAGGTACAGCATTTTGCAAATCCTGTCCTGAGCCTATCTCCTCACTCCATCAGCACATCTACTCTTCCCCCAGCCTGCCTTCCTCTTGCAGCTGTTGAAGACCCTTACCAGAGACTTAGGGCTCCGTTGGAATAGCCCAGAATAATCTCCCTTGTGTGACGTAAGGTGCCACGTTCTCAGGCTCCAAGAACTGGGAGGGGACATCCTTGGGGGCCCATGACTCTACCCGAAACACGTCACCTCCCATGGTTTCTGGTGAGCGCCTCCCTTCAGGACAGGGACAGACTGCCGCCAGAAGCTGGCTGAAAAGAAATCGGTCTCCCAGGAAGCCACGCCCGCCTGTTTGCCTGTCTCAACACAGCCAGGGATCAACAGTCAACAGAGAGCCACAGGAAAAGACCGGCTCAGGCCTGGGGCCAGAGTCTCTCAGCAGCCCTACAAGTTCTTGGGAAGATATACCCGAGACACATTTGAAGACAAAAATACCACACCTGGCCTGGAGAGATGACTTAGTGGTTAAGGCACTTGCCTACAAAGCCAAAGGACCCAGGTTCAATTCCCCAGGACCCATGTGTCTGGAGTTCGTTTGCAGTGGCTGGAGGCCCTGGCGCACCCATTCTCTATCATCTATCTAACTATCTATCTAGCTACCTAATCTATTTTTCTGCCTCTTTCTCTCTCTGTCTTAAAAAATAAAAGTATTTTATTTAAATGAACAAACCTACTGGGCATGGTGGCACACACCTTTAATCCCAGCCCTGGAGAGGCAGAGGTCGGAGAATCGCCGTGAGTTCAAGGCCACCCTGAGAATACATAGTTAATTCCAGGTCAGCCTGGGCCAGAGTGAGACCCTACCTCGAGAAAACAAAACAAAATTACCAAATCTGAGGGCTGGAAGGATGGCTTAACAGTTAAGGCATCTGCCTGCAAAGCCAAAGGATCCTGGTTCGATTCTCCAGGACCCACGTTAGCCAGATGCAAGAAGGGGGCACACACGTCTGGAGTTCGTCTGCAGTGGCTGGAAGCTCTGGCGCGCCCATTCTCTCTCTCTGTCTGTCTGCCTCTTTCTCTGTCAAATAATTAAATAAATAAAAGTGTGTGTGTGTGTGTGTGTGTGTGTATGCATATGTGTGTGTATATATATCCAAATCTGAGAAACACTGCCTCTTAGACTGACCAACAGCACCCCCTAGTGACAAGAAGCAAGAATCAGGAAAAAGGGCTTAAGCTGGAGAGAAAAACAGAGAATTTAGCCCTGTGGTTGTGAGCCTCACTATGCAGCAGGCCAGGCAGGACCCAGGCAAGGTCTGGGGCTGGGCCCAGACATGAGCAGTGTTTTGGAACTATCCAAGTGATTCTTTGCTTAGCTATATCCAGTGAGTTCAGCAACACAGTAGATTCAGTCTGAAAGCCTGCGTGTTCTGGGGATTGAAAACATACCTCCCGTCCAAGAGCTTCAAGAGCACATGAGAGGGCTGGAGAGATGGCTTAGCAGTTAAGGCGCTTGCCTGCAAAGCCAAAGGACCCAGGTTCGATTCCCCAGGACCCACATAAGTCAGATGCACACGGTGGCGCATGTGTCTGGAGTTCGTTTGCAGCGGCTGGAGACCCTGGCGTGCCCATTCTCTCTCTTTCTCTCCCTCTGTCTGTCTCTCTCTCTCTCTCTCTCCCTTCCTCCCTACCTCTTCCTCTATTTCAAATGAAAATACAATAAAATAAAGATGTAGCTAAGAAGAACTGACTATAGCAAGGAAAATTATCTAACTTCTCTATGCCGCATTTCTCTATTCTGTGGCAAACATATGCAGGAAAACCTTATCTATCCTGAGTTTTCATTCCTCTTGGCAGCCTAGAACACCAGTCTGTGGTGCCCTGTCTGTGCATCAGCACTGGTGTGTGCTTGACTCAGCTCTTGCCAGTTACATGCTATTGACATGTGTATAACTGAAAATAAAAGTACCAAGTCTGGATTGGGATGAACACCACTTCTTAGACTAGCCAACAGTGCCCCCTAGTGTCCAAGGGATGAGATGCAATGAATCTACAAATCCACATCACACGTGATCATTGGGAAGCCCTAAATTATCTTTGATTAGGATAACTACGTATTGAACTTTGCGGCAGGCGCTCCACGAAGCCTTGCGTGTGTACACGTGTGTGTACGTTTGCATAGCACACACGCGCACATCTACACGTAATCTCATTTAATGATTACTCTAGACTTCTTCGGTGACCAATACTTGCTTCGTTCCGTGAAAGGTTGGAAAGGGCGGCTCAGTGGTTAAAGGCACTTGCTCCAAGAGCCTGCTGTGACTAGAGTCTGTATCCCCTCTACCCTGTGCGAAACTGTGGACGCATCTGTAATCCCGCCACTTCCAGCCATGAGACACAGAATCAAGAGAATCCGGTAGCTGGTGGGCTGGCTGGTCTAGGCTTCGCAGCAGCAAACTAGCAAAAGAAGCCCTGTCTCAAATAAAGTAGAAATTTAAAAAGAACCAACACCCTGTATGACCTCCACATGTGCTCTGAGGCATGCACATCTGTATACATACACACACACACATTCACATAGATATATGTGCACACAAAAAATAATAAGATTTTTTAAAAAGAGGGTTGGAGGGATGACTTAGCAGTTAAGGCATTTGCCTGCCAAAGCCAAAGGACCCAGGTTCAATTCCTCAGGACCCATGTAAGCCAGATGCACAAGGGGGCACATGCATCTGGAGTTTGTTTGCAGTGGCTGGAGACCCTGGCACACCCATTCTCTCTCTCTCTCTCTCTCTCTCTCTCTCTGTTTCTCTCTCTGCCTCTTTCTCTCTTCAAATAAATAAATAAAAATAAAAATAGATATTAAAAAAGAATAAAGATCCAGGCACGGTGGTGCACACCTTTAATCCCAGCACTCGGGAGGCAGAGGTAGGAGGATTGCCATGAGTCCAAGGCCACACTGAGACTACAGAGTGAATTCCAGGTCAGCCTGGGTTACAGCGAGTCACTACCTCAAAAGAAAAAAAAAATTTGATAACCTGTCATTTTATACAATAAATAATACACTGTACTTTCAAATTCAGAGGGGTTTTCTATTTAAATCTCCAGTACAACATAGCTTCCCAGTATATAATGAAGCAATTTAGTGAATGTTTGCTATTGAATCAATACAAGTGATATAGCGTATGCTATATGCAGAGTTTTTCCTCTCCAAAGCAATAATGTCATAAATAAGAAAGCTATCAAGGTGTGGTGGCGCATGCCTTTAATCCCAGCACTCGGGAGGCAGAGGTAGGAGGATCGCCGTGAGTTCGAGGCCACCCTGAGAATACAGAGTGAGTTCCAGGTTAGCCTGGGCTAGAGCAAGACCCTACCTGGAAAAGAAGAGGAGGAGGAGGAAGAAGAAGAAAAACAGAATAAATTTAAAATGTTAAATAAAAATTGTCTAAATGACACAATTTGTTTTATGTAAATTTAAGTGATCAAGATGGCAGCAACTTTTAGAAACACATTTATCCTTTTTCTTACACATTTTTCATTTATATATTTATTTGCAAGCAGAGAGAGAGAGAGATACAAATAAAAGAGACAGAGAGAATGGGCACACCAGGGCCTCCAGCCACTGCAAACAAACTCCAGATGTGTGCGCCACCTTGTGCACCTGGCTTACGTGGGTCCTGGGGAATCAAAACTGAGTCCTTTGGCTTCTCAGGCAAACGCCTTAACCGCTAGGCCATCTCTCCAGCCCCTTATACATTTTTCAACAAAAATCAATAAAAATGATGAGCTATACCGATAATCAGTGCTCTTCCTCATCCATCATCACTAACAATAATAATACAAAGAGTAGTGATGACAGTTAAATGACCAGACAGAACTAATCACTAAGACACACTCTGTCACCTAAATGTCCGGCAGCCAACTAAAAAGTCCCACCACCTTCGCTACGAAAGCACCAGAGAAAACGCACGCAACAGGCGAGGAGCAAGCGTGCAGTGGAACGTGACTGTTCCAAGGGGAAAACTTTAGGACCTGGCTCAGAAGATGAAGCTGAAGGTTAGAGGAAAGAAGTCCACGGACTGGAGAGATGGCTTAGCTGTTAAGGCGTTTGCCTGCGAAGCCTAGGGAACCAGGTTCGATTCTCCAGGTCCCACGTAAACCAGATGGACAAGGGGGCGCATGCGTCTGTTGTCTGCAGTGGCTGGAGGCCCTGGCGTATCCATTCTCTCTCTTTCTCTCCCTTTCTCTCTCTCTCTCTCTCTTTCTCTATCCCTCTCTCTCTTTCTCTCCCTCTCTCCCTTTCTCTTTCTCTCCCTCTCTCCCTTTCTCTTTCTCTCCCTCTCTCTCTTTCTCTCTCTCTCCTTCTTTCTCTCTCTCTTCCTTTCTCTCTCTCTCCCCCGTCTCTCCCTCCCTCTCTCTTTCTCTCCCTCTCTCCCTTTCTCTCTCTCTGTCTCAGATGAAAAATAAGTTAATTAAAGCCAGGCATGGTGGCGCACGCCTTGAATCCCAGCACTCAGAAGGCAGAGGTAGGAGGATCGCTGTGAGTTCGAGGCCACCCTGAGACTCCATAGTGAATTCCAGGTCAGCCTGGGCTAGAGTAAGAACCTACCTCGAAAAACCAAACTAATAATAATAATAATAGGTGAATTGATTTAAAAAAAGAATTCCAAGGAGCTCAGAAGAGATGCCAGAGGGGCGCTTGTATCAAGGGTCACATCCTGCTCGGCTGGAGCAGAACGTTGGCTTTCTCCTCCCATGATGCTCGGGTTTCACTTTGCCGCACAGTCTCCCAGGGCCTCATCAGGTTCCTTCTGCAAAGCATTCGATCCATGCATTCCTGCTTGCTTTTGGTAACAAATTTGAGACCAGTTAACTGACTCTTGAAACACCAGCGCCAGGAAATAGGATGCCACCCTCTTTTGCAAACAGCTGTTGGGACAAAGGAGATGGTGCCCTTCTGCAAGCTGGGCACAGCCTCTGCAACGTTTGACTAAATACCTCCCCACCACCCCCACCACCCACTCCCCAGCCCCCCCACACACACCCTTGACACCTGTGGGAATCTGCTGGCCACTGGCCACAAGAGGGCAGTGGTGCCTGCAAGTCAAATCTACGGTTTCCCACCTGACCTCAACCACTGGGCTCAGAATAAGGAACAGGGCCGGGCGTGGTGGCGCACGCCTTTCATCCCAGCACTCGGGAGGCAGAGGTAGGAGGATCGCCATGAGTTCGAGGCCACCCTGAGACTCCAGAGTGAATTCCAGGTCAGCCTGGGCTAGAGTGAGACCCTGCCTCGAAAAAAGAAGAAATTGCAGACTGAGGAACAGCTAATCACTGACTCCCTGTGGACCTCCTGGCCCCTCGACCTTCGGCCACCCAGACTGGAATGAGAGACTGTAGGTGGGGCCCAGTCAATCTTCAATGGTTTTTTTTTTTTTGGCGGGGGGGATTCGAGGTAGGGTCTCACTGTAGCCCAGGCTGACCTGGAATTCACTATGGAGCCTCAGGGTGGCCTCAAACTCACGGTGATCCTCCTACCTCTGCCTCCCGAGTGCTGGGATTAAAGGCGTGCGCCACCGTGCCCGCTTCCATGGTTTTTTAAAGCACAGAAAGTTACTGGGCCTGCGGGTCAATTGCTGCCACTCATCACACTGGACACAAAAGACAGACAAGCACATTGTACACTCGAATCGGCCTCTTGACACCACAAAGAATTAAAGACAACATAATGTGCAATAAGGCAGACATGCACCTTTAATTCCAGCCCTCAGGAGGCAGGGGCAGGAGGATTGCTGTGATTTCCACTACAGCCTGAAGCTACAGAGTGAGTTTCAGGTCAGCCTTGGCTTAAGTGAAACCCTAACCTCCAAACTACCCCCCCAAAAAATTTACAACACTATGAAAAAATGCATATGAAATAGTATACAATGTCCAGCCAACAGATATTCTACTCAAGTCGGGTAGCTTTTATAAAACAGGAGCATTTATAAAAGAAATTGCAAAAGGGGCTGGAGAGATGGCTGGGTGGTTAAGGCGCCATCCTGCAAAGCCAAAGGACCCAGGTTCAAGTCCCCAGGACCCACGTGGGCCAGATGCACAAGGGGGCACATGCATCTGGAGTTCGTTTGCAGTGGCTGGAGGCCCTGGTGCACCCATTCTCTCCCTCTGTCTCTCTCTCTCTCTCTCTCCCCTTCTCTCTGCCTCTCTCTCTGTCTCTAATAAATGAATAAAAATAAATAAAGGGAAGAGAAAGGAAGGGAGGAGGATACTTAATAGGTTGATATTGTATATATGTAAGAACAATGATTGTAATGGGGAGGTAATATGATGGAGAATGGAATTTCAAAGGGGAAAGTGTGGGGGTGGGGAGAGAGGGAATTACCATGGGATATTTTTTTATAATCATGGAAAATGTTAATAAAAATTTAAAAATCTAAAAAAAAAAAGAATTACAAAAGTACCATCAGGATGTAGAGAAATCATTAGGTTGGTGGTACCTGTGAGGACCATGACCACCAACCAAGTGGATTTGGAGGTACACCATAGTTCCGTAACATGGTTGTGCAACGGTCTGGGCGTGTGGGGAGGGGGGAAGGTCACAGAGGGGAGTCAAGGCCCTTATACTGGGTCAACACAGCTCAGCAATTTCTCCATTGAAACTGTCAGGATCTTGACTAGGATATGGTGAGCATAAGTTGACGAAATGGTGATATTCGCAACTCTTTCTCTTTTTTCTGTTTTTTTTTAATTTTTTTAATTTATTTATTTGAGAGCGACAGACACAGACAGAAAGGCAGATAGAGGGAGAGAGAGAGAATGGGTGCGCCAGGGCTTCCAGCCTCTGCAAACGAACTCCAGACGCGTGCGCCCCCTTGTGCATCTGGCTAACGTGGGACCTGGGGAACCGAGCCTCGAACCGGGGTCCTTAGGCTTCACAGGCAAGCGCTTAACCGCTAAGCCATCTCTCCAGCCCTGAAACAGTGCAGGCTGGCCTTGAATTCACTGTGTAGCTCAGGTTTTCCACTTCTCAATCCTCAGACTTTCAGATACTAAGGTTACAGGTGTAGCCGGGCGCGGTGGCGCACGCCTTTAATCCCAGCGCTCGGGAGGCAGAGGTAGGAGATTCACCGCGAGTTCGAGGCCACCCTGAGACTACAGAGTGAACTCCAGGTCAGCGTGGGCTAGAGGGACGCCTTACCTCAAAAAAAAACAAACAAACAAATGAATAAATAAATAGATTACAGGTGTGCACTAACCATGCCTGGCTTTGATTTTATTTTACCACGGGTTGATGCCATGCCATACCTAAAACAAACAGGCACACATTTTCACAAAGCGATTATTTATCATCTTTAGGACACTCGGATGCTGTGTTAAGGTCATTTTCCAAAGTTTACCGATCCCATCTGGGACTGAAATCGAGCGTCTCCTCCTCCTGGCAGCTGAATGTGGGTAGGACCTAAGCGCAGGGAGAGAGTTGGCACTGCCTGTTTGGGAGGTGCCCTGGGCACAAAGAGGGACTTTGTCCTAGAGCCTGCCAGTCCTGCTTCATTCACAGGCACTAAATTCATTCTGCACTGCCAGCCCCGCAGGCATCCCCACTGGCCCTGTGGGTCTGCCAGCCACTGCCACAAGGGGTTGAGTGTCAGATCTGGGCAGCTCTCCCTGCCCGATGTGATGGGCATTCAGGCCGGCTGTGAGAATCCGGAAACGGAGACACTCTTGTCGGTTGAAAAGCAACATCTTCCCCCTGGCATTTCACGTGCTCCCTGCCCCTGTGAGGACCCAGGGAGCTTAGCTGCTCAGAGATGTTCCGGTGTGGGAATCGTCTCCCTCTCCTCCTGGTCTCTTGACCCTAAGTCTCATGGAAGCTCTGGGAAGACCGTTGTGCCAAATCTACTCCCCGTGATCACCTAGAGGAGAAATGGAAGGAACCACAGCCCGCCCCCCCTCATTTGGGTGCCATCCTAGGTACCTTACACAAGAATCTCTCATCCTCATTTTTTAAAAGAATTTTTTTAATTTTTATTTATTTATTTGAGAGTGACAGAGAGAAAAAGGCAGATAGAGAGAGACAGACCATGGGTGCGCCAGGGCTTCCAGCCACTGCAGACGAACTCCAGAGGCGTGCACCCCCCTTGTGCATCTGGCTAACGTGGGTCCTGGGGAATCGAGCCTTGAACAGGGATCCCTAGGCATCACAGGCAAGCGCTTAACCACTAAGCCTTCTCTCCAGCCCTCTCATCCTCATTTTAATACAGCTAAAGGAAATGTGTCTGGCTTGGTGGCACACGCCTTTAATCCCAGCACTTGGGAGGCAGAGGTAGGAGGATCGCCGTGAGTTCGAGGCCACCCTGAGACTACATAGTGAATTCCAGGTCAGCCTGGGCTGGAGCGAGACCCTGCCTTGGAAAAATAAAAAATAAAAATGAGGCTTAGGGAGGTTGATAAGTCAAGACAGGTTCCCAAGATGGAGTCACCATGGGCAGCAGAATGGTCACAGAGGCATGGGGAAGTGAATTACCCACATTCTTCAAATACTACCTGGTCATTATTCCCTCCTTGCCTAACAATGCCCCAGGTCATGGCTTCCTGCCCCTTATCTCGTAAGTCACCCGGTCAGTGTTCCGATGTCATGTCCCAGCTATTTTAAATGGTTAAGGTAATGATCTCTCCTAAAGCAACTTTTCTTTTCTGTTTGTTTGTTTTTTCGAGATAGGGTCTCGCTCTAGCCCAGGCTGACCTGGAATTCACTCTGCAGTCTCAGGGTGGCCTCGAACTCACGGCGATCCTCCTACCTCTGCCTCCCGAATGCTGGGATTAAAGATGTGCGCCACCATGCCTGGCTACGGAACTTTTCTAGTCAATTTAAGAAATGAATTTTTTTTTCTTTCCTCACCTCCCCACAACTGAAAAAGCCCCACAAAGACCCCGACCTGGAACCCCTGTGCTTCCCTCTCGTGAGTCAGCCCCAGGAGCTCCTGCTTTTCCCCAATCAAAGCTGGTATCTTTGCCCCCAAGTGGAGTGCGTGGTCTCGGTCACTCCCAAACCTTACAGAGGTTCTCTCTCCAATCTGCCCGGTTCCGAGGTTCCAAGTTCAAGCCATGAGGGAGAGGGAGGTTGCTGGGATAGTAGACTTAATTTGAGTCTAGAGCAGCCTTGGGCCTGGGCAAAATGACAGTGTCTCACAGAAAGAGGAAATTAAGGGGTACCGCTTGACTGCAAAGACAGGCAGTGTGAATGGTGAATTAAAGACCTCTCGTGGGGCCACCAGGGCCTCATGAACACTCAGCCATCACTACTGAAATGAATGGACTAACTTGTTAGAAAAGTTTAAATACCCACACGGGTGCCTTTCTTGGCTCTGTACGTCCCTCAATAAATATAAATAATTTAATAATTCTCCTTCTCAGTCTTCTTTTTTATTCAATTATTTGATTCAAATAAGAAAGAAATGAGCCTAGGGTTTGTGGTTCAAGGACATTCCTGGACCCCAAGCACCCGTTACAGTATCAGCAGAGACTGAGGGAGGAAACCCTGACTTCTGCCACCCTCCTGGCTATGAAAAGACAACCAGGCGTTTATCTGAAGAGGCCAGCTGAGTCAAAGGTTTGCGATCTAGCCGGGCGTGGTGGTGCACGCCTCTAATCACAGCATTCAGGTGGCAGAGGTAGGAGGATTGCCGTGAGTTCGAGGCTACCCTGAGAATACAGAGTGAATTCTAGGTCAGCCTGGGCTAGAGTGAGACCCTGCCTCAAGAAGTAAAAAAAAAAAAAAAGGTTTGCAATCCAGAATCTCATCACATCGCCCCCAGAATGTCCAGGTATCAGCTGAAAATCACCGACCTTACCAAGAACCAAGCGTATCTTAAAATAAATGAAATAAATTCCAAAAGATCAATCTACAGTCGTGACGAAAATGCTTCAACAAGCAACAAAGACCACACTTGAAACAAATGAAAACACACAGATAGAAGGCTTACCAAAGAAAGACAAGATATCTTTTAAAAAAATGTATGGAAATTTGAGGTGAAAAATGCTATATTCCCACCTACAGTGAATAGCAAATGATAGCTTTCTGCCAATGATCACTCACCATGTAAGGTCGTTGGCTGTCAGATGAGCCACTCTGGTGCGGGATCACAATAGTGAAGGAGGTTGTGGGTGTGGGGGGAATGGATTTTATGTATATGGTAACTATTTTAACTGTTTTGCTATGAACTGAAGACTTCTGTAAAAAACAAAGTCTATCCAAAAAGAATATGCTAGCCAATTTTTTTTTTATAGACAGCGAGTGACAGAGAGAGAGGAGAGAGAGAGAATTGGTGCACCAGGGCCTCAGCCACTGAAATTGAACTCCAGACACTTGCGCCACCTAGTGGGCATGTGCAACCTTGAGCTTGCTTCACCTTTGTGCGTCTGCCTAACGTGGGATCTGGAAAGTCAAACATGGGTCCTTAGGCTTTGCGGGCAAGCACCTTAACTGTTAGGCCATCTCTCTAGCCCTAGCCTTTTTTTTTTTTTTTTTTTACACCAACGGATTCAATAGTATAATGGAAGCACAGAGGTAAGAGTCTACAAACTATGAAAGGTGAGAGAGAAAAACAATAGAAGATGTACCGAATGAGATAAGAATATGTAAGGAAAAGAATAGACTCGGGAGCTGTCTTACTCCACTCAAGCTCTGGAGATCCCACCCCATGGCTTAGAGAACAATACTTTCTCACTGTATCCTCAATCCTCAAGTAGTGAAAGCGTTAAGGCAGCATTCCTGGCTCTTTTTTATAAAGGTGCAAAAGAAAGCTGTCCAAACTCCAAACAAGATGAAACCAAATAAATCCTCACCAACACTGCTATAGTTTGGATAAGTACCCCGGAAGGCTAACATGTTGAAAACTCGATCCCCAGTGTAAATGTTCAGAAGTGTGACTTTGGGGAAGCGACTGAGCATTTGACCTCTGTGGTGGTTTGATCCAGGTGTCCCCCATAAACTCAGGTGTTCTTAATGCTAGGTTCCCAGCTGATGGAGATTTGGGAATTAGCGCCCCCTGGAGGCGGTGTAGTGTTGGGGGCGGGCTTATGGGTGTTACAGCCAGTGTCCCCTTGCCAGTGTTTGGCACACCCTCCTGTTGCTGTTGTCCACCTGATGTTGGCCAGGGGGTGATGTCCACCCTCTGCTCATGCCATCATTTCCCCCTGCCATCGTGGAGCTTCCCCTTGAGCCTGTAAACCAAAATAAGCCTCTTTTTCCCCACAAGCTGCTCTTGGCTGGGTGATTTCTACCAGCGATGAGAACCTGACTGTGACAGCCTCTTTCTACCACTATGTTCTGCTATTAGATCCAGAGGCCAGAGATGGAATCCTTTGAAACCATGTGCCAAAATAAATCCTTCCTCTCCTACATTGGTTTGCTGGAGTATTTTGTCACTATGATAAAGGTGGGGGCTGGAGAGATGGCTTAGCGGTTAAGCGCTTGCCTGTGAAGCCTAAGGACCCCGGTTCGAGGCTCGGTTCCCCAGGTCCCACGTTAGCCAGATGCACAAGGGGGTGCACGCGTCTGGAGTTCGTTTGCAGAGGCTGGAAGCCCTGGCGCGCCCATTCTCTCTCTCTCCCTCTACCTGTCTTTCTATGTCTGTCGCTCTCAAATAAATAAATAAAAAATTTAAATAAATAAATAAATAAAGGTGGATAATAATAAGGTCACATCCTACTCAAACTGGGGAAAACTAAGACAAAAATATCGAAAGCAACAGATAGTACTGACACACTCCCAAAAAAGGAAAATAATATAAATGACAGAAGATGTCCCATCAGATACCATGGAAACCAGAAGAAAGGGGCATGACATGCCAGGTGTGGTTGGTAGCACATACCTTGAATGCCAGCACTCAGGAACGGGAAGATAAGAAATCTGAACTCACCCTGGACTACAGGGTGTGTTCAAGGTCAGTCTTGTTACATTATTAACTATATTTTTTAAAATTTTATTTTATTTATTTATTTGAGAGCGACAGACAGAGAAAGAGGGAGAGGGAGAGAGAAAGAATGGACGTACCAGGGCCTCCAGCCACTGCAAACGAACTCCAGACGCTACCTCAAAAAACCAAACACAAGCCGGGCGTGGTGGCGCACGCCTTTAATCCCAGCACTCGGGAGGCAGAGGTAGGAGGATCGCCGTGAGTTCAAGGCCACCCTGAGACTACAGAGTTAATTCCAGGTCAGCCTGGACCAGAGTGAGACCCTACCTCGAAAAACCAAAAACACACACACACACACACACACACACACACACAGTAAGGATGCTGGTCATGGTGGCGTACACCTTTAATCCCAGAACTTGGGAGGCCAAGGTAGGAGGATCTTCATAAATTCAAGGCCACCCTGAGACTACCTAGTGAATTCCAGGTCAGCCTGGGCTAGAGCAAGACCCTACCTCAAAAACACACAGAGAGACTGCAGTACTGAATAACATCTCCATCACACCTTCCAAGGCTCAGGGTCTAATGCGGAAGAGGTGGCGGAAAGAATGTAAGAGCCATAGGAAGGGCAGGACTCCTTACAACGTGCTCCTCCAGACACAAAATGGCCTGGATATCCATGACCTCACAGTGCCTGACACTCCCTACATAAGATCATCATAAGAGGAGGAAAAGATGATGACATCAAAATAAAAGAGAGACTGATTGAGAGGGGGAGGGGATATGATGGAGAGTGGAGTTTCAAAAGGGAAAGTGGGGGGAGGGAGGGTATTACCATGGGATCTTTTTTATAATCATGGAAAATGTTAATAAAACTTGAGACAAAAAAAAAATGGTTTTGTTTAAAACACACACACATACACAAATAACATAACCAGCTAAGGACAAATCACTCCACATGTGAGCCTGTGGGGAGGGGACATTTCCTATCCCAGCTATGACAATAGGGCACAGTAGATCCCATGGCTGCCCTTTCATTCTTTCTATCCAGCACTCTGCAGTGTTAAATCGACCCTCTTTAGCACAAAAAAAATATTGCCTTGGGGCCAAACAAGTCACCACCACTTCCTCCCCTGGCTTCACCAACCCACAGACTTCAGGCCAATGACTAGTGGAATGTTGGGGTGTCCCTGGTGAGATTAATTGTAACCTGAAGTGAGCAGACTGAAGTTTGCTTAGCACACTCCTCCACATCCCCCACACACACACGCACATGCACACACACACATAGGCACACACACACTTCACGCTGCTGGCCTCCCTCATTGCCCACTTCTGAGAAAATTCTTCAGAGAAATGCCTGGAACAGAAAGCCCGATGTCAAGCTCTGCTTCCTGGGAGCCCCAACCAGAGGCCATGGCCTGTCCAGGAACGAGCATTTCTGTCCCTTCCTCGACCCTACCACCATCCTGACTCTGTGGGCACACTGGGCACTGGTGCCCGTGGGTGTTTCTGTCTCTCTGGAGGTTAAGTGACCCTTCAACACTGAATAGTTTCAACAGCTTGTCCAAGGTTATCCAGTGTGCCGGTTAATATTTACTGACACCCTTGAGGCAAAAAAAAAAAAAAAAAAAAACCTGACTGGGAACTTCCAGCTGCCAACAGTTGGAACTCTCGCTTGGCACCTGAAATTGCCGAACTGAATGAAATCTCACCTCCTGCTCCCCAGGGGTGGGTTCCTTCTGAACAGAAAATGATTCTCACTGCATCAGTATCGAAGGCACAGAGTGTCTCGCCTCAAAGGCCCAAGAAGAGGCTGGGACACACTGGTTTGCACAATCATATATCATTAAAGCTAGATGGATATGTAATATTATGGAGGTTGGGGGAGAAGGGCTGAACAAAAAAAAGAAAGAAAGGTGAATTGGGGCTGGAGAGATGGCTCAGTGGTGAAGGCGCTTGCCTGCGAAGCCTAAGGACGCATGTTCGACTATCCAGATCCCACGTGAGCCAGACGCACAAAGATGAGGCAAGCGCAAGGTCGCACATGCCC